>NC_090442.1:553295867-553613367 GCF_031143425.1 Pleurodeles waltl
ACTTTGCAAAAAACACCTCTGTTTTCTTTAAAAAAATGTGATGTGTCCACGTTGCGTTTTGGGGCGTTTCATGTCGCGGGCGCTAGGCCTATCCACACAAGTGAGGTATCATTTTTATCGGGAGACTTGGGGGAATGCTGGGTGGAAGGAAATTTGTGGCTCCTCTCTGATTCCAGAACTTTCTTTCACCAAAATGTGAGGAAAATGTGTTTTTTTAGCCAACTTTTGAGGTTTGCAAAGGATTCTGGGTAACAGAACCTGGTCAGAGCCCCACAAGTCACCCCACCTTGGATTCCCCTAGGTCTCTAGTTTTCAAAAATGCATAGGTTTGGTAGGTTTCCCTAGGTGCCGGCTGAGCTAGAGGCCAAAATCTACAGGTAGGCACTTTGCAAAAAACACCTCTGTTTTCTTTAAAATATGTGATGTGTCCATTGTTGCGTTTTGGGGCGTTTCCTGTCGCGGGCGCTAGGCCCTACCCACACAAGTGAGGTATCATTTTATCGGGAGACTTGGGGGAATGCTGGGTGGAAGGAAATTTGTGGCTCCTCTCTGATTCCAGAACTTTCTGTCACAAACTGTAAGGAAAATGTGTTTTTTTAGCCAAATTTTGAGGTTTGCAAAGGATTCTGGGTAACAGAACCTGGTCAGAGCCCCACAAGTCATCCCACCTTGGATTCCCCTAGGTCTCTAGTTTTCAGAAATGCATAGGTTTGGTAGGTTTCCCTAGGTGCCGGCTGAGCTAGAGGCCAAAATCTACAGGTAGGCACTTTGCAAAAAACACCTCTGTTTTCTTTAAAAAAATTTGATGTGTCCACGTTGCGTTTTGGGGCGTTTCCTGTCGCGGGCGCTAGGCCTACCCACACAAGTGAGGTTTCATTTATCGGGAGACTTGGGGGAACGCTGGGTGGTAGGAAATTTATGGGCTCCTCTCTGATTCCAGAACTTTCTGTCACCAAAATGTGAGGAAAATTTGTTTTTTTAGCCAAATTTTGAGGTTTGCAAAGGATTCTGGGTAACAGAAACCTTGGCAGGGCCCCACAAGTCACCTCATCTTGGATTCCCCTAGGTCTCTAGTTTTCAAACATGCATAGGTTTGGTAGGTTTCCGTAGGGTGCCGGCTGAGCTAGAGGGCCAAAAATCTATAGGTAGGCACTTTGCAAAAAACACCTCTGTTTTCTTTAAAAAAATGTGAATTGTCCACGTTGCGTTTTTGGGCGTTTCCTGTCGCGGGCGCTAGGCCTACCCACACAAGTGAGGTATCATTTTTATCGGGAGACTTGGGGGAATGCTGGGTGAAAAGGAAATTTGTGGCTCCTCTCTGATTCCAGAACTTTCTGTCACCAAAATGTGAGGAAAATGTGTTTTTTTAGCCAAAATTTTGAGGTTTGCAAAGGATTCTGGGTAACAGAACCTGGTCAGAGCCCCACAAGTCACCCCACCTTGGATTCCCCTAGGTCTCTAGTTTTCAAAAATGCACAGGTTTGGTAGGTTTCCCTAGGTGCCGGCTGAGCTAGAGGCCAAAATCTACAGGTAGGCACTTTGCAAAAAACACCTCTGTTTTCTTTAAAAAAATGTGATGTGTCCACGTTGCGTTTTGGGGCGTTTCATGTCGCGGGCGCTAGGCCTATCCACACAAGTGAGGTATCATTTTTATCGGGAGACTTGGGGGAATGCTGGTGGAAGGAAATTTGTGGCTCCTCTCTGATTCCAGAACTTTCTGTCACCAAAATGTGAGGAAAATGTGTTTTGTTAGCCAACTTTTGAGGTTTGCAAAGGATTCTGGGTAACAGAACCTGGTCAGAGCCCCACAAGTCACCCCACCTTGGATTCCCCTAGGTC
Source organism: Pleurodeles waltl (assembly GCF_031143425.1). Taxonomy (NCBI): domain Eukaryota; kingdom Metazoa; phylum Chordata; class Amphibia; order Caudata; family Salamandridae; genus Pleurodeles; species Pleurodeles waltl. Next base: position 553,297,707 of record NC_090442.1, read on the forward strand.
TCTAGTTTACAGAAATGCATAGGTTTGGTAGGTTTCCCTAGGTTCCGGCTGAGCTAGAGGCCAAAATCTACAGGTAGGCACTTTGCAAAAAACACCTCTGTTTTCTTTAAAAAAATGTGATGTGTCCACGTTGCGTTTTTGGGGCGTTTCCTGTCGCGGGCGCTAGGCCTACCCACACAAGTGAGGTATCATTTTATCGGGAGACTTGGGGGAATGCTGGGTGGTAGGAAATTTATGGCTCCTCTCTGATTCCAGAACTTTCTGTCACCAAAATGTGAGGAAAATTTGTTTTTTTAGCCAAATTTTGAGGGTTTTGCAAAGGATTCTGGGTAACAGAACCTTGGCAGGGCCCCACAAGTCACCCCATCTTGGATTCCCCTAGGTCTCTAGTTTTCAAACATGCATAGGTTTGGTAGGTTTCCGTAGGTGCCGGCTGAGCTAGAGGCCAAAATCTATAGGTAGGCACTTTGCAAAAAACACCTCTGTTTTCTTTAAAAAAATGTGAATTGTCCACGTTGCGTTTTTGGGCGTTTCCTGTCGCGGGCGCTAGGCCTACCCACACAAGTGAGGTATCATTTTTATCGGGAGACTTGGGGAATGCTGGGGTGAAAGGAAATTTGTGGCTCCTCTCTGATTCCAGAACTTTCTGTCACCAAATGTGAGGAAAATGTGTTTTTTTTAGCCAAATTTTGAGGTTTGCAAAGGATTCTGGGTAACAGAACCTGGTCAGAGCCCCACAAGTCACCCCACCTTGGATTCCCCTAGGTCTCTAGTTTTCAAAAATGCACAGGTTTGGTAGGTTTCCCTAGGTGCCGGCTGAGCTAGAGGCAAAATCTACAGGTAGGCACTTTGCAAAAAACACCTCTGTTTTCTTTAAAAAAATGTGATGTGTCCACGTTGCGTTTTGGGCGTTTCATGTCGCGGGCGCTAGGCCTATCCACACAAGTGAGGTATCATTTTTATCGGGAGACTTGGGGGAATGCTGGGTGGTAGGAAATTTGTGGCTCCTCTCTGATTCCAGAACTTTCTGTCACCAAAATGTGAGGAAAATGTGTTTTTTTTAGCCAACTTTTTGAGGTTTGCAAAGGATTCTGGGTAACAGAACCTGGTCAGAGCCCCACAAGTCACCCCACCTTGGATTCCCCTAGGTCTCTAGTTTTCAAAAATGCATAGGTTTGGTAGGTTTTCCCTAGGTGCCGGCTGAGCTAGAGGCCAAAATCTACAGGTAGGCACTTTGCAAAAAACACCTTCTGTTTTCTTTAAAAATATGTGATGTGTCCATGTTGCGTTTTGGGGCGTTTCCTGTCGCGGGCGCAAGGCCTACCCACACAAGTGAGGTATCATTTTATCGGGAGACTTGGGGAACGCTGGGTGGTAGGAAATTTATGGCTCCTCTCTGATTCCAGAACTTTCTGTCACCAAATGTGAGGAAAATGTGTTTTTTTAGCCAAATTTTGAGGTTTGCAAAGGATTCTGGGTAACAGAACCTGGTCAGAGCCCCACCAAGTCACCCCACCTTGGATTCCCCTAGGTCTCTAGTTTTTCAAACATGCATAAGTTTGGTAGGTTTCCCTAGGTGCCCGGTGAGCTAGACGCCAAAATCTAGAGGTAGGCACTTTGCAAAAAACACCTCTGTTTTCTTTAAAAAATGTAATGTGTCCACGTTGCGTTTTGGGGCGTTTCCTTTCGCGGGCGCTAGGCCTACCCACACAAGTGAGGAATCATTTTTATCGGGAGAGAGACTTGGGGGAATGCTGGGTGGAAGGAAATTTGTGGCTCCTCTCTGATTCCAGAACTTTCTGTCACCAAAATGTGAGGAAAATGTGTTTTTTTTAGCCAACTTTTGAGGTTTGCAAAGGATTCTGGGAAACAGAACCTGGTCAGAGCCCCACAAGTCACCCCACCTTGGATTCCCTAGGTCTCTAGTTTCAAAAATGCACTGGTTTGTTAGGTTTCCCCAGGTGCCGGCAGAGCTAGAGGCCAAGAGTCTACAGGTCGGCACTTTGCAAAAACACCTCTGTTTTCTTTTTAAAATGTGATGTGTCCACGTTGCGTTTTGGGGCGTTTCCTGTCGCGGGCGCTATGCCTACCCACACAAGTGAGGTATCATTTTTATCGGGAGACTTGGGGAAATGCTGGTGTGAAAGGAAATTTGTGGCTCCTCTCTGATTCCAGAACTTTCTGTCACCAAAATGTGAGTAAAATGTGTTTTTTTAGCCAAATTTTGAGGTTTGCAAAGGATTCTGGGTAACAGAACCTGGTCAGAGCCCCACAAGTCACCCCACCTTGGATTCCCTAGGTCTCTAGTTTTCAAAATGCACAGGTTTGGTAGGTTTCCCTAGGTGCCGGCTGAGCTAGAGGCCAAAATCTACAGGTAGGCACTTTGCAAAAAACACCTCTGTTTTCTTTAAAAAATGTGATGTGTCCACGTTGCGTTTTGGGGCGTTTCCTTTCGCGGGCGCTAGGCCTATCCACACAAGTGAGGTATCATTTTATCGGGAGACTTGGGGGAATGCTGGGGTGGAAGGAAATTTGTGGCTCCTCTCTGATTCCAGAACTTTCTGTCACCAAAATGTGAGGAAAATGTGTTTTTTTAGCCAACTTTTGAGGTTTGCAAAGGGATTCTGGGTAACAGAACCTGGTCAGAGCCCCACAGGTCACCCCACCTTGGATTCCCCTAGGTCTCTAGTTTTCAAAAATGCATAGGTTTGGTAGGTTTCCCTAGGTGCCGGCTGAGCTAGAGGCCAAAATCTACAGGTAGGCACTTTGCAAAAAACACTCTGTTTTCTTTAAAAAAATGTGATGTGTCCACGTTGCGTTTTGGGGCGTTTCCTGTCGCGGGCGCTAGGCCTACCCACACAAGTGAGGTATCATTTTTATTGGGAGACTTGGGGGAATGCTGGGTGGAAGGAAATTTGTGGCTCCTCTCTGATTCTAGAACTTTCTGTCACCAAAATGTGAGGAAAATGTGTTTTTATCCAAATTTTGAGGTTTGCAAAGGATTCTGGGTAACAGAACCTAGTCAGAGCCCCGCAAGTCACCCCATCTTGGATTCCCCTGGGTTTCTAGTTTTAAAAAATGCACTGGTTTGTTAGGTTTCCCCAGGTGCCGGCAGAGCTAGAGGCCAAAGTCTACAGGTCGGCACTTTGCAAAAAACACTTCTGTTTTCTTTTAAAAATGTGATGTGTCCACGTTGCATTTTGGGGCGTTTCCTGTCGCGGGCGCTATGCCTACCCACACAAGTGAGGTATCATTTTTATCGGGAGACGTGGGGGGAATGCTGGGTGGAAGGAAATTTGTGGCTCCTCTCTGATTCCAGAACTTTCTGTCACCAAAATGTGAGAAAATGTGTTTTTTAGCCAATTTGGAGGTTTGCAAAGGATTCTGGGTAACAGAACCTGGTCAGAGCCCCACAAGTCACCCTACCTTGGATTCCCCTAGGTCTCTAGTTTTCAAAAATGCATAGGTTTGGTAGGTTTCCCTAGGTGCCGGCTGAGCTAGAGGCCAAAATCTACAGGTAGTCACTTTGCAAAAAACACCTCTGGTTTCTTTAAAAAAATGTGATGTGTCCACGTTGCGTTTTGGGGCTTTTCCTGTCGCGGGCGCTAGGGCCTACCCACACAAGTGAGGTATCATTTTTATGGGAGACTTGGGGAATGCTGGGTGGAAGGAAATTTGTGGCTCCTCTCTGATTCTAGAACTTTCTGTAACCAAATGTGATGAAAATGTGTTTTTTAGGCAACTTTTGAGGTTTGCAAAGGATTCTGGGTAACAGAACCTGGTCAGAGCCCCACAAGTCACCCCACCTTGGATTCCCCCTAGGTCTCTAGTTTTCAAACATGCATAGGGTTTGGTAGGTTTCCCTAGGTGCCCGGTGAGCTAGAGGCCAAAATCTAGAGGTAGGCACTTTGCAAAAAACACCTCTGTTTTCTTCAAAAAAATGTGATGTGTCCACGTTGCGTTTTGGGGCTTTTCCTGTCGCGGGGCGCTAGGCCTACCCACACAAGTGAGGTATCATTTTTATTGGGAGACTTAGGGAATGCTGGGTGGAAGGAAATTTGTGGCTCCTCTCTGATTCCAGAACTTTCTGTCACCAAAATGTGAGGAAAATTTGTTTTTTTTTGCCAAATTTTGAGGTTTGCAAAGGATTCTGGGTAACAGAACCTGGTCAGGGCCCCATAAGTCACCCCATCTTGGATTTCCCTATGCCTCCAGTTTCAAACATTCATAGGTTTGGTAGGTTTCCCTAGGTGCCGGCTGAGCTAGAGGCTAAAATCTACAGGTAGGCACTTTGCAAAAAACACCTCTGTTTTCTTTAAAAAAATGTGATGTGTCCACGTTGCGTTTTGGGGCGTTTCCTGTCGCGGGCGCTAGGCCTACCCACACAAGTGAGGTATAATTTTTATCGGGAGACTTGGGGGAATGCTGGGTGGAAGGAAATTTGTGGCTCCTCTCTGATTCTAGAACTTTCTGTCACCAAAATGTGAGGAACATTTGTTTTCTTAGCCAAATTTTGAGGTTTGCAAAGGATTCTGGGTAACAGAACCTGGTCAGAGCCCCACAAGTCACCCCATCTTGGATTCCCCTAGGTCTCTAGTTTTCACAAATGCATAGGTTTGGTAGGTTTCCCTAGGTGCCGGCTGAGCTAGAGGCCAAAATCTACAGGTAGGCACTTTGCAAAAAACACCTCTGTTTTCTTTAAAAAAATGTGATGTGTCCACGTTGCGTTTTGGGGCGTTTTCCTGTCGCGGGCGCTAGGCCTACCCACACAAGTGAGGTATCATTTTTATTGGGAGACTTGGGGGAATGCTGGGTGGAAGGAAATTTGTGGCTCCTCTCTGATTCCAGAACTTTCTGTCACCAAAATGTGAGGAAAATGTGTTTTTTTTAGCCAACTTTTGAGTTTTGCAAAGGATTCTGGGTAACAGAAACCTGGTCAGAGCCCCACAAGTCACCCCACCTTGGATTCCCCTAGGTCTCTAGTTTTCAAAAATGCATAGGTTTGGTAGGTTTCCCTAGGTGCCGGCTGAGCTAGAGGCCAAAATCTACAGGTAGGCACTTTGCAAAAAACACCTCTGTTTTCTTTAAAAAAATGTGATGTGTCCATGTTGCGTTTTGGGCGTTTCCTGTCGCGGGCGCTAGGCCTACCCACACAAGTGAGGTATAATTTTTATTGGGAGACTTGGGGGAATGCTGGGTGGAAGGAAATTTGTGGCTCCTCTCTGATTCCAGAACTTTCTGTCACCAAAATGTGAGGAAAATGTGTTTTTTTTAGCCAACTTTTGAGGTTTGCAAAGGATTCTGGTAACAGAACCTGGTCAGAGCCCCACAAGTCACCCCCACCTTGGATTCCCCTAGGTCTCTAGTTTTCAAAATGGCATAGGTTTGGTAGGTTTCCCTAGGTGCCGGCTGAGCTAGAGGCCAAAATCTACAGGTAGGCACTTTGCAAAAAACACCTCTGTTTTCTTTAAAAAAATGTGATGTGTCCACGTTGCGTTTCGGGGCGTTTCCTGTCGCGGGCGCTAGGCCTACCCACACAAGTGAGGTATCATTTTTATCGGGAGACTTGGGGAAATGCTGGGTGAAAGGAAATTTGTGGCTCCTCTCTGATTCCAGAACTTTCTGTCACCAAAATGTGAGTAAAATGTGTTTTTTTAGCCAAATTTTGAGGTTTGCAAAGGATTCTGGGTAACAGAACCTGGTCAGAGCCCCACAAGTCACCCCACCTTGGATTCCCCTAGGTCTCTAGTTTTCAAAAATGCACTGGTTTGTAGGTTTCCCCAGGTGCCGGCAGAGCTAGAGGCCAAAGTCTACAGGTCGGCACTTTGCAAAAAACACCTCTGTTTTCTTTTTAAAAATGTGATGTGTCCACGTTGCGTTTTGGGGCGTTTCCTGTCGCGGGCGCTATGCCTACCCACACAAGTGAGGTATCATTTTTATCGGGAGACTTGGGGAAATGCTGGGTGAAAGGAAATTTGTGGCTCCTCTCTGATTCCAGAACTTTCTGTCACCAAAATGTGAGTAAAATGTGTTTTTTTAGCCAAATTTTGAGGTTTGCAAAGGATTCTGGGTAACAGAACCTGGTCAGAGCCCCACAAGTCACCCCACCTTGGATTCCCCTAGGTCTCTAGTTTTCAAAAATGCACAGGTTTGGTAGGTTTCCCTAGGTGCCGGCTGAGCTAGAGGCCAAAATCTACAGGTAGGCACTTTGCAAAAAACACCTCTGTTTTCTTTAAAAAAATGTGATGTGTCCACGTTGCGTTTTGGGGCGTTTCCTTTCGCGGGCGCTAGGCCTATCCACACAAGTGAGGTATCATTTTTATCGGGAGACTTGGGGGAATGCTGGGTGGAAGGAAATTTGTGGCTCCTCTCTGATTCCAGAACTTTCTGTCACCAAAATGTGAGGAAAATGTGTTTTTTTAGCCAACTTTTGAGGTTTGCAAAGGATTCTGGGTAACAGAACCTGGTCAGAGCCCCACAGGTCACCCCACCTTGGATTCCCCTAGGTCTCTAGTTTTCAAAAATGCATAGGTTTGGTAGGTTTCCCTAGGTGCCGGCTGAGCTAGAGGCCAAAATCTACAGGTAGGCACTTTGCAAAAAACACCTCTCTTTTCTTTAAAAAAATGTGATGTGTCCACGTTGCGTTTTGGGGCGTTTCCTGTCGCGGGCGCTAGGCCTACCCACACAAGTGAGGTATCATTTTTATTGGGAGACTTGGGGGAATGCTGGGTGGAAGGAAATTTGTGGCTCCTCTCTGATTCTAGAACTTTCTGTCACCAAAATGTGAGGAAAATGTGTTTTTATCCAAATTTTGAGGTTTGCAAAGGATTCTGGGTAACAGAACCTAGTCAGAGCCCCGCAAGTCACCCCATCTTGGATTCCCCTGGGTTTCTAGTTTTAAAAAATGCACTGGTTTGTTAGGTTTCCCCAGGTGCCGGCAGAGCTAGAGGCCAAAGTCTACAGGTCGGCACTTTGCAAAAAACACTTCTGTTTTCTTTTTAAAAATGTGATGTGTCCACGTTGCGTTTTGGGGCGTTTCCTGTCGCGGGCGCTATGCCTACCCACACAAGTGAGGTATCATTTTTATCGGGAGACGTGGGGGAATGCTGGGTGGAAGGAAATTTGTGGCTCCTCTCTGATTCCAGAACTTTCTGTCACCAAAATGTGAGGAAAATGTGTTTTTTTAGCCAAATTTTGAGGTTTGCAAAGGATTCTGGGTAACAGAACCTGGTCAGAGCCCCACAAGTCACCCTACCTTGGATTCCCCTAGGTCTCTAGTTTTCAAAAATGCATAGGTTTGGTAGGTTTCCCTAGGTGCCGGCTGAGCTAGAGGCCAAAATCTACAGGTAGTCACTTTGCAAAAAACACCTCTGGTTTCTTTAAAAAAATGTGATGTGTCCACGTTGCGTTTTGGGGCTTTTCCTGTCGCGGGCGCTAGGCCTACCCACACAAGTGAGGTATCATTTTTATTGGGAGACTTGGGGGAATGCTGGGTGGAAGGAAATTTGTGGCTCCTCTCTGATTCTAGAACTTTCTGTAACCAAAATGTGATGAAAATGTGTTTTTTAGGCAACTTTTGAGGTTTGCAAAGGATTCTGGGTAACAGAACCTGGTCAGAGCCCCACAAGTCACCCCACCTTGGATTCCCCTAGGTCTCTAGTTTTCAAACATGCATAGGTTTGGTAGGTTTCCCTAGGTGCCCGGTGAGCTAGAGGCCAAAATCTAGAGGTAGGCACTTTGCAAAAAACACCTCTGTTTTCTTCAAAAAAATGTGATGTGTCCACGTTGCGTTTTGGGGCTTTTCCTGTCGCGGGCGCTAGGCCTACCCACACAAGTGAGGTATCATTTTTATTGGGAGACTTGGGGGAATGCTGGGTGGAAGGAAATTTGTGGCTCCTCTCTGATTCCAGAACTTTCTGTCACCAAAATGTGAGGAAAATTTGTTTTTTTTTGCCAAATTTTGAGGTTTGCAAAGGATTCTGGGTAACAGAACCTGGTCAGGGCCCCATAAGTCACCCCATCTTGGATTTCCCTATGTCTCCAGTTTTCAAACATTCATAGGTTTGGTAGGTTTCCCTAGGTGCCGGCTGAGCTAGAGGCTAAAATCTACAGGTAGGCACTTTGCAAAAAACACCTCTGTTTTCTTTAAAAAAATGTGATGTGTCCACGTTGCGTTTTGGGGCGTTTCCTGTCGCGGGCGCTAGGCCTACCCACACAAGTGAGGTATAATTTTTATCGGGAGACTTGGGGGAATGCTGGGTGGAAGGAAATTTGTGGCTCCTCTCTGATTCTAGAACTTTCTGTCACCAAAATGTGAGGAACATTTGTTTTCTTAGCCAAATTTTGAGGTTTGCAAAGGATTCTGGGTAACAGAACCTGGTCAGAGCCCCACAAGTCACCCCATCTTGGATTCCCCTAGGTCTCTAGTTTTCACAAATGCATAGGTTTGGTAGGTTTCCCTAGGTGCCGGCTGAGCTAGAGGCCAAAATCTACAGGTAGGCACTTTGCAAAAAACACCTCTGTTTTCTTTAAAAAAATGTGATGTGTCCACGTTGCGTTTTGGGGCGTTTCCTGTCGCGGGCGCTAGGCCTACCCACACAAGTGAGGTATCATTTTTATTGGGAGACTTGGGGGAATGCTGGGTGGAAGGAAATTTGTGGCTCCTCTCTGATTCCAGAACTTTCTGTCACCAAAATGTGAGGAAAATGTGTTTTTTTAGCCAACTTTTGAGGTTTACAAAGGATTCTGGGTAACAGAACCTGGTCAGAGCCCCACAAGTCACCCCACCTTGGATTCCCCTAGGTCTCTAGTTTTCAAAAATGCATAGGTTTGGTAGGTTTCCCTAGGTGCCGGCTGAGCTAGAGGCCAAAATCTACAGGTAGGCACTTTGCAAAAAACACCTCTGTTTTCTTTAAAAAAATGTGATGTGTCCATGTTGCGTTTTGGGGCGTTTCCTGTCGCGGGCGCTAGGCCTACCCACACAAGTGAGGTATAATTTTTATTGGGAGACTTGGGGGAATGCTGGGTGGAAGGAAATTTGTGGCTCCTCTCTGATTCCAGAACTTTCTGTCACCAAAATGTGAGGAAAATGTGTTTTTTTAGCCAACTTTTGAGGTTTGCAAAGGATTCTGGGTAACAGAACCTGGTCAGAGCCCCACAAGTCACCCCACCTTGGATTCCCCTAGGTCTCTAGTTTTCAAAAATGCATAGGTTTGGTAGGTTTCCCTAGGTGCCGGCTGAGCTAGAGGCCAAAATCTACAGGTAGGCACTTTGCAAAAAACACCTCTGTTTTCTTTAAAAAAATGTGATGTGTCCACGTTGCGTTTCGGGGCGTTTCCTGTCGCGGGCGCTAGGCCTACCCACACAAGTGAGGTATCATTTTTATCGGGAGACTTGGGGAAATGCTGGGTGAAAGGAAATTTGTGGCTCCTCTCTGATTCCAGAACTTTCTGTCACCAAAATGTGAGTAAAATGTGTTTTTTTAGCCAAATTTTGAGGTTTGCAAAGGATTCTGGGTAACAGAACCTGGTCAGAGCCCCACAAGTCACCCCACCTTGGATTCCCCTAGGTCTCTAGTTTTCAAAAATGCACAGGTTTGGTAGGTTTCCCTAGGTGCCGGCTGAGCTAGCGGCCAAAATCTACAGGTAGGCACTTTGCAAAAAACACCTCTGTTTTCTTTAAAAAAATGTGATGTGTCCACGTTGCGTTTTGGGGCGTTTCCTGTCGCGGGCGCTAGGCCTACCCACACAAGTGAGGTATCATTTTTATTGGGAGACTTGGGGGAATGCTGGGTGGAAGGAAATTTGTGGCTCCTCTCTGATTCTAGAACTTTCTGTCACCAAAATGTGAGGAAAATGTGTTTTTATCCAAATTTTGAGGTTTGCAAAGGATTCTGGGTAACAGAACCTAGTCAGAGCCCCGCAAGTCACCCCATCTTGGATTCCCCTGGGTTTCTAGTTTTAAAAAATGCACTGGTTTGTTAGGTTTCCCCAGGTGCCGGCAGAGCTAGAGGCCAAAGTCTACAGGTCGGCACTTTGCAAAAAACACCTCTGTTTTCTTTTTAAAAATGTGATGTGTCCACGTTGCGTTTTGGGGCGTTTCCTGTCGCGGGCGCTATGCCTACCCACACAAGTGAGGTATCATTTTTATCGGGAGACTTGGGGGAATGCTGGGTGTAAGGAAATTTGTGGCTCCTCTCTGATTCCAGAACTTTCTGTCACCAAAATGTGAGGAAAATGTGTTTTTTTAGCCAAATTTTGAGGTTTGCAAAGGATTCTGGGTAACAGAACCTGGTCAGAGCCCCACAAGTCACCCTACCTTGGATTCCCCTAGGTCTCTAGTTTTCAAAAATGCATAGGTTTGGTAGGTTTCCCTAGGTGCCGGCTGAGCTAGAGGCCAAAATCTACAGGTAGTCACTTTGCAAAAAACACCTCTGTTTTCTTTAAAAAAATGTGATGTGTCCACGTTGCGTTTTGGGGCTTTTCCTGTCGCGGGCGCTAGGCCTACCCACACAAGTGAGGTATCATTTTTATTGGGAGACTTGGGGGAATGCTGGGTGGAAGGAAATTTGTGGCTCCTCTCTGATTCTAGAACTTTCTGTAACCAAAATGTGATGAAAATGTGTTTTTTAGGCAACTTTTGAGGTTTGCAAAGGATTCTGGGTAACAGAACCTGGTCAGAGCCCCACAAGTCACCCCACCTTGGATTCCCCTAGGTCTCTAGTTTTCAAACATGCATAGGTTTGGTAGGTTTCCCTAGGTGCCCGGTGAGGTAGAGGCCAAAATCTAGAGGTAGGCACTTTGCAAAAAACACCTCTGTTTTCTTTAAAAAAATGTGATGTGTCCACGTTGCGTTTTGGGGCGTTTCCTGTCGCGGGCGCTAGGCCTACCCACACAAGTGAGGTATCATTTTTATTGGGAGACTTGGGGGAGTGCTGGGTGGAAGGAAATTTGTGGCTCCTCTCTGATTCCAGAACTTTCTGTCACCAAAATGTGAGGAAAATGTGTTTTTTTTAGCCAACTTTTGAGGTTTGCAAAGGATTCTGGGTAACAGAACCTGGTCAGAGCCCCACAAGTCACCCCACCTTGGATTCCCCTAGGTCTCTAGTTTTCAAAAATGCATAGGTTTGGTAGGTTTCCCTAGGTGCCGGCTGAGCTAGAGGCCAAAATCTACAGGTAGGCACTTTGCAAAAAACACCTCTGTTTTCTTTAAAAAAATGTGATGTGTCCACGTTGCGTTTCGGGGCGTTTCCTGTCGCGGGCGCTAGGCCTACCCACACAAGTGAGGTATCATTTTTATCGGGAGACTTGGGGAAATGCTGGGTGAAAGGAAATTTGTGGCTCCTCTCTGATTCCAGAACTTTCTGTCACCAAAATGTGAGTAAAATGTGTTTTTTTAGCCAAATTTTGAGGTTTGCAAAGGATTCTGGGTAACAGAACCTGGTCAGAGCCCCACAAGTCACCCCACCTTGGATTCCCCTAGGTCTCTAGTTTTCAAAAATACAGGTTTGGTAGGTTTCCCTAGGTGCCGGCTGAGCTAGAGGCCAAAATCTACAGGTAGGCACTTTGCAAAAAACACCTCTGTTTTCTTTAAAAAAAGGTGATGTGTCCACGTTGCGTTTTGGGGCGTTTCCTTTCGCGGGCGCTAGGCCTATCCACACAAGTGAGGTATCATTTTTATCGGGAGACTTGGGGGAATGCTGGGTGGAAGGAAATTTGTGGCTCCTCTCTGATTCCAGAACTTTCTGTCACCAAAATGTGAGGAAAATGTGTTTTTTTAGCCAACTTTTGAGGTTTGCAAAGGATTCTGGGTAACAGAACCTGGTCAGAGCCCCACAGGTCACCCCACCTTGGATTCCCCTAGATCTCTAGTTTTCAAAAATGCATAGGTTTGGTAGGTTTCCCTAGGTGCCGGCTGAGCTAGAGGCCAAAATCTACAGGTAGGCACTTTGCAAAAAACACCTCTGTTTTCTTTAAAAAAATGTGATGTGTCCACGTTGCGTTTTGGGGCGTTTCCTGTCGCGGGCGCTAGGCCTACCCACACAAGTGAGGTATCATTTTTATTGGGAGACTTGGGGGAATGCTGGGTGGAAGGAAATTTGTGGCTCCTCTCTGATTCTAGAACTTTCTGTCACCAAAATGTGAGGAAAATGTGTTTTTATCCAAATTTTGAGGTTTGCAAAGGATTCTGGGTAACAGAACCTAGTCAGAGCCCCGCAAGTCACCCCATCTTGGATTCCCCTGGTTTTCTAGTTTTAAAAAATGCACTGGTTTGTTAGGTTTCCCCAGGTGCCGGCAGAGCTAGAGGCCAAAGTCTACAGGTCGGCACTTTGCAAAAAACACCTCTGTTTTCTTTTTAAAAATGTGATGTGTCCACGTTGCGTTTTGGGGCGTTTCCTGTCGCGGGCGCTATGCCTACCCACACAAGTGAGGTATCATTTTTATCGGGAGACTTGGGGGAATGCTGGGTGGAAGGAAATTTGTGGCTCCTCTCTGATTCCAGAACTTTCTGTCACCAAAATGTGAGGAAAATGTGTTTTTTTAGCCAACTTTTGAGGTTTGCAAAGGATTCTGGGTAACAGAACCTGGTCAGAGCCCCACAGGTCACCCCACCTTGGATTCCCCTAGGTCTCTAGTTTTCAAAAATGCATAGGTTTGGTAGGTTTCCCTAGGTGCCGGCTGAGCTAGAGGCCAAAATCTACAGGTAGGCACTTTGCAAAAAACACCTCTGTTTTCTTTAAAAAAATGTGATGTGTCCACGTTGCGTTTTGGGGCGTTTCCTGTCGCGGGCGCTAGGCCTACCCACACAAGTGAGGTATCATTTTTATTGGGAGACTTGGGGGAATGCTGGGTGGAAGGAAATTTGTGGCTCCTCTCTGATTCTAGAACTTTCTGTCACCAAAATGTGAGGAAAATGTGTTTTTATCCAAATTTTGAGGTTTGCAAAGGATTCTGGGTAACAGAACCTAGTCAGAGCCCCGCAAGTCACCCCATCTTGGATTCCCCTGGGTTTCTAGTTTTAAAAAATGCACTGGTTTGTTAGGTTTCCCCAGGTGCCGGCAGAGCTAGAGGCCAAAGTCTACAGGTCGGCACTTTGCAAAAAACACCTCTGTTTTCTTTTTAAAAATGTGATGTGTCCACGTTGCGTTTTGGGGCGTTTCCTGTCGCGGGCGCTATGCCTACCCACACAAGTGAGGTATCATTTTTATCGGGAGACTTGGGGGAATGCTGGGTGTAAGGAAATTTGTGGCTCCTCTCTGATTCCAGAACTTTCTGTCACCAAAATGTGAGGAAAATGTGTTTTTTTAGCCAAATTTTGAGGTTTGCAAAGGATTCTGGGTAACAGAACCTGGTCAGAGCCCCACAAGTCACCCTACCTTGGATTCCCCTAGGTCTCTAGTTTTCAAAAATGCATAGGTTTGGTAGGTTTCCCTAGGTGCCGGCTGAGCTAGAGGCCAAAATCTACAGGTAGTCACTTTGCAAAAAACACCTCTGGTTTCTTTAAAAAAATGTGATGTGTCCACGTTGCGTTTTGGGGCTTTTCCTGTCGCGGGCGCTAGGCCTACCCACACAAGTGAGGTATCATTTTTATTGGGAGACTTGGGGGAATGCTGGGTGGAAGGAAATTTGTGGCTCCTCTCTGATTCTAGAACTTTCTGTAACCAAAATGTGATGAAAATGTGTTTTTTAGGCAACTTTTGAGGTTTGCAAAGGATTCTGGGTAACAGAACCTGGTCAGAGCCCCACAAGTCACCCCACCTTGGATTCCCCTAGGTCTCTAGTTTTCAAACATGCATAGGTTTGGTAGGTTTCCCTAGGTGCCCGGTGAGCTAGAGGCCAAAATCTAGAGGTAGGCACTTTGCAAAAAACACCTCTGTTTTCTTTAAAAAAATGTGATGTGTCCACGTTGCGTTTTGGGGCGTTTCCTGTCGCGGGCGCTAGGCCTACCCACACAAGTGAGGTATAATTTTTATCGGGAGACTTGGGGGAATGCTGGGTGGAAGGAAATTTGTGGCTCCTCTCTGATTCTAGAACTTTCTGTCACCAAAATGTGAGGAAAATGTGTTTTTATCCAAATTTTGAGGTTTGCAAAGGATTCTGGGTAACAGAACCTAGTCAGAGCCCCGCAAGTCACCCCATCTTGGATTCCCCTGGGTTTCTAGTTTTAAAAAATGCACTGGTTTGTTAGGTTTCCCCAGGTGCCGGTAGAGCTAGAGGCCAAAGTCTACAGGTCGGCACTTTGCAAAAAACACCTCTGTTTTCTTTTTAAAAATGTGATGTGTCCACGTTGCGTTTTGGGGCGTTTCCTGTCGCGGGCGCTATGCCTACCCACACAAGTGAGGTATCATTTTTATCGGGAGACTTGGGGGAATGCTGGGTGTAAGGAAATTTGTGGCTCCTCTCTGATTCCAGAACTTTCTGTCACCAAAATGTGAGGAAAATGTGTTTTTTTAGCCAAATTTTGAGGTTTGCAAAGGATTCTGGGTAACAGAACCTGGTCAGAGCCCCACAAGTCACCCTACCTTGGATTCCCCTAGGTCTCTAGTTTTCAAAAATGCATAGGTTTGGTAGGTTTCCCTAGGTGCCGGCTGAGCTAGAGGCCAAAATCTACAGGTAGTCACTTTGCAAAAAACACCTCTGTTTTCTTTAAAAAAATGTGATGTGTCCACGTTGCGTTTTGGGGCTTTTCCTGTCGCGGGCGCTAGGCCTACCCACACAAGTGAGGTATCATTTTTATTGGGAGACTTGGGGGAATGCTGGGTGGAAGGAAATTTGTGGCTCCTCTCTGATTCTAGAACTTTCTGTAACCAAAATGTGATGAAAATGTGTTTTTTAGGCAACTTTTGAGGTTTGCAAAGGATTCTGGGTAACAGAACCTGGTCAGAGCCCCACAAGTCACCCCACCTTGGATTCCCCTAGGTCTCTAGTTTTCAAACATGCATAGGTTTGGTAGGTTTCCCTAGGTGCCCGGTGAGCTAGAGGCCAAAATCTAGAGGTAGGCACTTTGCAAAAAACACCTCTGTTTTCTTTAAAAAAATGTGATGTGTCCACGTTGCGTTTTGGGGCGTTTCCTGTCGCGGGCGCTAGGCCTACCCACACAAGTGAGGTATCATTTTTATTGGGAGACTTGGGGGAGTGCTGGGTGGAAGGAAATTTGTGGCTCCTCTCTGATTCCAGAACTTTCTGTCACCAAAATGTGAGGAAAATGTGTTTTTTTTAGCCAACTTTTGAGGTTTGCAAAGGATTCTGGGTAACAGAACCTGGTCAGAGCCCCACAAGTCACCCCACCTTGGATTCCCCTAGGTCTCTAGTTTTCAAAAATGCATAGGTTTGGTAGGTTTCCCTAGGTGCCGGCTGAGCTAGAGGCCAAAATCTACAGGTAGGCACTTTGCAAAAAACACCTCTGTTTTCTTTAAAAAAATGTGATGTGTCCACGTTGCGTTTTGGGGCGTTTCCTGTCGCGGGCGCTATGCCTACCCACACAAGTGAGGTATCATTTTTATCGGGAGACTTGGGGGAATGCTGGGTGTAAGGAAATTTGTGGCTCCTCTCTGATTCCAGAACTTTCTGTCACCAAAATGTGAGGAAAATGTGTTTTTTTAGCCAAATTTTGAGGTTTGCAAAGGATTCTGGGTAACAGAACCTGGTCAGAGCCCCACAAGTCACCCTACCTTGGATTCCCCTAGGTCTCTAGTTTTCAAAAATGCATAGGTTTGGTAGGTTTCCCTAGGTGCCGGCTGAGCTAGAGGCCAAAATCTACAGGTAGTCACTTTGCAAAAAACACCTCTGGTTTCTTTAAAAAAATGTGATGTGTCCACGTTGCGTTTTGGGGCTTTTCCTGTCGCGGGCGCTAGGCCTACCCACACAAGTGAGGTATCATTTTTATTGGGAGACTTGGGGGAATGCTGGGTGGAAGGAAATTTGTGGCTCCTCTCTGATTCTAGAACTTTCTGTAACCAAAATGTGATGAAAATGTGTTTTTTAGGCAACTTTTGAGGTTTGCAAAGGATTCTGGGTAACAGAACCTGGTCAGAGCCCCACAAGTCACCCCACCTTGGATTCCCCTAGGTCTCTAGTTTTCAAACATGCATAGGTTTGGTAGGTTTCCCTAGGTGCCCGGTGAGCTAGAGGCCAAAATCTAGAGGTAGGCACTTTGCAAAAAACACCTCTGTTTTCTTTAAAAAAATGTGATGTGTCCACGTTGCGTTTTGGGGCGTTTCCTGTCGCGGGCGCTAGGCCTACCCACACAAGTGAGGTATAATTTTTATCGGGAGACTTGGGGGAATGCTGGGTGGAAGGAAATTTGTGGCTCCTCTCTGATTCTAGAACTTTCTGTCACCAAAATGTGAGGAACATTTGTTTTCTTAGCCAAATTTTGAGGTTTGCAAAGGATTCTGGGTAACAGAACCTGGTCAGAGCCCCACAAGTCACCCCACCTTGGATTCCCCTAGGTCTCTAGTTTTCAAAAATGCATAGGTTTGGTAGGTTTCCCTAGGTGCCGGCTGAGCTAGAGGCCAAAATCTACAGGTAGGCACTTTGCAAAAAACACCTCTGTTTTCTTTAAAAAAATGTGATGTGTCCACGTTGCGTTTTGGGGCGTTTCCTGTCGCGGGCGCTATGCCTACCCACACAAGTGAGGTATCATTTTTATCGGGAGACTTGGGGGAATGCTGGGTGTAAGGAAATTTGTGGCTCCTCTCTGATTCCAGAACTTTCTGTCACCAAAATGTGAGGAAAATGTGTTTTTTTAGCCAAATTTTGAGGTTTGCAAAGGATTCTGGGTAACAGAACCTGGTCAGAGCCCCACAAGTCACCCTACCTTGGATTCCCCTAGGTCTCTAGTTTTCAAAAATGCATAGGTTTGGTAGGTTTCCCTAGGTGCCGGCTGAGCTAGAGGCCAAAATCTACAGGTAGTCACTTTGCAAAAAACACCTCTGGTTTCTTTAAAAAAATGTGATGTGTCCACGTTGCGTTTTGGGGCTTTTCCTGTCGCGGGCGCTAGGCCTACCCACACAAGTGAGGTATCATTTTTATTGGGAGACTTGGGGGAATGCTGGGTGGAAGGAAATTTGTGGCTCCTCTCTGATTCTAGAACTTTCTGTAACCAAAATGTGATGAAAATGTGTTTTTTAGGCAACTTTTGAGGTTTGCAAAGGATTCTGGGTATCAGAACCTGGTCAGAGCCCCACAAGTCACCCCACCTTGGATTCCCCTAGGTCTCTAGTTTTCAAACATGCATAGGTTTGGTAGGTTTCCCTAGGTGCCCGGTGAGCTAGAGGCCAAAATCTAGAGGTAGGCACTTTGCAAAAAACACCTCTGTTTTCTTTAAAAAAATGTGATGTGTCCACGTTGCGTTTTGGGGCGTTTCCTGTCGCGGGCGCTAGGCCTACCCACACAAGTGAGGTATAATTTTTATCGGGAGACTTGGGGGAATGCTGGGTGGAAGGAAATTTGTGGCTCCTCTCTGATTCTAGAACTTTCTGTCACCAAAATGTGAGGAAAATGTGTTTTTATCCAAATTTTGAGGTTTGCAAAGGATTCTGGGTAACAGAACCTAGTCAGAGCCCCGCAAGTCACCCCATCTTGGATTCCCCTGGGTTTCTAGTTTTAAAAAATGCACTGGTTTGTTAGGTTTCCCCAGGTGCCGGTAGAGCTAGAGGCCAAAGTCTACAGGTCGGCACTTTGCAAAAAACACCTCTGTTTTCTTTTTAAAAATGTGATGTGTCCACGTTGCGTTTTGGGGCGTTTCCTGTCGCGGGCGCTATGCCTACCCACACAAGTGAGGTATCATTTTTATCGGGAGACTTGGGGGAATGCTGGGTGTAAGGAAATTTGTGGCTCCTCTCTGATTCCAGAACTTTCTGTCACCAAAATGTGAGGAAAATGTGTTTTTTTAGCCAAATTTTGAGGTTTGCAAAGGATTCTGGGTAACAGAACCTGGTCAGAGCCCCACAAGTCACCCTACCTTGGATTCCCCTAGGTCTCTAGTTTTCAAAAATGCATAGGTTTGGTAGGTTTCCCTAGGTGCCGGCTGAGCTAGAGGCCAAAATCTACAGGTAGTCACTTTGCAAAAAACACCTCTGTTTTCTTTAAAAAAATGTGATGTGTCCACGTTGCGTTTTGGGGCTTTTCCTGTCGCGGGCGCTAGGCCTACCCACACAAGTGAGGTATCATTTTTATTGGGAGACTTGGGGGAATGCTGGGTGGAAGGAAATTTGTGGCTCCTCTCTGATTCTAGAACTTTCTGTAACCAAAATGTGATGAAAATGTGTTTTTTAGGCAACTTTTGAGGTTTGCAAAGGATTCTGGGTAACAGAACCTGGTCAGAGCCCCACAAGTCACCCCACCTTGGATTCCCCTAGGTCTCTAGTTTTCAAACATGCATAGGTTTGGTAGGTTTCCCTAGGTGCCCGGTGAGCTAGAGGCCAAAATCTAGAGGTAGGCACTTTGCAAAAAACACCTCTGTTTTCTTTAAAAAAATGTGATGTGTCCACGTTGCGTTTTGGGGCGTTTCCTGTCGCGGGCGCTAGGCCTACCCACACAAGTGAGGTATCATTTTTATTGGGAGACTTGGGGGAGTGCTGGGTGGAAGGAAATTTGTGGCTCCTCTCTGATTCCAGACCTTTCTGTCACCAAAATGTGAGGAAAATGTGTTTTTTTTAGCCAACTTTTGAGGTTTGCAAAGGATTCTGGGTAACAGAACCTGGTCAGAGCCCCACAAGTCACCCCACCTTGGATTCCCCTAGGTCTCTAGTTTTCAAAAATGCATAGGTTTGGTAGGTTTCCCTAGGTGCCGGCTGAGCTAGAGGCCAAAATCTACAGGTAGGCACTTTGCAAAAAACACCTCTGTTTTCTTTAAAAAAATGTGATGTGTCCACGTTGCGTTTCGGGGCGTTTCCTGTCGCGGGCGCTAGGCCTACCCACACAAGTGAGGTATCATTTTTATCGGGAGACTTGGGGAAATGCTGGGTGAAAGGAAATTTGTGGCTCCTCTCTGATTCCAGAACTTTCTGTCACCAAAATGTGAGTAAAATGTGTTTTTTTAGCCAAATTTTGAGGTTTGCAAAGGATTCTGGGTAACAGAACCTGGTCAGAGCCCCACAAGTCACCCCACCTTGGATTCCCCTAGGTCTCTAGTTTTCAAAAATGCACAGGTTTGGTAGGTTTCCCTAGGTGCCGGCTGAGCTAGAGGCCAAAATCTACAGGTAGGCACTTTGCAAAAAACACCTCTGTTTTCTTTAAAAAAAATTTGATGTGTCCACGTTGCGTTTTGGGGCGTTTCCTTTCGCGGGCGCTAGGCCTATCCACACAAGTGAGGTATCATTTTTATCGGGAGACTTGGGGGAATGCTGGGTGGAAGGAAATTTGTGGCTCCTCTCTGATTCCAGAACATTCTGTCACCAAAATGTGAGGAAAATGTGTTTTTTTAGCCAACTTTTGAGGTTTGCAAAGGATTCTGGGTAACAGAACCTGGTCAGAGCCCCACAGGTCACCCCACCTTGGATTCCCCTAGGTCTCTAGTTTTCAAAAATGCATAGGTTTGGTAGGTTTCCCTAGGTGCCGGCTGAGCTAGAGGCCAAAATCTACAGGTAGGCACTTTGCAAAAAACACCTCTGTTTTCTTTAAAAAAATGTGATGTGTCCACGTTGCGTTTTGGGGCGTTTCCTGTCGCGGGCGCTAGGCCTACCCACACAAGTGAGGTATCATTTTTATTGGGAGACTTGGGGGAATGCTGGGTGGAAGGAAATTTGTGGCTCCTCTCTGATTCTAGAACTTTCTGTCACCAAAATGTGAGGAAAATGTGTTTTTATCAAAATTTTGAGGTTTGCAAAGGATTCTGGGTAACAGAACCTAGTCAGAGCCCCGCAAGTCACCCCATCTTGGATTCCCCTGGGTTTCTAGTTTTAAAAAATGCACTGGTTTGTTAGGTTTCCCCAGGTGCCGGCAGAGCTAGAGGCCAAAGTCTACAGGTCGGCACTTTGCAAAAAACACCTCTGTTTTCTTTTTAAAAATGTGATGTGTCCACGTTGCGTTTTGGGGCGTTTCCTGTCGCGGGCGCTATGCCTACCTACACAAGTGAGGTATCATTTTTATCGGGAGACTTGGGGGAATGCTGGGTGTAAGGAAATTTGTGGCTCCTCTCTGATTCCAGAACTTTCTGTCACCAAAATGTGAGGAAAATGTGTTTTTTTAGCCAAATTTTGAGGTTTGCAAAGGATTCTGGGTAACAGAACCTGGTCAGAGCCCCACAAGTCACCCTACCTTGGATTCCCCTAGGTCTCTAGTTTTCAAAAATGCATAGGTTTGGTAGGTTTCCCTAGGTGCCGGCTGAGCTAGAGGCCAAAATCTACAGGTAGTCACTTTGCAAAAAACACCTCTGGTTTCTTTAAAAAAATGTGATGTGTCCACGTTGCGTTTTGGGGCTTTTCCTGTCGCGGGCGCTAGGCCTACCCACACAAGTGAGGTATCATTTTTATTGGGAGACTTGGGGGAATGCTGGGTGGAAGGAAATTTGTGGCTCCTCTCTGATTCTAGAACTTTCTGTAACCAAAATGTGATGAAAATGTGTTTTTTAGGCAACTTTTGAGGTTTGCAAAGGATTCTGGGTAACAGAACCTGGTCAGAGCCCCACAAGTCACCCCACCTTGGATTCCCCTAGGTCTCTAGTTTTCAAACATGCATAGGTTTGGTAGGTTTCCCTAGGTGCCCGGTGAGCTAGAGGCCAAAATCTAGAGGTAGGCACTTTGCAAAAAACACCTCTGTTTTCTTTAAAAAAATGTGATGTGTCCACGTTGCGTTTTGGGGCGTTTCCTGTCGCGGGCGCTAGGCCTACCCACACAAGTGAGGTATAATTTTTATCGGGAGACTTGGGGGAATGCTGGGTGGAAGGAAATTTGTGGCTCCTCTCTGATTCTAGAACTTTCTGTCACCAAAATGTGAGGAACATTTGTTTTCTTAGCCAAATTTTGAGGTTTGCAAAGGATTCTGGGTAACAGAACCTGGTCAGAGCCCCACAAGTCACCCCATCTTGGATTCCCCTAGGTCTCTAGTTTTCACAAATGCATAGATTTGGTAGGTTTCCCTAGGTGCCGGCTGAGCTAGAGGCTAAAATCTACAGGTAGGCACTTTGCAAAAAACACCTCTGTTTTCTTTAAAAAAATGTGAAGTGTCCACGTTGCGTTATGGGGCGTTTCCTGTCGCGGGCACTAGGCCTACCCACACAAGTGAGGAATCATTTTTATCGGGAGACGTGGGGGAATGCTGGGTGGAAGGAAATTTGTGGCTCCTCTCTGATTCTAGAACTTTCTGTCACCAAAATGTGAGGAAAATTTGTTTTTTTAGCCAAATTTTGAGGTTTGCAAAGGATTCTGGGTAACAGAACCTGGTCAGAGCTCCACAAGTCACCCCATCTTGGATTCCCCTAGGTCTCTAGTTTTCAAAAATGCATAGGTTTTGTAGGTTTCCCAAGGTGCCGGCTGAGCTAGAGGCCAAAATCTACAGGCAGGCACTTTGCAAAAAACACCTCTGTTTTCTTTAAAAAAATGTGATGTGTCCACGTTGCGTTTTGGGGCGTTTCCTGTCGTGGGCGCTAGGCCTACCCACACAAGTGAGGTATCATTTTTATCGGGAGACGTGGGGGAATGCTGGGTGGAAGGAAATTTGTGGCTCCTCTCTGATTCTAGAACTTTCTGTCACCAAAATGTGAGGAAAATTTGTTTTTTTAGCCAAATTTTGAGGTTTGCAAAGGATTCTGGGTAACAGAACCTGGTCAGAGCCCCACAAGTCACCCCATCTTGGATTCCCCTAGGTCTCTAGTTTTCAAAAATGCATAGGTTTTGTAGGTTTCCCTAGGTGCCGGCTGAGCTAGAGGCCAAAATCTACAGGTAGGCACTTTGCAAAAAACACCTCTGTTTTCTTTAAAAAAATGTGATGTGTCCACGTTGCGTTTTGGGGCGTTTCCTGTCGCGGGCGCTAGGCCTACCCACACAAGTGAGGTATAATTTTTATCGGGAGACTTGGGGGAATGCTGGGTGAAAGGAAATTTGTGGCTCCTCTCTGATTCCAGAACTTTCTGTCACCAAAATGTGAGGAAAATGTGTTTTTTAGCCACATTTTTAGGTTTGCAAAGGATTCTGGGTAACAGAACCTGGTCAGAGCCCCACAAGTCACCCCATCTTTGATTCCCCTAGGTCTCTAGTTTTCAAAAATGCACAGGTTCGGTAGGTTTCCCTAGGTGCAAGCTGAGCTAGTGGCCAAAATCTACAGGTTGGCACTTTGCAAAAAACACCTCTGTTTTCTTTAAAAAAATGTGATGTGTCCACGTTGCGTTTTGGGGCGTTTCCTGTCGCGGGCACTAGGCCTACCCACACAAGTGAGATATCATTTTATCGGGAGACTTGGGGGAACGCTGGGTGGTAGGAAATTTGAGGCTCCTCTCTGATTCCAGAACTTTCTGTCACCAAAATGTGAGGAAAATGTGTTTTTTTAGCCAAATTTTGAGGTTTGCATAGGATTCTGGGTAACAGAAGCTGGTCAGAGCCCCACAAGTCACCCCATCTTGGATTCCCCTGGGTTTCTAGTTTTCAAAAATGCGCTGGTTTGTTAGGTTTTCCCAGGTGCCGGCAGAGCTAGAGGCCAAAGTCTACAGGTAGGCACTTTGCAAAAAACACCTCTGTTTTCTTTAAAAAAATGTGATGTGTCCACGTTGTGTTTTGGGGCTTTTCCTGTCGCGGGCGCTAGGCCTACCCACACAAGTGAGGTATCATTTTTATTGGGAGACTTGGGGGAATGCTGGGTGGAAGGAAATTTGTGGCTCCTCTCTGATTCTAGAACTTTCTGTAACCAAAATGTGATGAAAATTTGTTTTTTAGGCAACTTTTGAGGTTTGCAAAGGATTCTGGGTAACAGAACCTGGTCAGAGCCCCACAAGTCACCCCACCTTGGATTCCCCTAGGTCTCTAGTTTTCAAACATGCATAGGTTTGGTAGGTTTCCCTAGGTGCCCGGTGAGCTAGAGGCCAAAATCTAGAGGTAGGCACTTTGCAAAAAACACCTCTGTTTTCTTTAAAAAAATGTGATGTGTCCACGTTGCGTTTTGGGGCTTTTCCTGTCGCGGGCGCTAGGCCTACCCACACAAGTGAGGTATCATTTTTATTGGGATACTTGGGGGAATGCTGGGTGGAAGGAAATTTGTGGCTCCTCTCTGATTCTAGAACTTTCTGTAACCAAAATGTGATGAAAATGTGTTTTTTAGGCAACTTTTGAGGTTTGCAAAGGATTCTGGGTAACAGAACCTGGTCAGAGCCCCACAAGTCACCCCACCTTGGATTCCCCTAGGTCTCTAGTTTTCAAACATGCATAGGTTTGGTAGGTTTCCCTAGGTGCCCGGTGAGCTAGAGGCCAAAATCTAGAGGTAGGCACTTTGCAAAAAACACCTCTGTTTTCTTTAAAAAAATGTGATGTGTCCACGTTGCGTTTTGGGGCTTTTCCTGTCGCGGGCGCTAGGCCTACCCACACAAGTGAGATATCATTTTTATTGGGAGACTTGGGGGAATGCTGGGTGGAAGGAAATTTGTGGCTCCTCTCTGATTCCAGAACTTTCTGTCACCAAAATGTGAGGAAAATTTGTTTTTTTTGGCCAAATTTTGAGGTTTGCAAAGGATTCTGGGTAACAGAACCTGGTCAGGGCCCCATAAGTCACCCCATCTTGGATTCCCCTAGGTCTCCAGTTTTCAAACATGCATAGGTTTGGTAGGTTTCCCTAGGTGCCGGCTGAGCTAGAGGCTAAAATCTACAGGTAGGCACTTTGCAAAAAACACCTCTGTTTTCTTTAAAAAAATGTGATGTGTCCACGTTGCGTTTTGGGGCGTTTCCTGTCGCGGGCGCTAGGCCTACCCACACAAGTGAGGTATAATTTTTATCGGGAGACTTGGGGGAATGCTGGGTGGAAGGAAATTTGTGGCTCCTCTCTGATTCTAGAACTTTCTGTCACCAAAATGTGAGGAACATTTGTTTTCTTAGCCAAATTTTGAGGTTTGCAAAGGATTCTGGGTAACAGAACCTGGTCAGAGCCCCACAAGTCACCCCATCTTGGATTCCCCTAGGTCTCTAGTTTTCACAAATGCATAGGTTTGGTAGGTTTCCCTAGGTGCCGGCTGAGCTAGAGGCTAAAATCTACAGGTAGGCACTTTGCAAAAAACACCTCTGTTTTCTTTAAAAAAATGTGAAGTGTCCACGTTGCGTTATGGGGCGTTTCCTGTCGCGGGCACTAGGCCTACCCACACATGTGAGGTATCATTTTTATCGGGAGACGTGGGGGAATGCTGGCTGGAAGGAAATTTGTGGCTCCTCTCTGATTCTAGAACTTTCTGTCACCAAAATGTGAGGAAAATTTGTTTTTTTAGCCAAATTTTGAGGTTTGCAAAGGATTCTGGGTAACAGAACCTGGTCAGAGCCCCACAAGTCACCCCATCTTGGATTCCCCTAGGTCTCTAGTTTTCAAAAATGCATAGGTTTTGTAGGTTTCCCTAGGTGCCGGCTGAGCTAGAGGCCAAAATCTACAGACAGGCACTTTGCAAAAAACACCTCTGTTTTCTTTAAAAAAATGTGATGTGTCCACGTTGCGTTTTGGGGCATTTCCTGTCGTGGGCGCTAGGCCTACCCACACAAGTGAGGTATCATTTTTATCGGGAGACGTGGGGGAATGCTGGGTGGAAGGAAATTTGTGGCTCCTCTCTGATTCTAGAACTTTCTGTCACCAAAATGTGAGGAAAATTTGTTTTTTTAGCCAAATTTTGAGGTTTGCAAAGGATTCTGGGTAACAGAACCTGGTCAGAGCCCCACAAGTCACCCCATCTTGGATTCCCCTAGGTCTCTAGTTTTCAAAAATGCATAGGTTTTGTAGGTTTCCCTAGGTGCCGGCTGAGCTAGAGGCCAAAATCTACAGGTAGGCACTTTGCAAAAAACACCTCTGTTTTCTTTA
The DNA here is from genome assembly GCF_031143425.1 of Pleurodeles waltl. Lineage (NCBI taxonomy): Eukaryota > Metazoa > Chordata > Amphibia > Caudata > Salamandridae > Pleurodeles > Pleurodeles waltl. The sequence goes on from NC_090442.1 coordinate 553,322,687, forward strand.
AAAAAATGTGATGTGTCCACGTTGCGTTTTGGGGCGTTTCCTGTCGCGGGCGCTAGGCCTACCCACACAAGTGAGGTATAATTTTTATCGGGAGACTAGGGGGAATGCTGGGTGGAAGGAAATTTGTGGCTCCTCTCTGATTCCAGAACTTTCTGTCACCAAAATGTGAGGAAAATGTGTTTTTTAGCCACATTTTTAGGTTTGCAAAGGATTCTGGGTAACAGAACCTGGTCAGAGCCCCACAAGTCACCCCATCTTTGATTCCCCTAGGTCTCTAGTTTTCAAAAATGCACAGGTTCGGTAGGTTTCCCTAGGTGCAAGCTGAGCTAGTGGCCAAAATCTACAGGTTGGCACTTTGCAAAAAACACCTCTGTTTTCTTTAAAAAAATGTGATGTGTCCACGTTGCGTTTTGGGGCGTTTCCTGTCGCGGGCACTAGGCCTACCCACACAAGTGAGATATCATTTTATCGGGAGACTTGGGGGAACGCTGGGTGGTAGGAAATTTGTGGCTCCTCTCTGATTCCAGAACTTTCTGTCACCAAAATGTGAGGAAAATGTGTTTTTTTAGCCAAATTTTGAGGTTTGCATAGGATTCTGGGTAACAGAAGCTGGTCAGAGCCCCACAAGTCACCCCATCTTGGATTGCCCTGGGTTTCTAGTTTTCAAAAATGCGCTGGTTTGTTAGGTTTTCCCAGGTGCCGGCAGAGCTAGAGGCCAAAGTCTACAGTTAGGCACTTTGCAAAAAACACCTCTGTTTTCTTTAAAAAAATGTGATGTGTCCACGTTGTGTTTTGGGGCGTTTCCTGTCGCGGGCGCTGGCCTACCCACACAGGTGAGGTATCATTTTTATCGGGAGACTTGGGGGAACGCTGGGTGGAAGGAAATTTGTGACTCCTCTCTGATTCTAGAACTTTCTGTCACCAAAATGTGAGGAACATTTGTTTTCTTAGCCAAATTTTGAGGTTTGCAAAGGATTCTGGGTAACAGAATCAGGTCAGAGCCCCACAAGTCACCCCATCTTGGATTCCCCTAGGTCTCTAGTTTTCACAAATGCATAGGTTTGGTTGGTTTCCCTAGGTGCCGGCTGAGCTAGAGGCTAAAATCTACAGGTAGGCACTTTGCAAAAAACACCTCTGTTTTCTTTAAAAAAATGTGATGTGTCCACGTTGCGTTTTGGGGCGTTTCCTGTCGCGGGCACTAGGCCTACCCACACAAGTGAGGTATAATTTTTATCGGGAGACTAGGGGGAATGCTGGGTGGAAGGAAATTTGTGGCTCCTCTCTGATTCCAGAACTTTCTGTCACCAAAATGTGAGGAAAATGTGTTTTTTAGCCACATTTTTAGGTTTGCAAAGGATTCTGGGTAACAGAACCTGGTCAGAGCCCCACAAGTCACCCCATCTTTGATTCCCCTAGGTCTCTAGTTTTCAAAAATGCACAGGTTCGGTAGGTTTCCCTAGGTGCAAGCTGAGCTAGTGGCCAAAATCTACAGGTTGGCACTTTGCAAAAAACACCTCTGTTTTCTTTAAAAAAATGTGATGTGTCCACGTTGCGTTTTGGGGCGTTTCCTGTCGCGGGCACTAGGCCTACCCACACAAGTGAGATATCATTTTATCGGGAGACTTGGGGGAACGCTGGGTGGTAGGAAATTTGAGGCTCCTCTCTGATTCCAGAACTTTCTGTCACCAAAATGTGAGGAAAATGTGTTTTTTTAGCCAAATTTTGAGGTTTGCATAGGATTCTGGGTAACAGAAGCTGGTCAGAGCCCCACAAGTCACCCCATCTTGGATTCCCCTGGGTTTCTAGTTTTCAAAAATGCGCTGGTTTGTTAGGTTTTCCCAGGTGCCGGCAGAGCTAGAGGCCAAAGTCTACAGGTAGGCACTTTGCAAAAAACACCTCTGTTTTCTTTAAAAAAATGTGATGTGTCCACGTTGTGTTTTGGGGCTTTTCCTGTCGCGGGCGCTAGGCCTACCCACACAAGTGAGGTATCATTTTTATTGGGAGACTTGGGGGAATGCTGGGTGGAAGGAAATTTGTGGCTCCTCTCTGATTCTAGAACTTTCTGTAACCAAAATGTGATGAAAATTTGTTTTTTAGGCAACTTTTGAGGTTTGCAAAGGATTCTGGGTAACAGAACCTGGTCAGAGCCCCACAAGTCACCCCACCTTGGATTCCCCTAGGTCTCTAGTTTTCAAACATGCATAGGTTTGGTAGGTTTCCCTAGGTGCCCGGTGAGCTAGAGGCCAAAATCTAGAGGTAGGCACTTTGCAAAAAACACCTCTGTTTTCTTTAAAAAAATGTGATGTGTCCACGTTGCGTTTTGGGGCTTTTCCTGTCGCGGGCGCTAGGCCTACCCACACAAGTGAGGTATCATTTTTATTGGGATACTTGGGGGAATGCTGGGTGGAAGGAAATTTGTGGCTCCTCTCTGATTCTAGAACTTTCTGTAACCAAAATGTGATGAAAATGTGTTTTTTAGGCAACTTTTGAGGTTTGCAAAGGATTCTGGGTAACAGAACCTGGTCAGAGCCCCACAAGTCACCCCACCTTGGATTCCCCTAGGTCTCTAGTTTTCAAACATGCATAGGTTTGGTAGGTTTCCCTAGGTGCCCGGTGAGCTAGAGGCCAAAATCTAGAGGTAGGCACTTTGCAAAAAACACCTCTGTTTTCTTTAAAAAAATGTGATGTGTCCACGTTGCGTTTTGGGGCTTTTCCTGTCGCGGGCGCTAGGCCTACCCACACAAGTGAGATATCATTTTTATTGGGAGACTTGGGGGAATGCTGGGTGGAAGGAAATTTGTGGCTCCTCTCTGATTCCAGAACTTTCTGTCACCAAAATGTGAGGAAAATTTGTTTTTTTTTGCCAAATTTTGAGGTTTGCAAAGGATTCTGGGTAACAGAACCTGGTCAGGGCCCCATAAGTCACCCCATCTTGGATTCCCCTAGGTCTCCAGTTTTCAAACATGCATAGGTTTGGTAGGTTTCCCTAGGTGCCGGCTGAGCTAGAGGCTAAAATCTACAGGTAGGCACTTTGCAAAAAACACCTCTGTTTTCTTTAAAAAAATGTGATGTGTCCACGTTGCGTTTTGGGGCGTTTCCTGTCGCGGGCGCTAGGCCTACCCACACAAGTGAGGTATAATTTTTATCGGGAGACTTGGGGGAATGCTGGGTGGAAGGAAATTTGTGGCTCCTCTCTGATTCTAGAACTTTCTGTCACCAAAATGTGAGGAACATTTGTTTTCTTAGCCAAATTTTGAGGTTTGCAAAGGATTCTGGGTAACAGAACCTGGTCAGAGCCCCACAAGTCACCCCATCTTGGATTCCCCTAGGTCTCTAGTTTTCACAAATGCATAGGTTTGGTAGGTTTCCCTAGGTGCCGGCTGAGCTAGAGGCTAAAATCTACAGGTAGGCACTTTGCAAAAAACACCTCTGTTTTCTTTAAAAAAATGTGAAGTGTCCACGTTGCGTTATGGGGCGTTTCCTGTCGCGGGCACTAGGCCTACCCACACATGTGAGGTATCATTTTTATCGGGAGACGTGGGGGAATGCTGGCTGGAAGGAAATTTGTGGCTCCTCTCTGATTCTAGAACTTTCTGTCACCAAAATGTGAGGAAAATTTGTTTTTTTAGCCAAATTTTGAGGTTTGCAAAGGATTCTGGGTAACAGAACCTGGTCAGAGCCCCACAAGTCACCCCATCTTGGATTCCCCTAGGTCTCTAGTTTTCAAAAATGCATAGGTTTTGTAGGTTTCCCTAGGTGCCGGCTGAGCTAGAGGCCAAAATCTACAGACAGGCACTTTGCAAAAAACACCTCTGTTTTCTTTAAAAAAATGTGATGTGTCCACGTTGCGTTTTGGGGCATTTCCTGTCGTGGGCGCTAGGCCTACCCACACAAGTGAGGTATCATTTTTATCGGGAGACGTGGGGGAATGCTGGGTGGAAGGAAATTTGTGGCTCCTCTCTGATTCTAGAACTTTCTGTCACCAAAATGTGAGGAAAATTTGTTTTTTTAGCCAAATTTTGAGGTTTGCAAAGGATTCTGGGTAACAGAACCTGGTCAGAGCCCCACAAGTCACCCCATCTTGGATTCCCCTAGGTCTCTAGTTTTCAAAAATGCATAGGTTTTGTAGGTTTCCCTAGGTGCCGGCTGAGCTAGAGGCCAAAATCTACAGGTAGGCACTTTGCAAAAAACACCTCTGTTTTCTTTAAAAAAATGTGATGTGTCCACGTTGCGTTTTGGGGCGTTTCCTGTCGCGGGCGCTAGGCCTACCCACACAAGTGAGGTATAATTTTTATCGGGAGACTAGGGGGAATGCTGGGTGGAAGGAAATTTGTGGCTCCTCTCTGATTCCAGAACTTTCTGTCACCAAAATGTGAGGAAAATGTGTTTTTTAGCCACATTTTTAGGTTTGCAAAGGATTCTGGGTAACAGAACCTGGTCAGAGCCCCACAAGTCACCCCATCTTTGATTCCCCTAGGTCTCTAGTTTTCAAAAATGCACAGGTTCGGTAGGTTTCCCTAGGTGCAAGCTGAGCTAGTGGCCAAAATCTACAGGTTGGCACTTTGCAAAAAACACCTCTGTTTTCTTTAAAAAAATGTGATGTGTCCACGTTGCGTTTTGGGGCGTTTCCTGTCGCGGGCACTAGGCCTACCCACACAAGTGAGATATCATTTTATCGGGAGACTTGGGGGAACGCTGGGTGGTAGGAAATTTGTGGCTCCTCTCTGATTCCAGAACTTTCTGTCACCAAAATGTGAGGAAAATGTGTTTTTTTAGCCAAATTTTGAGGTTTGCATAGGATTCTGGGTAACAGAAGCTGGTCAGAGCCCCACAAGTCACCCCATCTTGGATTGCCCTGGGTTTCTAGTTTTCAAAAATGCGCTGGTTTGTTAGGTTTTCCCAGGTGCCGGCAGAGCTAGAGGCCAAAGTCTACAGTTAGGCACTTTGCAAAAAACACCTCTGTTTTCTTTAAAAAAATGTGATGTGTCCACGTTGTGTTTTGGGGCGTTTCCTGTCGCGGGCGCTGGCCTACCCACACAGGTGAGGTATCATTTTTATCGGGAGACTTGGGGGAACGCTGGGTGGAAGGAAATTTGTGACTCCTCTCTGATTCTAGAACTTTCTGTCACCAAAATGTGAGGAACATTTGTTTTCTTAGCCAAATTTTGAGGTTTGCAAAGGATTCTGGGTAACAGAATCAGGTCAGAGCCCCACAAGTCACCCCATCTTGGATTCCCCTAGGTCTCTAGTTTTCACAAATGCATAGGTTTGGTTGGTTTCCCTAGGTGCCGGCTGAGCTAGAGGCTAAAATCTACAGGTAGGCACTTTGCAAAAAACACCTCTGTTTTCTTTAAAAAAATGTGATGTGTCCACGTTGCGTTTTGGGGCGTTTCCTGTCGCGGGCACTAGGCCTACCCACACAAGTGAGGTATAATTTTTATCGGGAGACTAGGGGGAATGCTGGGTGGAAGGAAATTTGTGGCTCCTCTCTGATTCCAGAACTTTCTGTCACCAAAATGTGAGGAAAATGTGTTTTTTAGCCACATTTTTAGGTTTGCAAAGGATTCTGGGTAACAGAACCTGGTCAGAGCCCCACAAGTCACCCCATCTTTGATTCCCCTAGGTCTCTAGTTTTCAAAAATGCACAGGTTCGGTAGGTTTCCCTAGGTGCAAGCTGAGCTAGTGGCCAAAATCTACAGGTTGGCACTTTGCAAAAAACACCTCTGTTTTCTTTAAAAAAATGTGATGTGTCCACGTTGCGTTTTGGGGCGTTTCCTGTCGCGGGCACTAGGCCTACCCACACAAGTGAGATATCATTTTATCGGGAGACTTGGGGGAACGCTGGGTGGTAGGAAATTTGTGGCTCCTCTCTGATTCCAGAACTTTCTGTCACCAAAATGTGAGGAAAATGTGTTTTTTTAGCCAAATTTTGAGGTTTGCATAGGATTCTGGGTAACAGAAGCTGGTCAGAGCCCCACAAGTCACCCCATCTTGGATTGCCCTGGGTTTCTAGTTTTCAAAAATGCGCTGGTTTGTTAGGTTTTCCCAGGTGCCGGCAGAGCTAGAGGCCAAAGTCTACAGTTAGGCACTTTGCAAAAAACACCTCTGTTTTCTTTAAAAAAATGTGATGTGTCCACGTTGTGTTTTGGGGCGTTTCCTGTCGCGGGCGCTGGCCTACCCACACAGGTGAGGTATCATTTTTATCGGGAGACTTGGGGGAACGCTGGGTGGAAGGAAATTTGTGACTCCTCTCTGATTCTAGAACTTTCTGTCACCAAAATGTGAGGAACATTTGTTTTCTTAGCCAAATTTTGAGGTTTGCAAATGATTCTGGGTAACAGAATCAGGTCAGAGCCCCACAAGTCACCCCATCTTGGATTCCCCTAGGTCTCTAGTTTTCACAAATGCATAGGTTTGGTTGGTTTCCCTAGGTGCCGGCTGAGCTAGAGGCTAAAATCTACAGGTAGGCACTTTGCAAAAAACACCTCTGTTTTCTTTAAAAAAATGTGATGTGTCCACGTTGCGTTTTGGGGCGTTTCCTGTCGCGGGCACTAGGCCTACCCACACAAGTGAGGTATAATTTTTATCGGGAGACTAGGGGGAATGCTGGGTGGAAGGAAATTTGTGGCTCCTCTCTGATTCCAGAACTTTCTGTCACCAAAATGTGAGGAAAATGTGTTTTTTAGCCACATTTTTAGGTTTGCAAAGGATTCTGGGTAACAGAACCTGGTCAGAGCCCCACAAGTCACCCCATCTTTGATTCCCCTAGGTCTCTAGTTTTCAAAAATGCACAGGTTCGGTAGGTTTCCCTAGGTGCAAGCTGAGCTAGTGGCCAAAATCTACAGGTTGGCACTTTGCAAAAAACACCTCTGTTTTCTTTAAAAAAATGTGATGTGTCCACGTTGCGTTTTGGGGCGTTTCCTGTCGCGGGCACTAGGCCTACCCACACAAGTGAGATATCATTTTATCGGGAGACTTGGGGGAACGCTGGGTGGTAGGAAATTTGTGGCTCCTCTCTGATTCCAGAACTTTCTGTCACCAAAATGTGAGGAAAATGTGTTTTTTTAGCCAAATTTTGAGGTTTGCATAGGATTCTGGGTAACAGAAGCTGGTCAGAGCCCCACAAGTCACCCCATCTTGGATTGCCCTGGGTTCTAGTTTTCAAAAATGCGCTGGTTTGTTAGGTTTTCCCAGGTGCCGGCAGAGCTAGAGGCCAAAGTCTACAGTTACGCACTTTGCAAAAAACACCTCTGTTTTCTTTAAAAAAATGTGATGTGTCCACGTTGTGTTTTGGGGCGTTTCCTGTCGCGGGCGCTGGCCTACCCACACAGGTGAGGTATCATTTTTATCGGGAGACTTGGGGGAACGCTGGGTGGAAGGAAATTTGTGACTCCTCTCTGATTCTAGAACTTTCTGTCACCAAAATGTGAGGAAAATGTGTTTTTTTAGCCACATTTTTAGGTTTGCAAAGGATTCTGGGTAACAGAACCTGGTCAGAGCCCCACAAGTCACCCCATCTTTGATTCCCCTAGGTCTCTAGTTTTCAAAAATGCACAGGTTCGGTAGGTTTCCCTAGGTGCAAGCTGAGCTAGTGGCCAAAATCTACAGGTAGGCACTTTGCAAAAAACACCTCTGTTTTCTTTAAAAAAATGTGATGTGTCCACGTTGCGTTTTGGGGCGTTTCCTGTCGCGGGCGCTAGGCCTACCCACACAAGTGAGGTATCATTTTTATAAGGAGACTTGGGGGAATGCTGGGTGGAAGGAAATTTGTGGCTCCTCTCTGATTCTAGAACTTTCTGTCACCAAAATGTGAGGAACATTTGTTTTCTTAGCCAAATTTTGAGGTTTGCAAAGGATTCTGGGTAACAGAACCTGGTCAGAGCCCCACAAGTCACCCCTTCTTGGATTCCCCTAGGTCTCTAGTTTTCACAAATGCATAGGTTTGGTAGGTTTCCCTAGGTGCCGGCTGATCTAGAGGCTAAAATCTGCAGGTAGGCACTTTGCAAAAAACACCTCTGTTTTCTTAAAAAAAATGTGATGTGTCCACGTTGCGTTTTGGGGCGTTTCCTGTCGCGGGCGCTAGGCCTACCCACACAAGTGAGGTATCATTTTTATCGGGAGACGTGGGGGAATGCTGGGTGGAAGGAAATTTGTGGCTCCTCTCTGATTCTAGAACTTTCTGTCACCAAAATGTGTGGAAAATTTGTTTTTTTAGCCAAATTTTGAGGTTTGCAAAGGATTCTGGGTAACAGAACCTGGTCAGAGCCCCACAAGTCACCCCATCTTGGATTCCCCTAGGTCTCTAGTTTTCAAAAATGCATAGGTTTGGTAGGTTTCCCTAGGTGCCGGCTGAGCTAGAGGCCAAAATCTACAGGTAGTCACTTTGCAAAAAACACCTCTGTTTTCTTTAAAAAAATTTGATGTGTCCACGTTGCGTTTTGGGGCTTTTCCTGTCGCGGGCGCTGGCCTACCCACACAAGTGAGGTATCATTTTTATTGGGAGACTTGGGGGAATGCTGGGTGGAAGGAAATTTGTGGCTCCTCTATGATTCTAGAACTTTCTGTAACCAAAATGTGATGAAAATGTGTTTTTTAGGCAACTTTTGAGGTTTGCAAAGGATTCTGGGTAACAGAACCTGGTCAGAGCCCCACAAGTCACCCCACCTTGGATTCCCCGAGGTCTCTAGTTTTCAAACATGCATAGGTTTGGTAGGTTTCCCTAGGTGCCGGCTGAGCTAGAGGCCAAAATCTAGAGGTAGGCACTTTGCAAAAAACACCTCAGTTTTCTTGAAAAAAATGTGATGTGTCCACGTTGCGTTTTTTCGGGCGTTTCCTTTCGCGGGCGCTAGGCCTACCCACACAAGTGAGGTATCATTTTTATCTGGAGACTTGGTGGAATGCTGGGTGGAAGGAAATTTGTGGCTCCTCTCTTATTCCAGAACTTTCTGTCACCAAAATGTGAGGAAAATGTGTTTTTGTAGCCAAATTTTGAGGTTTGCAAAGGATTCTGGGTAACAGAACCTGGTCAGAGCCCCACAAGTCACCCCACCTTGGATTCCCCTAGGTCTCTAGTTTTCAAGAAATGCATAGGTTTGGTAGGTTTCCCTAGGTGCCGGCTGAGCTAGAGGCCAAAATCTACAGGTAGGCACTTTGCAAAAAACACCTCAGTTTTCTTTAAAAAAATGTGATGTGTCCACGTTGCGTTCTGGGGCGTTTCCTGTCGCGGGCGCTAGGCCTACCCACACAAGTGAGGTATCATTTTATCGGGAGACTTGGGGGAACGCTGGGTGGTAGGAAATTTGTGGCTCCTCTCTGATTCCAGAACTTTCTGTCACCAAAATGTGAGGAAAATGTGTTTTTTTAGCCAAATTTTGAGGTTTGCAAAGGATTCTGGGTAACAGAACCTGGTCAGGGCCCCACAAGTCACCCCATCTTGGATTCCCCTAGGTCTCCAGTTTTCAAACATGCATAGGTTTGGTAGGTTTCCCTAGGTGCCGGCTGAGCTAGAGGCTAAAATCTACAGGTAGGCACTTTGCAAAAAACACCTCTGTTTTCTTTAAAAAAATGTGATGTGTCCACGTTGCGTTTTGGGGCATTTCCTGTCGCGGGCGCTAGGCCTACCCACACAAGTGAGGTATAATTTTTATCGGGAGACTTGGGGGAATGCTGGGTGGAAGGAAATTTGTGGCTCCTCTCTGATTCTAGAACTTTCTGTCACCAAAATGTGAGGAACATTTGTTTTCTTAGCCAAATTTTGAGGTTTGCAAAGGATTCTGGGTAACAGAACCTGGTCAGAGCCCCACAAGTCACCCCATCTTGGATTCCCCTAGGTCTCTAGTTTTCACAAATGCATAGGTTTGGTAGGTTTCCCTAGGTGCCGGCTGAGCTAGAGGCTAAAATCTACAGGTGGGCACTTTGCAAAAAACACCTCTGTTTTCTTTAAAAAAATGTGAAGTGTCCACGTTGCGTTATGGGGCGTTTCCTGTCGCGGGCACTAGGCCTACCCACACAAGTGAGGTATCATTTTTATCGGGAGACGTGGGGGAATGCTGGGTGGAAGGAAATTTGTGGCTCCTCTCTGATTCTAGAACTTTCTGTCACCAAAATGCGAGGAAAATTTGTTTTTTTTAGCCAAATTTTGAGGTTTGCAAAGGATTCTGGGTAACAGAACCTGGTCAGAGCCCCACAAGTCACCCCATCTTGGATTCCCCTAGGTCTCTAGTTTTCAAAAATGCATAGGTTTTGTAGGTTTCCCTAGGTGCCGGCTGAGCTAGAGGCCAAAATCTACAGGCAGGCACTTTGCAAAAAACACCTCTGTTTTCTTTAAAAAAATGTGATGTATCCATGTTGCGTTTTGGGGCGTTTCCTTTCGCGGGCGCTAGGCCTATCCACACAAGTGAGGTATCATTTTTATCGGGAGACTTGGGGGAATGCTGGGTGGAAGGAAATTTGTGGCTCCTCTCTGATTCCAGAACTTTCTGTCACCAAAATGTGAGGAAAATGTGTTTTTTAGCCACATTTTTAGGTTTGCAAAGGATTCTGGGTAACAGAACATGGTCAGAGCCCCACAAGTCACCCCATCTTTGATTCCCCTAGGTCTCTAGTTTTCAAAAATGCACAGGTTCGGTAGGTTTCCCTAGGTGCAAGCTGAGCTAGTGGCCAAAATCTACAGGTAGGCACTTTGCAAAAAACACCTCTGTTTTCTTTAAAAAAATGTGATGTGTCCACGTTGCGTTTTGGGGCGTTTCCTGTCGCGGGCACTAGGCCTACCCACACAAGTGAGGTATCATTTTATCGGGAGACTTGGCGGAACGCTGGGTGGTAGGAAATTTGTGGCTCCTCTCTGATTCCAGAACTTTCTGTCACCAAAATGTGAGGAAAATGTGTTTTTTTAGCCAAATTTTGAGGTTTGCATAGGATTCTGGGTAACAGAAGCTGGTCAGAGCCCCACAAGTCACCCCATCTTGGATTCCCCTGGGTTTCTAGTTTTCAAAAATGCGCTAGTTTTTTAGGTTTTCCCAGGTGCCGGCAGAGCTAGAGGCCAAAGTCTACAGGTAGGCACTTTGCAAAAAACACCTCTGTTTTCTTTAAAAAAATGTGATGTGTCCACGTTGTGTTTTGGGGCGTTTCCTGTCGCGGGCGCTCGGCCTACCCACACAAGTGAGGTATCATTTTTATCGGGAGACTTGGGGGAACGCTGGGTGGAAGGAAATTTGTGGCTCCTCTCTGATTCTAGAACTTTCTGTCACCAAAATGTGAGGAACATTTGTTTTCTTAGCCAAATTTTGAGGTTTGCAAAGGATTCTGGGTAACAGAACCTGATCAGAGCCCCACAAGTCACCCCATCTTGGATTCCCCTAGGTCTCTAGTTTTCACAAATGCATAGGTTTGTTAGGTTTCCCAAGGTGCCGGCTGAGCTAGAGGCTAAAATCTACAGGTAGGCACTTTGCAAAAAACACCTCTGTTTTCTTTAAAAAAATGTGATGTGTCCACGTTGCGTTTTGGGGCGTTTCCCTGTCGCGGGCGCTAGGCCTACCCACACAAGTGAGGTATCATTTTTATCGGGAGACGTGGGGGAATGCTGGGTGGAAGGAAATTTGTGGCTCCTCTCTGATTCTAGAACTTTCTGTCACCAAAATGTGAGGAAAATTTGTTTTTTTAGCCAAATTTTGAGGTTTGCAAAGGATTCTGGGTAACAGAACCTGGTCAGAGCCCACAAATCACCTCATCTTGGATTCCCCTAGGTCTCTAGTTTTCAAAAATGCATAGGTTTTGTAGGTTTCCCTAGGTGCCGGCTGAGCTAGATGCCAAAATCTACAGGTAGGCACTTTGCAAAAAACACCTCTGTTTTCTTTAAAAAAATGTGATGTGTCCACGTTGCGTTTCGGGGCGTTTCCTGTCGCGGGCGCTAGGCCTACCCACACAAGTGAGGTATAATTTTTATCGGGAGACTTGGGGGAATGCTGGGTGGAAGGAAATTTGTGGCTCCTCTCTGATTCCAGAACTTTCTGTCACCAAAATGTGAGGAAAATGTGTTTTTTTAGCCACATTTTTAGGTTTGCAAAGGATTCTGGGTAACAGAACCTGGTCAGAGCCCCACAAGTCACCCCATCTTTGATTCCCCTAGGTCTCTAGTTTTCAAAAATGCACAGGTTCGGTAGGTTTCCCTAGGTGCAAGCTGAGCTAGTGGCCAAAATCTACAGGTAGGCACTTTGCAAAAAACACCTCTGTTTTCTTTAAAAAAATGTGATGTGTCCACGTTGCGTTTTGGGGCATTTCCTGTCGCGGGCGCTAGGCCTACCCACACAAGTGAGGTATCATTTTATCGGGAGACTTGGGGGAACGCTGGGTGGTAGGAAATTTGTGGCTCCTCTCTGATTCCAGAACTTTCTGTCACCAAAATGTGAGGAAAATGTGTTTTTTTAGCCAAATTTTGAGGTTTGCAAAGGATTCTGGGTAACAGAACCTGGTCAGAGCCCCACAAGTCACCCCATCTTGGATTCCCCTGGGTTTCTAGTTTTCAAAAATGCGCTGGTTTGTTAGGTTTTCCCAGGTGCCGGCAGAGCTAGAGGCCAAAGTCTACAGGTAGGCACTTTGCAAAAAACACCTCTGTTTTCTTTAAAAAATGTGATGTGTCCACGTTGTGTTTTGGGGCGTTTCCTGTCGCGGGCGCTCGGCCTACCCACACAAGTGAGGTATCATTTTTATCAGGAGACTTGGGGGAATGCTGGGTGGAAGGAAATTTGTGGCTCCTCTCTGATTCTAGAACTTTCTGTCACCAAAATGTGAGGAACATTTGTATTCTTAGCCAAATTTTGAGGTTTGCAAAGGATTCTGGATAACAGAACCTGGTCAGAGCCCCACAAGTCACCCCATCTTGGATTCCCCTAGGTCTCTAGTTTTCACAAATGCATAGGTTTGGTAGGTTTCCCTAGGTGCCGGCTGAGCTAGAGGCTAAAATCTACAGGTAGGCACTTTGCAAAAAAACACCTCTGTTTTCTTTAAAAAAATGTGATGTGTCCACGTTGCGTTTTGGGGCGTTTCCTGTCGCGGGCGCTAGGCCTACCCACACAAGTGAGGTATCATTTTTATCGGGAGACATGGGGGAATGCTGGGTGGAAGGAAATTTGTGGCTCCTCTCTGATTCTAGAACTTTCTGTCACCAAAATGTGAGGAAAATTTGTTTTTTTTAGCTAAATTTTGAGGTTTGCAAAGGATTCTGGGTAACAGAACCTGGTCAGAGCCCCACAAGTCACCCCATCTTGGATTCCCCTAGGTCTCTAGTTTTCACAAATGCATAGGTTTGGTAGGTTTCCCTAGGTGCCGGCTGAGCTAGAGGATAAAATCTACAGGTAGGCACTTTGCAAAAAACACCTCTGTTTTCTTTAAAAAAATGTGATGTGTCCACGTTGCGTTTTGGGGCGTTTCCTGTCGCGGGCGCTAGGCCTACCCACACACGTGAGGTATCATTTTTATCGGGAGACGTGGGGGAATGCTGGGTGGAAGGAAATTTGTGGCTCCTCTCTGATTCTAGAACTTTCTGTCACCAAAATGTGAGGAAAATTTGTTTTTTTTAGCCAAATTTTGAGGTTTGCAAAGGATTCTGGGTAACAGAACCTGGTCAGAGCCCCACAAGTCACCCCATCTTGGATTCCCCTAGGTCTCTAGTTTTCAAAATCGCATAGGTTTTGTAGGTTTCCCTAGGTGCCGGCTGAGCTAGAGGCCAAAATCTACAGGTAGGCACTTTGCAAAAAACACCTCTGTTTTCTTTAAAAAATGTGATGTGTCCACGTTGCGTTTCGGGGCGTTTCCTGTCGCGGGCGCTAGGCCTACCCACACAAGTGAGGTATCATTTTATCGGGAGACTTGGGGGAACGCTGGGTGGTAGGAAATTTGTGGCTCCTCTCTGATTCCAGAACTTTCTGTCACCAAAATGTGAGGAAAATGTGTTTTTTTTAGCCAAATTTTGAGGTTTGCATAGGATTCTGGGTAACAGAAGCTGGTCAGAGCCCCACAAGTTACCCCATCTTGGATTCCCCTGGGTTTCTAGTTTTCAAAAATGCGCTGGTTTGTTAGGTTTTCCCAGGTGCCGGCAGAGCTAGAGGCCAAAGTCTACAGGTAGGCACTTTGCAAAAAACACCTCTGTTTTCTTTAAAAAAATGTGATGTGTCCACGTTGTGTTTTGGGGCGTTTCCTGTCGCGGGCGCTCGGCCTACCCACACAAGTGAGGTATCATTTTTATCGGGAGACTTGGGGGAATGCTGGGTGGAAGGAAATTTGTGGCTCCTCTCTGATTCTAGAACTTTCTGTCACCAAAATGTGAGGAACATTTGTTTTCTTAGCCAAATTTTGAGGTTTGCAAAGGATTCTGGGTAACAGAACCTGGTCAGAGCCCCACAAGTCACCCCATCTTGGATTCCCCTAGGTCTCTAGTTTTCACAAATGCATAGGTTTGGTAGGTTTCCCTAGGTGCCGGCTGAGCTAGAGGCTAAAATCTACAGGTAGGCACTTTGCAAAAAACACCTCTGTTTTCTTTAAAAAAATGTGATGTGTCCACGTTGCGTTTTGGGGCGTTTCCTGTCGCGGGCGCTAGGCCTACCCACACAAGTGAGGTATCAATTTTATCGGGAGACATGGGGGAATGCTGGGTGGAAGGAAATTTGTGGCTCCTCTCTGATTCTAGAACTTTCTGTCACCAAAATGTGAGGAAAATTTGTTTTTTTTAGCCAAATTTTGAGGTTTGCAAAGGATTCTGGGTAACAGAACCTGGTCAGAGCCCACAAGTCACCCATCTTGGATTCCCCTAGGTCTCTAGTTTTAAAAAATGCATAGGTTTTGTAGGTTTCCCTAGGTGCCGGCTGAGCTAGAGGCCAAAATCTACAGGTAGGCACTTTGCAAAAAACACCTCTGTTTTCTTTAAAAAAATGTGATGTGTCCACGTTGCGTTTTGGGGCGTTTCCTGTCGCGGGCGCTAGGCCTACCCACACAAGTGAGGTATAATTTTTATCGGGAGACTTGGGGGAATGCTGGGTGGAAGGAAATTTGTGGCTCCTCTCTGATTCCAGAACTTTCTGTCACCAAAATGTGAGGAAAATGTGTTTTTTAGCCACATTTTTAGGTTTGCAAAGGATTCTGGGTAACAGAACCTGGTCAGAGCCCCACAAGTCACCCCATCTTTGATTCCCCTAGGTCTCTAGTTTTCAAAAATGCACAGGTTCGGTAGGTTTCCCTAGGTGCAAGCTGAGCTAGTGGCCATAATCTACAGGTAGGCACTTTGCAAAAAACACCTCTGTTTTCTTTAAAAAAATGTGATGTGTCCACGTTGCGTTTTGGGGTGTTTCCTGTCGCGGGCACTAGGCCTACCCACACAAGTGAGGTATCATTTTATCGGGAGACTTGGGGGAGCGCTGGGTGGTAGGAAATTTGTGGCTCCTCTCTGATTCTAGAACTTTCTGTCACCAAAATGTGAGGAAAATTTGTTTTTTTAGCCAAATTTTGAGGTTTGCAAAGGATTCTGGGTAACAGAACCTGGTCAGAGCCCCACAAGTCACCCCATCTTGGATTCCCCTAGGTCTCTAGTTTTCAAAACGCATAGGTTTTGTAGGTTTCCCTAGGTGCCGGCTGAGCTAGAGGCCAAAATCTACAGGTAGGCACTTTGCAAAAAACACCTCTGTTTTCTTTAAAAAAATGTGATGTGTCCACGTTGCGTTTTGGGGCGTTTCCTGTCGCGGGCGCTCGGCCTACCCACACAAGTGAGGTATCATTTTTATCGGGAGACTTGGGGGAATGCTGGGTGGAAGGAAATTTGTGGCTCCTCTCTGATTCTAGAACTTTCTGTCACCAAAATGTGAGGAACATTTGTTTTCTTAGCCAATTTTGAGGTTTGCATAGGATTCTGGGTAACAGAAGCTGGTCAGAGCCCCACAAGTCACCCCATCTTGGATTCCCCTGGGTTTCTAGTTTTCAAAAATGCGCTGGTTTGTTAGGTTTTCCCAGGTGCCGGCAGAGCTAGAGGCCAAAGTCTACAGGTAGGCACTTTGCAAAAAACATCTCTGTTTTCTTTAAAAAAATGTGATGTGTCCACGTTGTGTTTTGGGGCGTTTCCTGTCGCGGGCGCTCGGCCTACCCACACAAGTGAGGTATCATTTTTATCGGGAGACTTGGGGGAATGCTGGGTGAAGGAAATTTGTGGCTCCTCTCTGATTCTAGAACTTTCTGTCACCAAAATGTGAGGAACATTTGTTTTCTTAGCCAAATTTTGAGGTTTGCAAAGGATTCTGGGTAACAGAACCTGGTCAGAGCCCCACAAGTCACCCCATCTTTGATTCCCCTAGGTCTCTAGTTTTCAAAAATGCACAGGTTCGGTAGGTTTCCCTAGGTGCAAGCTGAGCTAGTGGCCATAATCTACAGGTAGGCACTTTGCAAAAAACACCTCTGTTTTCTTTAAAAAAATGTGATGTGTCCACATTGCGTTTTGGGGTGTTTCCTGTCGCGGGCACTAGGCCTACCCACACAAGTGAGGTATCATTTTATCGGGAGACTTGGGGGAGCGCTGGGTGGTAGGAAATTTGTGGCTCCTCTCTGATTCTAGAACTTTCTGTCACCAAAATGTGAGGAAAATTTGTTTTTTTAGCCAAATTTTGAGGTTTGCAAAGGATTCTGGGTAACAGAACCTGGTCAGAGCCCCACAAGTCACCCCATCTTTGATTCCCCTAGGTCTCTAGTTTTCACAAATGCATAGGTTTGGTAGGTTTCCCTAGGTGCCGGCTGAGCTAGAGGCTAAAATCTACAGGTAGGCACTTTGCAAAAAACACCTCTGTTTTCTTTAAAAAAATGTGATGTGTCCACGTTGCGTTTTGGGGCGTTTCCTGTCGCGGGCGCTAGGCCTACCCACACAAGTGAGGTATCATTTTTATCGGGAGACGTGGGGGAATGCTGGGTGGAAGGAAATTTGTGGCTCCTCTCTGATTCTAGAACTTTCTGTCACCAAAATGTGAGGAAAATTTATTTTTTTAGCCAAATTTTGAGGTTTGCAAAGGATTCTGGGTAACAGAACCTGGTCAGAGCCCCACAAGTCACCCCATCTTGGATTCCCCTAGGTCTCTAGTTTTCACAAATGCATAGGTTTGGTAGGTTTCCCTAGGTGCCGGCTGAGCTAGAGGCTAAAATCTACAGGTAGGCACTTTGCAAAAAACACCTCTATTTTCTTTAAAAAAATGTGATGTGTCCACGTTGCGTTTTGGGGCGTTTCCTGTCGCGGGCGCTAGGCCTACCCACACACGTGAGGTATCATTTTTATCGGGAGACGTGGGGGAATGCTGGGTGGAAGGAAATTTGTGGCTCCTCTCTGATTCTAGAACTTTCTGTCACCAAAATGTGAGGAAAATTTGTTTTTTTAGCCAAATTTTGAGGTTTGCAAAGGATTCTGGGTAACAGAACCTGGTCAGAGCCCCACAAGTCACCCCATCTTGGATTCCCCTAGGTCTCTAGTTTTCAAAATCGCATATGTTTTGTAGGTTTCCCTAGGTGCCGGCTGAGCTAGAGGCCAAAATCTACAGGTAGGCACTTTGCAAAAAACACCTCTGTTTTCTTTAAAAAAATGTGATGTGTCCACGTTGCGTTTCGGGGCGTTTCCTGTCGCGGGCGCTAGGCCTACCCACACAAGTGAGGTATAATTTTTATCGGGAGACTTGGGGGAATGCTGGGTGGAAGGAAATTTGTGGCTCCTCTCTGATTCCAGAACTTTCTGTCACCAAAATGTGAGGAAAATGTGTTTTTTTAGCCACATTTTTAGGTTTGCAAAGGATTCTGGGTAACAGAACCTGGTCAGAGCCCCACAAGTCACCCCATCTTTGATTCCCCTAGGTCTCTAGTTTTCAAAAATGCACAGGTTCGGTAGGTTTCCCTAGGTGCAAGCTGAGCTAGTGGCCAAAATCTACAGGTAGGCACTTTGCAAAAAACACCTCTGTTTTCTTTAAAAAAATGTGATGTGTCCACGTTGCGTTTTGGGGCATTTCCTGTCGCGGGCGCTAGGCCTACCCACACAAGTGAGGTATCATTTTATCGGGAGACTTGGGGGAACGCTGGGTGGTAGGAAATTTGTGGCTCCTCTCTGATTCCAGAACTTTCTGTCACCAAAATGTGAGGAAAATGTGTTTTTTTAGCCAAATTTTGAGGTTTGCAAAGGATTCTGGGTAACAGAACCTGGTCAGAGCCCCACAAGTCACCCCATCTTGGATTCCCCTGGGTTTCTAGTTTTCAAAAATGCGCTGGTTTGTTAGGTTTTCCCAGGTGCCGGCAGAGCTAGAGGCCAAAGTCTACAGGTAGGCACTTTGCAAAAAACACCTCTGTTTTCTTTAAAAAAATGTGATGTGTCCACGTTGTGTTTTGGGGCGTTTCCTGTCGCGGGCGCTCGGCCTACCCACACAAGTGAGGTATCATTTTTATCAGGAGACTTGGGGGAATGCTGGGTGGAAGGAAATTTGTGGCTCCTCTCTGATTCTAGAACTTTCTGTCACCAAAATGTGAGGAACATTTGTATTCTTAGCCAAATTTTGAGGTTTGCAAAGGATTCTGGATAACAGAACCTGGTCAGAGCCCCACAAGTCACCCCATCTTGGATTCCCCTAGGTCTCTAGTTTTCACAAATGCATAGGTTTGGTAGGTTTCCCTAGGTGCCGGCTGAGCTAGAGGCTAAAATCTACAGGTAGGCACTTTGCAAAAAACACCTCTGTTTTCTTTAAAAAAATGTGATGTGTCCACGTTGCGTTTTGGGGCGTTTCCTGTCGCGGGCGCTAGGCCTACCCACACAAGTGAGGTATCATTTTTATCGGGAGACATGGGGGAATGCTGGGTGGAAGGAAATTTGTGGCTCCTCTCTGATTCTAGAACTTTCTGTCACCAAAATGTGAGGAAAATTTGTTTTTTTAGCTAAATTTTGAGGTTTGCAAAGGATTCTGGGTAACAGAACCTGGTCAGAGCCCCACAAGTCACCCCATCTTGGATTCCCCTAGGTCTCTAGTTTTCACAAATGCATAGGTTTGGTAGGTTTCCCTAGGTGCCGGCTGAGCTAGAGGATAAAATCTACAGGTAGGCACTTTGCAAAAAACACCTCTGTTTTCTTTAAAAAAATGTGATGTGTCCACGTTGCGTTTTGGGGCGTTTCCTGTCGCGGGCGCTAGGCCTACCCACACACGTGAGGTATCATTTTTATCGGGAGACGTGGGGGAATGCTGGGTGGAAGGAAATTTGTGGCTCCTCTCTGATTCTAGAACTTTCTGTCACCAAAATGTGAGGAAAATTTGTTTTTTTAGCCAAATTTTGAGGTTTGCAAAGGATTCTGGGTAACAGAACCTGGTCAGAGCCCCACAAGTCACCCCATCTTGGATTCCCCTAGGTCTCTAGTTTTCAAAATCGCATAGGTTTTGTAGGTTTCCCTAGGTGCCGGCTGAGCTAGAGGCCAAAATCTACAGGTAGGCACTTTGCAAAAAACACCTCTGTTTTCTTTAAAAAAATGTGATGTGTCCACGTTGCGTTTCGGGGCGTTTCCTGTCGCGGGCGCTAGGCCTACCCACACAAGTGAGGTATCATTTTATCGGGAGACTTGGGGGAACGCTGGGTGGTAGGAAATTTGTGGCTCCTCTCTGATTCCAGAACTTTCTGTCACCAAAATGTGAGGAAAATGTGTTTTTTTAGCCAAATTTTGAGGTTTGCATAGGATTCTGGGTAACAGAAGCTGGTCAGAGCCCCACAAGTTACCCCATCTTGGATTCCCCTGGGTTTCTAGTTTTCAAAAATGCGCTGGTTTGTTAGGTTTTCCCAGGTGCCGGCAGAGCTAGAGGCCAAAGTCTACAGGTAGGCACTTTGCAAAAAACACCTCTGTTTTCTTTAAAAAAATGTGATGTGTCCACGTTGTGTTTTGGGGCGTTTCCTGTCGCGGGCGCTCGGCCTACCCACACAAGTGAGGTATCATTTTTATCGGGAGACTTGGGGGAATGCTGGGTGGAAGGAAATTTGTGGCTCCTCTCTGATTCTAGAACTTTCTGTCACCAAAATGTGAGGAACATTTGTTTTCTTAGCCAAATTTTGAGGTTTGCAAAGGATTCTGGGTAACAGAACCTGGTCAGAGCCCCACAAGTCACCCCATCTTGGATTCCCCTAGGTCTCTAGTTTTCACAAATGCATAGGTTTGGTAGGTTTCCCTAGGTGCCGGCTGAGCTAGAGGCTAAAATCTACAGGTAGGCACTTTGCAAAAAACACCTCTGTTTTCTTTAAAAAAATGTGATGTGTCCACGTTGCGTTTTGGGGCGTTTCCTGTCGCGGGCGCTAGGCCTACCCACACAAGTGAGGTATCAATTTTATCGGGAGACATGGGGGAATGCTGGGTGGAAGGAAATTTGTGGCTCCTCTCTGATTCTAGAACTTTCTGTCACCAAAATGTGAGGAAAATTTGTTTTTTTAGCCAAATTTTGAGGTTTGCAAAGGATTCTGGGTAACAGAACCTGGTCAGAGCCCCACAAGTCACCCCATCTTGGATTCCCCTAGGTCTCTAGTTTTAAAAAATGCATAGGTTTTGTAGGTTTCCCTAGGTGCCGGCTGAGCTAGAGGCCAAAATCTACAGGTAGGCACTTTGCAAAAAACACCTCTGTTTTCTTTAAAAAAATGTGATGTGTCCACGTTGCGTTTTGGGGCGTTTCCTGTCGCGGGCGCTAGGCCTACCCACACAAGTGAGGTATAATTTTTATCGGGAGACTTGGGGGAATGCTGGGTGGAAGGAAATTTGTGGCTCCTCTCTGATTCCAGAACTTTCTGTCACCAAAATGTGAGGAAAATGTGTTTTTTAGCCACATTTTTAGGTTTGCAAAGGATTCTGGGTAACAGAACCTGGTCAGAGCCCCACAAGTCACCCCATCTTTGATTCCCCTAGGTCTCTAGTTTTCAAAAATGCACAGGTTCGGTAGGTTTCCCTAGGTGCAAGCTGAGCTAGTGGCCATAATCTACAGGTAGGCACTTTGCAAAAAACACCTCTGTTTTCTTTAAAAAAATGTGATGTGTCCACGTTGCGTTTTGGGGTGTTTCCTGTCGCGGGCACTAGGCCTACCCACACAAGTGAGGTATCATTTTATCGGGAGACTTGGGGGAGCGCTGGGTGGTAGGAAATTTGTGGCTCCTCTCTGATTCTAGAACTTTCTGTCACCAAAATGTGAGGAAAATTTGTTTTTTTAGCCAAATTTTGAGGTTTGCAAAGGATTCTGGGTAACAGAACCTGGTCAGAGCCCCACAAGTCACCCCATCTTGGATTCCCCTAGGTCTCTAGTTTTCAAAAACGCATAGGTTTTGTAGGTTTCCCTAGGTGCCGGCTGAGCTAGAGGCCAAAATCTACAGGTAGGCACTTTGCAAAAAACACCTCTGTTTTCTTTAAAAAAATGTGATGTGTCCACGTTGCGTTTTGGGGCGTTTCCTGTCGCGGGCGCTCGGCCTACCCACACAAGTGAGGTATCATTTTTATCGGGAGACTTGGGGGAATGCTGGGTGGAAGGAAATTTGTGGCTCCTCTCTGATTCTAGAACTTTCTGTCACCAAAATGTGAGGAACATTTGTTTTCTTAGCCAAATTTTGAGGTTTGCATAGGATTCTGGGTAACAGAAGCTGGTCAGAGCCCCACAAGTCACCCCATCTTGGATTCCCCTGGGTTTCTAGTTTTCAAAAATGCGCTGGTTTGTTAGGTTTTCCCAGGTGCCGGCAGAGCTAGAGGCCAAAGTCTACAGGTAGGCACTTTGCAAAAAACATCTCTGTTTTCTTTAAAAAAATGTGATGTGTCCACGTTGTGTTTTGGGGCGTTTCCTGTCGCGGGCGCTCGGCCTACCCACACAAGTGAGGTATCATTTTTATCGGGAGACTTGGGGGAATGCTGGGTGGAAGGAAATTTGTGGCTCCTCTCTGATTCTAGAACTTTCTGTCACCAAAATGTGAGGAACATTTGTTTTCTTAGCCAAATTTTGAGGTTTGCAAAGGATTCTGGGTAACAGAACCTGGTCAGAGCCCCACAAGTCACCCCATCTTTGATTCCCCTAGGTCTCTAGTTTTCAAAAATGCACAGGTTCGGTAGGTTTCCCTAGGTGCAAGCTGAGCTAGTGGCCATAATCTACAGGTAGGCACTTTGCAAAAAACACCTCTGTTTTCTTTAAAAAAATGTGATGTGTCCACATTGCGTTTTGGGGTGTTTCCTGTCGCGGGCACTAGGCCTACCCACACAAGTGAGGTATCATTTTATCGGGAGACTTGGGGGAGCGCTGGGTGGTAGGAAATTTGTGGCTCCTCTCTGATTCTAGAACTTTCTGTCACCAAAATGTGAGGAAAATTTGTTTTTTTAGCCAAATTTTGAGGTTTGCAAAGGATTCTGGGTAACAGAACCTGGTCAGAGCCCCACAAGTCACCCCATCTTTGATTCCCCTAGGTCTCTAGTTTTCACAAATGCATAGGTTTGGTAGGTTTCCCTAGGTGCCGGCTGAGCTAGAGGCTAAAATCTACAGGTAGGCACTTTGCAAAAAACACCTCTGTTTTCTTTAAAAAAATGTGATGTGTCCACGTTGCGTTTTGGGGCGTTTCCTGTCGCGGGCGCTAGGCCTACCCACACAAGCGAGGTATCATTTTTATCGGGAGACGTGGGGGAATGCTGGGTGGAAGGAAATTTGTGGCTCCTCTCTGATTCTAGAACTTTCTGTCACCAAAATGTGAGGAAAATTTATTTTTTTAGCCAAATTTTGAGGTTTGCAAAGGATTCTGGGTAACAGAACCTGGTCAGAGCCCCACAAGTCACCCCATCTTGGATTCCCCTAGGTCTCTAGTTTTCACAAATGCATAGGTTTGGTAGGTTTCCCTAGGTGCCGGCTGAGCTAGAGGCTAAAATCTACAGGTAGGCACTTTGCAAAAAACACCTCTATTTTCTTTAAAAAAATGTGATGTGTCCACGTTGCGTTTTGGGGCGTTTCCTGTCGCGGGCGCTAGGCCTACCCACACACGTGAGGTATCATTTTTATCGGGAGACGTGGGGGAATGCTGGGTGGAAGGAAATTTGTGGCTCCTCTCTGATTCTAGAACTTTCTGTCACCAAAATGTGAGGAAAATTTGTTTTTTTAGCCAAATTTTGAGGTTTGCAAAGGATTCTGGGTAACAGAACCTGGTCAGAGCCCCACAAGTCACCCCATCTTGGATTCCCCTAGGTCTCTAGTTTTCAAAATCGCATATGTTTTGTAGGTTTCCCTAGGTGCCGGCTGAGCTAGAGGCCAAAATCTACAGGTAGGCACTTTGCAAAAAACACCTCTGTTTTCTTTAAAAAAATGTGATGTGTCCACGTTGCGTTTTGGGGCGTTTCCTGTCGCGGGCGCTAGGCCTACCCACACAAGTGAGGTATCATTTTTATCGGGAGACTTGGGGGAATGCTGGGTGGAAGGAAATTTGTGGCTCCTCTCTGATTCTAGAACTTTCTGTCACCAAAATGTGAGGAACATTTGTTTTCTTAGCCAAATTTTGAGGTTTGCAAAGGATTCTGGGTAACAGAACCTGGTCAGAGCCCCACAAGTCACCCAATCTTGGATTCCCCTAGGTCTCTAGTTTTCACAAATGCATAGGTTTGGTAGGTTTCCCTAGGTGCCGGCTGAGCTAGAGGCTAAAATCTACAGGTAGGCACTTTGCAAAAAACACCTCTGTTTTCTTTAAAAAAATGTGATGTGTCCACGTTGCGTTTTGGGGCGTTTCCTGTCGCGGGCGCTAGGCCTACCCACACAAGTGAGGTATCATTTTTATCGGGAGACATGGGGGAATGCTGGGTGGAAGGAAATTTGTGGCTCCTCTCTGATTCTAGAACTTTCTGTCACCAAAATGTGAGGAAAATGTGTTTTTTTAGCCAAATTTTGAGGTTTGCAAAGGATTCTGGGTAATAGAACCTGGTCAGAGCCCCACAAGTCACCCCATCTTGGATTCCCCTAGGTCTCTAGTTTTAAAAAATGCATAGGTTTTGTAGGTTTCCCTAGGTGCCGGCTGAGCTAGAGGCCAAAATCTACAGGTAGGCACTTTGCAAAAAACACCTCTGTTTTCTTTAAAAAAATTTGATGTGTCCACGTTGCGTTTTGGGGCGTTTCCTGTCGCGGGCGCTAGGCCTACCCACACAAGTGAGGTATAATTTTTATCGGGAGACTTGGGGGAATGCTGGGTGGAAGGAAATTTGTGGCTCCTCTCTGATTCCAGAACTTTCTGTCACCAAAATGTGAGGAAAATGTGTTTTTTAGCCACATTTTTAGGTTTGCAAAGGATTCTGGGTAACAGAACCTGGTCAGAGCCCCACAAGTCACCCCATCTTTGATTCCCCTAGGTCTCTAGTTTTCAAAAATGCACAGGTTCGGTAGGTTTCCCTAGGTGCAAGCTGAGCTAGTGGCCATAATCTACAGGTAGGCACTTTGCAAAAAACACCTCTGTTTTCTTTAAAAAAATGTGATGTGTCCACGTTGCGTTTTGGGGTGTTTCCTGTCGCGGGCACTAGGCCTACCCACACAAGTGAGGTATCATTTTATCGGGAGACTTGGGGGAGCGCTGGGTGGTAGGAAATTTGTGGCTCCTCTCTGATTCCAGAACTTTCTCTCACCAAAATGTGAGGAAAATGTGTTTTTTTAGCCAAATTTTGAGGTTTGCATAGGATTCTGGGTAACAGAACCTGGTCAGAGCCCCACAAGTCACCCCATCTTGGATTCCCCTGGGTTTCTAGTTTTCAAAAATGCGCTGGTTTGTTAGGTTTTCCCAGGTGCCGGCAGAGCTAGAGGCCAAAGTCTACAGGTAGGCACTTTGCAAAAAACACCTCTGTTTTCTTTAAAAAAATGTGATGTGTCCACGTTGTGTTTTGGGGAGTTTCCTGTCGCGGGCGCTCGGCCTACCCACACAAGTGAGGTATCATTTTTATCGGGAGACTTGGGGGAATGCTGGGTGGAAGGAAATTTGTGGCTCCTCTCTGATTCTAGAACTTTCTGTCACCAAAATGTGAGGAACATTTGTTTTCTTAGCCAAATTTTGAGGTTTGCAAAGGATTCTGGGTAACAGAACCTGGTCAGAGCCCCACAAGTCACCCCATCTTGGATTCCCCTAGGTCTCTAGTTTTCACAAATGCATAGGTTTGTTAGGTTTCCCTAGGTGCCGGCTGAGCTAGAGGCTAAAATCTACAGGTAGGCACTTTGCAAAAAACACCTCTGTTTTCTTTAAAAAAATGTGATGTGTCCACGTTGCGTTTTGGGGCGTTTCCTGTCACGGGCGCTAGGCCTACCCACACAAGTGAGGTATCATTTTTATCGGGAGACGTGGGGGAATGCTGGGTGGAAGGAAATTTGTGGCTCCTCTCTGATTCTAGAACTTTCTGTCACCAAAATGTGAGGAAAATTTGTTTTTTTAGCCAAATTTTGAGGTTTGCAAAGGATTCTGGGTAACAGAACCTGGTCAGAGCCCCACAAGTCACCCCATCTTGGATTCCCCTAGGTCTCTAGTTTTCAAAAATGCATAGGTTTTGTAGGTTTCCCTAGGTGCCGGCTGAGCTAGAGGCCAAAATCTACAGGTAGGCACTTTGCAAAAAACACCTCTGTTTTCTTTAAAAAAATGTGATGTGTCCACGTTGCGTTTCGGGGCGTTTCCTGTCGCGGGCGCTAGGCCTACCCACACAAGTGAGGTATAATTTTTATCGGGAGACTTGGGGGAATGCTGGGTGGAAGGAAATTTGTGGCTCCTCTCTGATTCCAGAACTTTCTGTCACCAAAATGTGAGGAAAATGTGTTTTTTTAGCCACATTTTTAGGTTTGCAAAGGATTCTGGGTAACAGAACCTGGTCAGAGCCCCACAAGTCACCCTATCTTTGATTCCCCTAGGTCTCTAGTTTTCAAAAATGCACAGGTTCGGTAGGTTTCCCTAGGTGCCGGCTGAGCTAGAGGCCAAAATCTACAGGTAGGCACTTTGCAAAAAACACCTCTGTTTTCTTTAAAAAAATGTGATGTGTCCACGTTGCGTTTCGGGGCGTTTCCTGTCGCGGGCGCTAGGCCTACCCACACAAGTGAGGTATAATTTTTATCGGGAGACTTGGGGGAATGCTGGGTGGAAGGAAATTTGTGGCTCCTCTCTGATTCCAGAACTTTCTGTCACCAAAATGTGAGGAAAATGTGTTTTTTTAGCCACATTTTTAGGTTTGCAAAGGATTCTGGGTAACAGAACCTGGTCAGAGCCCCACAAGTCACCCCATCTTTGATTCCCCTAGGTCTCTAGTTTTCAAAAATGCACAGGTTCGGTAGGTTTCCCTAGGTGCAAGCTGAGCTAGTGGCCAAAATCTACAGGTAGGCACTTTGCAAAAAACACCTCTGTTTTCTTTAAAAAAATGTGATGTGTCCACGTTGCGTTTTGGGGCGTTTCCTGTCGCGGGCGCTAGGCCCACCCACACAAGTGAGGTATCATTTTATCGGGAGACATGGGGGAACGCTGGGTGGTAGGAAATTTGTGGCTCCTCTCTGATTCCAGAACTTTCTGTCACCAAAATGTGAGGAAAATGTGTTTTTTTAGCCAAATTTTGAGGTTTGCATAGGATTCTGGGTAACAGAACCTGGTCAGAGCCCCACAAGTCACCCCATCTTGGATTCCCCTGGGTTTCTAGTTTTCAAAAATGCGCTGGTTTGTTAGGTTTTCCCAGGTGCCGGCAGAGCTAGAGGCCAAAGTCTACAGGTAGGCACTTTGCAAAAAACACCTCTGTTTTCTTTAAAAAAATGTGATGTGTCCACGTTGTGTTTTGGGGCGTTTCCTGTCGCGGGCGCTCGGCCTACCCACACAAGTGAGGTATCATTTTTATCGGGAGACTTGGGGGAATGCTGGGTGGAAGGAAATTTGTGGCTCCTCTCTGATTCTAGAACTTTCTGTCACCAAAATGTGAGGAACATTTGTTTTCTTAGCCAAATTTTGAGGTTTGCAAAGGATTCTGGGTAACAGAACCTGGTCAGAGCCCCACAAGTCACCCCATTTTGGATTCACCTAGGTCTCTAGTTTTCACAAATGCATAGGTTTGGTAGGTTTCCCTAGGTGCCGGCTGATCTAGAGGCTAAAATCTACAGGTAGGCACTTTGCAAAAAACACCTCTCTTTTCTTTAAAAAAATTTGAAGTGTCCACGTTGCGTTTTGGGGCGTTTCCTGTCGCGGGCGCTAGGCCTACCCACACAAGTGAGGTATCATTTTTATCGGGAGACGTGGGGGAATGCTGGGTGGAAGGAAATTAGTGGCTCCACTCTGATTCTATAACTTTCTGTCACCAAAATGTGAGGAAAATTTGTTTTTTTAGCCAAATTTTGAGGTTTGCAAAGGATTCTGGGTAACAGAACCTGGTCAGAGCCCCACAAGTCACCCCATTTTTGATTCCCCTAGGTCTCTAGTTTTCAAAAACGCATAGGTTTTGTAGGTTTCCCTAGGTGCCGGCTGAGCTAGAGGCCAAAATCTACAGGTAGGCACTTTGCAAAAAACACCTCTGTTTTCTTTAAAAAAATGTGATGTGTCCACGTTGCGTTTTGGGGCGTTTCCTGTCGCGGGCGCTCGGCCTACCCACACAAGTGAGGTATCATTTTTATCGGGAGACTTGGGGGAATGCTGGGTGGAAGGAAATTTGTGGCTCCTCTCTGATTCTAGAACTTTCTGTCACCAAAATGTGAGGAACATTTGTTTTCTTAGCCAAATTTTGAGGTTTGCATAGGATTCTGGGTAACAGAAGCTGGTCAGAGCCCCACAAGTCACCCCATCTTGGATTCCCCTGGGTTTCTAGTTTTCAAAAATGCGCTGGTTTGTTAGGTTTTCCCAGGTGCCGGCAGAGCTAGAGGGCAAAGTCTACAGGTAGGCACTTTGCAAAAAACATCTCTGTTTTCTTTAAAAAAATGTGATGTGTCCACGTTGTGTTTTGGGGCGTTTCCTGTCGCGGGCGCTCGGCCTACCCACACAAGTGAGGTATCATTTTTATCGGGAGACTTGGGGGAATGCTGGGTGGAAGGAAATTTGTGGCTCCTCTCTGATTCTAGAACTTTCTGTCACCAAAATGTGAGGAACATTTGTTTTCTTAGCCAAATTTTGAGGTTTGCAAAGGATTCTGGGTAACAGAACCTGGTCAGAGCCCCACAAGTCACCCCATCTTTGATTCCCCTAGGTCTCTAGTTTTCACAAATGCATAGGTTTGGTAGGTTTCCCTAGGTGCCGGCTGAGCTAGAGGCTAAAATCTACAGGTAGGCACTTTGCAAAAAACACCTCTGTTTTCTTTAAAAAAATGTGATGTGTCCACGTTGCGTTTTGGGGCGTTTCCTGTCGCGGGCGCTAGGCCTACCCACACAAGTGAGGTATCATTTTTATCGGGAGACGTGGGGGAATGCTGGGTGGAAGGAAATTTGTGGCTCCTCTCTGATTCTAGAACTTTCTGTCACCAAAATGTGAGGAAAATTTATTTTTTTAGCCAAATTTTGAGGTTTGCAAAGGATTCTGGGTAACAGAACCTGGTCAGAGCCCCACAAGTCACCCCATCTTGGATTCCCCTAGGTCTCTAGTTTTCACAAATGCATAGGTTTGGTAGGTTTCCCTAGGTGCCGGCTGAGCTAGAGGCTAAAATCTACAGGTAGGCACTTTGCAAAAAACACCTCTATTTTCTTTAAAAAAATGTGATGTGTCCACGTTGCGTTTTGGGGCGTTTCCTGTCGCGGGCGCTAGGCCTACCCACACACGTGAGGTATCATTTTTATCGGGAGACGTGGGGGAATGCTGGGTGGAAGGAAATTTGTGGCTCCTCTCTGATTCTAGAACTTTCTGTCACCAAAATGTGAGGAAAATTTGTTTTTTTAGCCAAATTTTGAGGTTTGCAAAGGATTCTGGGTAACAGAACCTGGTCAGAGCCCCACAAGTCACCCCATCTTGGATTCCCCTAGGTCTCTAGTTTTCAAAATGGCATAGGTTTTGTAGGTTTCCCTAGGTGCCGGCTGAGCTAGAGGCCAAAATCTACAGGTAGGCACTTTGCAAAAAACACCTCTGTTTTCTTTAAAAAAATGTGATGTGTCCACGTTGCGTTTCGGGGCGTTTCCTGTCGCGGGCGCTAGGCCTACCCACACAAGTGAGGTATCATTTTATCGGGAGACTTGGGGGAACGCTGGGTGGTAGGAAATTTGTGGCTCCTCTCTGATTCCAGAACTTTCTGTCACCAAAATGTGAGGAAAATGTGTTTTTTTAGCCAAATTTTGAGGTTTGCATAGGATTCTGGGTAACAGAAGCTGGTCAGAGCCCCACAAGTCACCCCATCTTGGATTCCCCTGGGTTTCTAGTTTTCAAAAATGCGCTGGTTTGTTAGGTTTTCCCAGGTGCCGGCAGAGCTAGAGGCCAAAGTCTACAGGTAGGCACTTTGCAAAAAACACCTCTGTTTTCTTTAAAAAAATGTGATGTGTCCACGTTGTGTTTTGGGGCGTTTCCTGTCGCGGGCGCTCGGCCTACCCACACAAGTGAGGTATCATTTTTATCGGGAGACTTGGGGGAATGCTGGGTGGAAGGAAATTTGTGGCTCCTCTCTGATTCTAGAACTTTCTGTCACCAAAATGTGAGGAACATTTGTTTTCTTAGCCAAATTTTGAGGTTTGCAAAGGATTCTGGGTAACAGAACCTGGTCAGAGCCCCACAAGTCACCCAATCTTGGATTCCCCTAGGTCTCTAGTTTTCACAAATGCATAGGTTTGGTAGGTTTCCCTAGGTGCCGGCTGAGCTAGAGGCTAAAATCTACAGGTAGGCACTTTGCAAAAAACACCTCTGTTTTCTTTAAAAAAATGTGATGTGTCCACGTTGCGTTTTGGGGCGTTTCCTGTCGCGGGCGCTAGGCCTACCCACACAAGTGAGGTATCATTTTTATCGGGAGACATGGGGGAATGCTGGGTGGAAGGAAATTTGTGGCTCCTCTCTGATTCTAGAACTTTCTGTCACCAAAATGTGAGGAAAATTTGTTTTTTTAGCCAAATTTTGAGGTTTGCAAAGGATTCTGGGTAATAGAACCTGGTCAGAGCCCCACAAGTCACCCCATCTTGGATTCCCCTAGGTCTCTAGTTTTAAAAAATGCATAGGTTTTGTAGGTTTCCCTAGGTGCCGGCTGAGCTAGAGGCCAAAATCTACAGGTAGGCACTTTGCAAAAAACACCTCTGTTTTCTTTAAAAAAATGTGATGTGTCCACGTTGCGTTTTGGGGCGTTTCCTGTCGCGGGCGCTAGGCCTACCCACACAAGTGAGGTATAATTTTTATCGGGAGACTTGGGGGAATGCTGGGTGGAAGGAAATTTGTGGCTCCTCTCTGATTCCAGAACTTTCTGTCACCAAAATGTGAGGAAAATGTGTTTTTTAGCCACATTTTTAGGTTTGCAAAGGATTCTGGGTAACAGAACCTGGTCAGAGCCCCACAAGTCACCCCATCTTTGATTCCCCTAGGTCTCTAGTTTTCAAAAATGCACAGGTTCGGTAGGTTTCCCTAGGTGCAAGCTGAGCTAGTGGCCATAATCTACAGGTAGGCACTTTGCAAAAAACACCTCTGTTTTCTTTAAAAAAATGTGATGTGTCCACGTTGCGTTTTGGGGTGTTTCCTGTCGCGGGCACTAGGCCTACCCACACAAGTGAGGTATCATTTTATCGGGAGACTTGGGGGAGCGCTGGGTGGTAGGAAATTTGTGGCTCCTCTCTGATTCCAGAACTTTCTCTCACCAAAATGTGAGGAAAATGTGTTTTTTTAGCCAAATTTTGAGGTTTGCATAGGATTCTGGGTAACAGAACCTGGTCAGAGCCCCACAAGTCACCCCATCTTGGATTCCCCTGGGTTTCTAGTTTTCAAAAATGCGCTGGTTTGTTAGGTTTTCCCAGGTGCCGGCAGAGCTAGAGGCCAAAGTCTACAGGTAGGCACTTTGCAAAAAACACCTCTGTTTTCTTTAAAAAAATGTGATGTGTCCACGTTGTGTTTTGGGGAGTTTCCTGTCGCGGGCGCTCGGCCTACCCACACAAGTGAGGTATCATTTTTATCGGGAGACTTGGGGGAATGCTGGGTGGAAGGAAATTTGTGGCTCCTCTCTGATTCTAGAACTTTCTGTCACCAAAATGTGAGGAACATTTGTTTTCTTAGCCAAATTTTGAGGTTTGCAAAGGATTCTGGGTAACAGAACCTGGTCAGAGCCCCACAAGTCACCCCATCTTGGATTCCCCTAGGTCTCTAGTTTTCACAAATGCATAGGTTTGTTAGGTTTCCCTAGGTGCCGGCTGAGCTAGAGGCTAAAATCTACAGGTAGGCACTTTGCAAAAAACACCTCTGTTTTCTTTAAAAAAATGTGATGTGTCCACGTTGCGTTTTGGGGCGTTTCCTGTCACGGGCGCTAGGCCTACCCACACAAGTGAGGTATCATTTTTATCGGGAGACGTGGGGGAATGCTGGGTGGAAGGAAATTTGTGGCTCCTCTCTGATTCTAGAACTTTCTGTCACCAAAATGTGAGGAAAATTTGTTTTTTTAGCCAAATTTTGAGGTTTGCAAAGGATTCTGGGTAACAGAACCTGGTCAGAGCCCCACAAGTCACCCCATCTTGGATTCCCCTAGGTCTCTAGTTTTCAAAAATGCATAGGTTTTGTAGGTTTCCCTAGGTGCAGGCTGAGCTAGAGGCCAAAATCTACAGGTAGGCACTTTGCAAAAAACACCTCTGTTTTCTTTAAAAAAATTTGATGTGTCCACGTTGCGTTTCGGGGCGTTTCCTGTCGCGGGCGCTAGGCCTACCCACACAAGTGAGGTATAATTTTTATCGGGAGACTTGGGGGAATGCTGGGTGGAAGGAAATTTGTGGCTCCTCTCTGATTCCAGAACTTTCTGTCACCAAAATGTGAGGAAAATGTGTTTTTTTAGCCACATTTTTAGGTTTGCAAAGGATTCTGGGTAACAGAACCTGGTCAGAGCCCCACAAGTCACCCTATCTTTGATTCCCCTAGGTCTCTAGTTTTCAAAAATGCACAGGTTCGGTAGGTTTCCCTAGGTGCCGGCTGAGCTAGAGGCCAAAATCTACAGGTAGGCACTTTGCAAAAAACACCTCTGTTTTCTTTAAAAAAATGTGATGTGTCCACGTTGCGTTTCGGGGCGTTTCCTGTCGCGGGCGCTAGGCCTACCCACACAAGTGAGGTATAATTTTTATCGGGAGACTTGGGGGAATGCTGGGTGGAAGGAAATTTGTGGCTCCTCTCTGATTCCAGAACTTTCTGTCACCAAAATGTGAGGAAAATGTGTTTTTTTAGCCACATTTTTAGGTTTGCAAAGGATTCTGGGTAACAGAACCTGGTCAGAGCCCCACAAGTCACCCCATCTTTGATTCCCCTAGGTCTCTAGTTTTCAAAAATGCACAGGTTCGGTAGGTTTCCCTAGGTGCAAGCTGAGCTAGTGGCCAAAATCTACAGGTAGGCACTTTGCAAAAAACACCTCTGTTTTCTTTAAAAAAATGTGATGTGTCCACGTTGCGTTTTGGGGCGTTTCCTGTCGCGGGCGCTAGGCCCACCCACACAAGTGAGGTATCATTTTATCGGGAGACTTGGGGGAACGCTGGGTGGTAGGAAATTTGTGGCTCCTCTCTGATTCCAGAACTTTCTGTCACCAAAATGTGAGGAAAATGTGTTTTTTTAGCCAAATTTTGAGGTTTGCATAGGATTCTGGGTAACAGAACCTGGTCAGAGCCCCACAAGTCACCCCATCTTGGATTCCCCTGGGTTTCTAGTTTTCAAAAATGCGCTGGTTTGTTAGGTTTTCCCAGGTGCCGGCAGAGCTAGAGGCCAAAGTCTACAGGTAGGCACTTTGCAAAAAACACCTCTGTTTTCTTTAAAAAAATGTGATGTGTCCACGTTGTGTTTTGGGGCGTTTCCTGTCGCGGGCGCTCGGCCTACCCACACAAGTGAGGTATCATTTTTATCGGGAGACTTGGGGGAATGCTGGGTGGAAGGAAATTTGTGGCTCCTCTCTGATTCTAGAACTTTCTGTCACCAAAATGTGAGGAACATTTGTTTTCTTAGCCAAATTTTGAGGTTTGCAAAGGATTCTGGGTAACAGAACCTGGTCAGAGCCCCACAAGTCACCCCATTTTGGATTCACCTAGGTCTCTAGTTTTCACAAATGCATAGGTTTGGTAGGTTTCCCTAGGTGCCGGCTGATCTAGAGGCTAAAATCTACAGGTAGGCACTTTGCAAAAAACACCTCTCTTTTCTTTAAAAAAATTTGAAGTGTCCACGTTGCGTTTTGGGGCGTTTCCTGTCGCGGGCGCTAGGCCTACCCACACAAGTGAGGTATCATTTTTATCGGGAGACGTGGGGGAATGCTGGGTGGAAGGAAATTAGTGGCTCCACTCTGATTCTATAACTTTCTGTCACCAAAATGTGAGGAAAATTTGTTTTTTTAGCCAAATTTTGAGGTTTGCAAAGGATTCTGGGTAACAGAACCTGGTCAGAGCCCCACAAGTCACCGCATCTTGGATTCCCCTAGGTCTCTAGTTTTCAAAAATGCATAGGTTTTGTAGGTTTCCCTAGGTGCCGGCTGAGCTAGATGCCAAAATCTACAGGTAGGCACTTTGCAAAAAACACCTATGTTTTCTTTAAAAAAATGTGATGTGTCCACGTTGCGTTTTGGGGCGTTTCCTGTCGCGGGCGCTAGGCCTACCCACACAAGTGAGGTATCATTTTTATCGGGAGACTTGGGGGAATGCTGGGTGGAAGGAAATTTGTGGCTCCTCTCTGATTCCAGAACTTTCTGTCACCAAAATGTGAGGAAAATGTGTTTTTTTAGCCACATTTTTAGGTTTGCAAAGGATTCTGGGTAACAGAACCTGGTCAGAGCCCCACAAGTCACCCCATCTTGGATTTCCCTAGGTCTCTAGTTTTCAAAAATGCACAGGTTCGGTAGGTTTCCCTAGGTGCAAGCTGAGCTAGAGGCCAAAATCTACAGGTAGGCACTTTGCAAAAAGCACCTCTGTTTTCTTTCAAAAAATGTGATGTGTCCACGATGCGTTTAGGGGCACTTCCTTTCGCGGGCACTAGGCCTACTCACACAAGTCAAGTATCATTTTTATTGCGAGACTTGGGGGAACGCTGGGTGGAAGGAAATTTGTGGCTCCTCTCTGATTCCAGAACTTTCTGTCACCAAAATGTGTTTTTTTAGCCACATTTTGAGGTTTGCAAAGGATTCTGGGTAACAGAACCTGGTCAGAGCCCCACAAGTCACCCCACCTTGGATTCCCCTAGGTCTCTAGTTTTAAAAAATGCATAGGTTTGGTAGGTTTCCAAAGCTAGAGGCCAAAATCTACAGGTAGGCACTTTGCAAAAAACACCTCTGTTTTCTTTAAAAAAATGTGATGTGTCCACGTTGCGTTTTGGGGCGTTTCCTGTCGCGGGCGCTAGGCCTACCCACACAAGTGAGGTATCATCTTATCGGGAGACTTGGGGGATCGCTGGGTGGTAGGAAATTTGTGGCTCCTCTCTGATTCCAGAACTTTCTGTCACCAAAATGTGAAGAAAATGTGTTTTTTTAGCCAAATTTTGAAGTTTGCAAAGGATTCTGGGTAACAGAACCCGGTCAGAGCCCCACAAGTCACCCCACCTTTGGATTCCCCTAGGTCTCTAGTTTTAAAAAATGCATAGGTTTGGTAGGTTTCCCTAGGTGTCGGCTGAGCTAGAGGCCAAAATCTACAGGTAGGCACTTTGCAAAAAACACCTCTATTTTCTTTTAAAAAATGTGATGTGTCCACGTTGCGTTTTGGGGCGTTTCCTGTCGCGGGCGCTAGGCCTACCCACACAAGTGAGGTATCATTTTATCGGGAGACTTGGGGGAACGCTGGGTGGTAGGAAATTTGTGGCTCCTCTCTGATTCCAGAACTTTCTGTCACCAAAATGTGAGGAAAATGTGTTTTTTTTAGCCAAATTTTGAGGTTTGCAAAGGATTCTGGGTAACAGAACCTGGTCAGAGCCCCACAAGTCACCCCATCTTGGATTTCCCTAGGTCTCT
This sequence comes from Pleurodeles waltl, assembly GCF_031143425.1. Classification (NCBI taxonomy): domain Eukaryota; kingdom Metazoa; phylum Chordata; class Amphibia; order Caudata; family Salamandridae; genus Pleurodeles; species Pleurodeles waltl. The sequence goes on from NC_090442.1 coordinate 553,357,758, forward strand.
AGTTTTAAAAAATGCACAGGTTTGGTAGGTTTCCCTAGGTGCCGCCTGAGCTAGAGGCCAAAATCTACAGGCAGGCACTTTGCAAAAAACACCTCTGTTTTCTTTCAAAAAATTTGATGTGTCTACGTTGCGTTTTGGGGCATTTCCTGTCGCGGGTGCTAGGCCTACCCACACAAGTGAGGTATCATTTTTATCGGGAGACTTGGGGGAACGCTGGGTGGTAGGAAATTTGTGGCCAAAATCTACAGGTAGGCACTTTGCAAAAAACACCTCTGTTTTCTTTAAAAAAATGTGATTTAGGCACGTTGTGTTTTGGGGCATTTCCTGTCGCGGGCGCTAGGCGTACCCACACAAGTGAGGTATCATTTTTATCGGGAGACTTGGGGGAACATAGATTATTGCCTCTTGTCTTTCTCTACATTTTTTCCTTCCAAATATAAGAGAGTGTGTAAAAAAGACATCTATTTGAGAAATGCCCTGTAATTCACATGCTAGTATGGTCACCCCGGAATTCAGAGATGTGCAAATAACCACTTCTCCTCAACACCTTATCTTGTGCCCATTTTGGAAATACAAAGGTTTTCTTGATAGCTATTTTTGACTCTTTAGATTTCAGCAAATGAATTGCTGTATACCCGGTATAGAATGAAAACGCACTGCAGGGTGCAGCTCATTTATTGGCTCTGGGTACCTTGGGTTCTTGATGAACCTACAAGCCCTATATATCCCCGCAACCAGAGGAGTCCAGCAGACGTAACGGTATATTGCTTTCGAAAATCTGACATTGCAGGAAAAAGTGAGAGTAAAACGTAGCGAAAAATTGCTGTTTTTTTTTCACATCAATTTCTATATTTTTCTGTTTCAGTTGTTATTTTCTGTAGGAAACCCTTGTAGGATCTACACAAATGAACCCTTGCTGAATTCAGAATTTTGTCTTCTTTACAGAAATGTTTAGGTTTCTTGGATCCAGCATTGGTTTCACACCCATTTCTGTCACTGACGGGAAGGAGGCTGAAAGCACAACATTTTTTAAAAATGGGGTATGTCCCAGTAAAATGCCAAATTTGTGTTGAAAAATTGGGTTTTCTGATTCACGTCTGCCTGTTCCTGAAAGCTGGGAAGCTGGTGATTTTAGCACCTCAAACCCCTTGTTGATGCCATTTTCAGGGAAAAAAACACAAGCCTTCTTCTGCAGCCACTTTTTCCCATGTGGACAAAAAGTTATGAGGGCTTAAGCGCAAACTGCCCCAAATAGCCAAAAAAAGGCCTTGCACAGGAGGGGGAAAAGGCCTGGCAGCGAAGGGGTTAATATTGCAAAAAACAATTTCAATTTATTTACTTAGATTAACTAAAGCTTTAATTCAGAATTAAGTTAATGGTGTAGTAACATCAACTAATATAAGCAAGCAGACAAACAAATTAAAATACAAGCTGACTTGCACTTATTATAGGCACATGTACTTGTAGACATGTGAGTCACTATGTCGGCCTTGTATTCCTTCAAGACTTACTTACCTCTTGAGAAAGAGTGGTAAATTCAGGGAGTGGTTCTACATTTCTCTCCCTCTTTACAATGTCAGCTCTTGATCACGCCCTATTGCACGCTGCAAAGGCAACAGGTGACTGCAATAGAAGGCTGTGGGACTTGGGAGATCAGACACATTGTGCTAATATTCAAATGGCTCAAAATTACTACAGCTCTCTGTCTCATAAAGCCTGCTGAAGATGAGCAGGGACAAGGAACAGTGAGTCACATGAAGCTCAGGGAGGTGCTAGAGTTAGGGAGACTTGGAATTGAAGAGCCATGGACTGAGACTCGGACCTTGAAACATCAAAAGACATCTGAAGTTGAGATTATGGAGGAAGGATTCTGCTGTTGTGAGTACAGCAATGGACAGGCATCAGAAGCATTGTCAAACTTAGTCCCTACCAAAACCCACTGGCTCATGTCACTGGCTGACAAGTTAAAGATAATCATTAGTTAGAGGGACAGGGAGTAGAAAATGTCCACCATGCACACTAGTGAAAGAACAAGTGAACTGTTAATCTTCCACTTAAACACTACAAGTGTATCCAGACAGATTGATGGTCTGGGTAAATGTTTATATGTCGGAGCAAGAGGCGTTACCCACCAAGATCAGTGGCATGCTTTATCATGGGGTAACTCCTCATTGGGCCGGTAGTGTAATGCCGAACAGGCCCTTCAAGGGGGCTCTTTGTCAGAGTTATTTTTCCAATTTTGCTGTGAAAAGGTGTATAATTATGATGAAGGTTATTTCTACTGGTGTAGATTGGTGAGGATGTTAATGTTTATAAATAATTATGGACCCCCACCTCACTTATTTACTTTTGTGGTCCTACTTGTTAATGGTTAAAAACAAAGTGGAGCAGGAAGGAAATTAATGTACCTTCTTAATCTAAAAATGTGTTCAACGTGTTTCTTGCCATTATTTAAAGTCATCAGATCTATGGCACTTCTTCAGGGCCTAAACAATCCTAATCTACACTACTTTGAGACTCAAATTGAGTAATAAGAAAGTACCCTAGTATAGCAACTACCAAGCATGTGTGGGAACCAGAGAATCTCTAGTAGACTGTAGATTGTAGAAATATTGCATGTTCTCGAAAGACAGCTGACTTAGTGACTTGATATTGATTTGGAAAACCTTGAAGACAATACAGGTAGACCTATTTTGTCACTGCAACCCTGGAGGTGACAATATAAAGAACTTGTGAATAATAAAAGGATAGATATAGAGGATTACACTAAGCACATGTCTGGCCTTAGAGTGAGGTATGGCAAAATATTCAATTTTTAGCATCAGCATCCAGTCCTTACCGGTGCCTTGTACAGAGGCATAATGAGCATGCAAAATTGGGTAGTATTGAAGTCAAACACATGAAGTATGTGCCTCTGTCATTCTCTGCTGCTCGTTAATTGCCAGGATCACCAGTGAGAAGATCTTAGGCTGTTGAACAGATTATCAATCTCTTTCTCCTTCCTTTTCCATGAGTGAACGCAACCTCCCATAACAGGCACATTGACAGGATGTACCTATTGTAAACAGATTTTTTTGTAATTATTTAGTATTGTATAATGTTGGATTACTTTATGGGTAGACCATGTGCAGATACCTGGATTAACTGCCTAAAGGCAAGCTTAAAGCAAATGACATGCCATTGTCAAGGGTCCCTCTTTCAAGAAAGCCATGGCAGGAGGGGAGGAAAATACTGTAGGGAAGGGGGAATTGTTAGTACATCCATCATTTAGTGGCAAATGTGCAGAAACATAGAAAATATGTTAGAATTAGGTCTTTGGAGCAAGTGGGAGAGAAAAAAGAGTTTAAACAAACTAACAAAGAGTTAAGACTCCTTTTTAGGGTACCTGACTATAGGTAAAAAGGAGGCATGGGAACAGGACATCCCATCTCCTCCTGAGTTTTTCAGAGAGTCCCATAATCATGCCTTTGAGGGTTTTGTTAAAATGCTCAACCAACCTATTTGTCTGGGGATGGTAAGGTGTGGTGAATTTATAAGCTACACCACACTGTTACCACATTGCTTTTAGATATGCAGACATGAGGTTAGTACCTCTGTCTGACACCACCTCTTTTGGGAAACCCACCATGGAAAAGATTCCCAGGAGGGCATTGGCCACTGCAGGAGCTGTAGTGATCCTAACAAGGATAGCTTCTGGATACCTGGCGGCATGGTCCATCACCACCAGAATGAATAGGTGGAACAAACCATTTACTAAGAAAGTGAAATGTGAATGTTGGTTTCTCACCTAGGCACATGTAGTGTGTAGAGGGGCGCTGGGAGCACTAGAAAACACCAAATGTAAGCATTAGAACCCAACACAGAGCTCAGGAAAGCAGGAGTAAAACTCAGTAACTTTCCAAGTACACACAGAAACACAAGAAAGAAGATAATGCAAGAACCAGAAGACTCTGAAAGATGCCAATGGTGGATTCCTGGACCTGAGATCTTGTGGAAGAAGGGGACCAAGTCCAAGAAGCACAGAAGAATCCAGGGAGAACAGGAGCCCCTGCTAACCCGGGTGAAGGTACAAAAGAAGAACCACCGGTGAAGAAGAACAGTCAGTACTGCACTCAAGAAGATGGATTCGAGTTCCTGGTTGATGCAAGTGAAGTCCCACGCTAGATGGAGGATTGCAGTCTGTTTTTTGTCACAGGAGTCCACGCACATGCAAAAATTGGGGTTAGTGGAAAATGGCGCTGCCTGGGACCAGGAAGGACCAGGTGGACTCTACCCAGGAGGGGGAGTCAGAAGGGACTCTCAGCAATTCAAAGAGCTCACAGAAAAATAGGCAGTGTGCACAGGAGTCACACAGCACAGAGACAAAGGAGGTGCAAAAGGAGGCCCAGGCAGCATTACGACAAAGGCTCCCACGCCGCTGGAGAACCACTCAGGAAGATGTGCATCACAGGATAGAGTGCTGGGGCCAGAACTGCACAGTGCACAAAGTACTTTGTGTTGGCATACTTTGTGGAAGGATGCCAACAAGCCTTGGCAAAGGCAAAACACGCTGTGCAAGAGGGTACTGTCTTGCGTGGGGAGGCAGGCTCTTACCTCCACCTAAGTTGGACAGTCAGACGTCAGGACCATGAGGACCACTTCAGTCCCCCACCCGTGAGTCAGAATCCAAGCAACTCAGCAGGAGCGGGGATCCACACAGATGATTGTCGTTGCAGTGGGTGCCTGCTGAAGCAGGAGAGTGACTCCTTCATCCAAAGGGAATTTCCTTCTCTCTTCTGGTGCAGGCTGAAGACAGGCTGTCCTCTGAGGATGTACGACCGGGAAACAGTTGCAGTTTCTGGCAGGAGCTGAAGATACAATGTTGCAGAAGCCATCTTTGCTTCTTTTTGCGGTTTGTAGAGTTCCTGGAGGGTCCAGATGCAGTTTCTTTGGTGAGAAGTTGAAGTGGAAGATGCAGAGGATTCCTGCTGGAGTCTTGCAATCCGAATCTGAAGAACCACCCAAAGGAGAGATCGTAAATAGCCCTGAAAGGGGGATTGGTCAGCTGTGGGTGAAATACGGGGTTAACCGCTACACACCAGGGATCATTTTTTGTTGTTGATTTTTTTATTTTATAAATGTGGGAAGCGACCCCTTAGTTAAGGGTCGCTCCCTTGGGGTCAAATTTACTTTTAGGCCATTTCTGCCCCCCACGCCTATTTCTATTAGGCCAATCTGCCCCCAAGGGGGGCAGAAACCACTAGACACCAGGGAGTTGTTTTTTCTTTATGTTTATACATAAGGGGAGCAAAATATTTTTAGACCTTTTCTGCGCCCCTTGGGGGCAGATCGGCCTATTATAATTAGGCCAATCTGCCCCCGGGGGGGTGGGGGGAAAGCCTCTAGATACCAGGAATGTATTTTTTTTATGTTTACTCTTTTATATATATATATGGGGAGCGACCCATTAGGCAAGGGTCAATGCCCCTGGAGGGGAAATTGTCTTTAGGCCAATTCGGCACCCCTTGGGGGCAGTTTGGCCTATTTTTGTTAGACCAATCTGCCACCAAAGGGGGTAGAAACCACTAGACACCAGGGATTTTTTGTTGTTGTCAATTTCAGGCAAGGGGGTGACCCCTTAGGCAAGGGTCGTTCCCCTGGGGTCAAATTTATTTTAGCCCATTTCTGACCCCCCTTGGGGGCGGATCAGCCTATTTTTATGAGGCCGATCTGCCCCCAAAGGGGTCAGAAACCACTAGGCACCAGGGATTGTTTTTTGTGCGCAAATTTCACACAAGGGAAGTGTACCCTTAGGCAACGGACGCTCCCCTGGGGTAGCACATTTTTTTAGGCCATTTCTGCTCCTCTTGGGGGCAGATTGGCCTATTTCTATCAGGCCAATCAGCCCCCGGGGGGAGAAACCACTAAGGCACCAGGGATTGGTGTGTGTGCATGTGTGTGTTTTGTTTCAGGGGCAGCCCCTTGGGGAAGGGTCACTCCCCATGGGGGAGCACATTACTGTTGGCCATATCTGCCCCCCCAGGGGCAGATCAGCCTATTTTTAGAAGCCCCCCCCAAAAAGCCCACCAGAGACCAGGGAAGATTATTTTTCCACAGTAAGAGGGTGGGGGTATGGCCATACCTCCACCCAAAATAAATGGATTCAAAGTTGTTCTGCCCACTGGCGGGCTGATGGGACAATTACCCCGGATCCACTCCCTGGGGGGCAGAAAGCATAAAAGATGCCAGGGAATTAAAAATATATATAAAATAGTGGGGTGGTGGCTACCAACCAGTATGGGCCTGGATATGCCCCCACACCAACTGAAGGGGGTAACAGTCTTTCATCTCTCCCTCCATACACTAAAACATCTTATCCCATGGCAAGCGAGAGGACATTTGATTATTTTGGGTTTTGGTTTTACATTTGGGCCATGAGAGCTTGGCTAACTCTCAAAATCATCCCACTTGGAATGGTGAGGGCTGCACTTTTAGGACTTTGGGATGCTGCCAGGTAGAAAAATCCACATGATCGAGACACATCTGAAAACTAAACCTCTGGGTTATTCCAGAGTGTTGTGCTTCACATGCACCCCACACCATTTTCTAACCCACAATGCCCTGCAAACTGCCAACTTTGCTGGAAATCACACATTTTTCCCACATTTTTTATGATGGAACCTTCCCGAATCTGCAGGAATCCACAAAATTCCTACCACCCAACATTGTCTCATCTATACCGATAAAAATTCTGCTGCACTTGTCAGCCTAAACATTTTTTTTTTCAAACTGCCCTTTTGGACCCGTTTTGGTTCCCCCTCAATGTTGACATGTTTTTGGCTCTTCCCTGTCACAGGCACTTGGCCCACCTACACAAGTGAGGGATGATTTTTACCAGGAGACTGAGGGGAATGCTGGGTGGTAGAAAATGAGATTTTTTTAGCTACATTTAAGGCTTTTTTTATTTTTTTTTATTTTTTTTATTTGTTTTATTCAATTAAGCACAAACCAAGAAAAAGGAAAACATACATTAATTCAGCAGACCTCCAGACGAATGGATAAGTATATTAAGAGTCATTAGACATCATTTGACTATCATGGTGTCTTATTCTCAGATGTGCCTCTGCCAGCGTCTCTCGCCATCCGCCAGTGACCCGGGGCCCGTTCCAGAAAAGGGAATCATAATGAAAAAAAAGTCCACCATATCAGGAAAGATGCAGCACTCTATCGCACCATGCAAGGAGAACAACATAACCACTCAATGGTATTAATCAACCTCCGTCATGTAGGGAGATCTGCAACCAGATAACAATTACGATAACCTCTAGGAGTAGGCAGGCGGAGGGCACAACCACGTCACGCAGGACTATCACACATCAAGATAACTCGCATGACTCGGGGGGGGACAGGAACGCTTGGTGGGGGGACATCAGTCACACAACACTCACAGTCTGCATAGCCAAGTATTCTTCTAGAGGGCTCCAAATATCTTTGGGACGAGATCTCTCTGGGACGAGATCTCTCTGGCACGAGTTCCCAGAATACTAACAGTTGGTCATGGCAGAAAGCCGCATCTCGTAACCAGTCCGATCTGCGCGGTACTCTCCCCCTACCCCAGCACATTGCTACTCTCCGCTTGGCCAGAAGCATAAGCAGTCCCACTAAACGTCTATGCGGGCTCTGCATTTCGTCCATATATCCTAACAGCGCTACCTTAGGGGAGAGGGGTATCTCTTCTCTTATCATGTCAGCAATCGCTCGTCGCACCTCCTCCCAGTACTTATATACTTCCTCACACTCCCATGCCAGATGAAAAAAACCCGCATCCGGGGTTCCGCAGCGGACGCAGCGGGCGTCCGCCACCAATCCCATGGAGTGTAACTTACTGGGTGTATAATATATTCGGTGTAGAAACTTGAAGTGCAGCAAGCGCAGTCTATAGTTCGGGGACAATGTTCTCATATGAGCACAACAGCTGCGCCACATCCCATCCAGGATAGGCTCCCCCAGGTCTCTCTCCCATGCGGCCCGGGCAGGCATCACCAAGCCGTCACTCTGTTCCTGCGCAGCATTATACAGTTTGGTTATTAGCTTGGAGGGGGATTTCGCACTGCAAAGTGCCTCCAGAGCCCGGAACTCGGAGGGAGCGGCCAGCTATGCGAAGAACCGATCCCGCAACAAGGAGCGAACGCAAAGTGCATAAAAGCGCCGCAACGGGGAATCGTCACAGTTCAAGAGTGCGTCAGGGACATCCAACAGCCGGCCATCCACTACCCAGTCTCCCAGCGCCTGCAAATCAGCATCTCGCAGAAACCCGCGCACACCTCCATCACAGAACATCTGGCCGTCAGCCACCGCCATAACAGGTAGTGATGGCGCAAAAGGAGCCAACAGCCCAGCCCGCCGCATCAGCGTCTTCCATGCTCCCACAGTGCAGGAGACCGTGTCTATGCCTCTGGGGCGGGGGAGAGCCCGCCCCCCAAGCAGACATACCAAGCCGTCAGGCCAGACAGAGTCACTCTCTGGTGCAAGATGTGGCATATATCGGGGCGGATTCAGCCAGAAGTACGCGAAATGTGCTTGGGCACTGTGGTAATATAACTCCAGGTCTGGAGCTGCCAATCTGCCGCGATCAAACGGCAACGCCAGTTTCTCCCACGCAATACGGGGCTGATGCCCCGCCCAGACCAGCCGCACAAGCGCAGATCTCAGGCGCCGGAAATAAGCTTTAGTGAGTGGCAGGGGGAGATTTATGAATACATACAGAAATTTAGGGAGTACCACCATCTTAGTGATAGCAATGCGGCCGGTCAGCGAAAGAGGAAGGGCCATCCAGGTCTCCACTTTGCGCTCTAGCCATGTCATCGCTGTTTCATAGTTAGCAAGTCGGAGCGTCTCCGCGTCGCAGCATAGATGTATACCCAAGTAGCGCACTGGCCCGTCTGCCCAGATCAAAGGGTATCGCGAGACAAATCTCTTCACCCCGGGGGTTAGTGGCAGAATCATTGATTTCGACCAGTTAATGGTGACCCCAGAAATGTTCCCAAAGCGAACAATTTCATCTAGCAAGATATCCAGATTTTGCGTGGGGTTGCGCACATATAGCTCCATGGCAGCCGCAAAAAGAAGTGGAGACAGCGGGCAGCCCTGTCGCGTACCCTGCGAGACCAGGAATGGGGCTGATATACCCCCGTTAAGACGAAGCCTGGCAATAGGCAGAGTATACAGCAACCTGATCCAATTTACAAATCGCGCGCTAAGGCCCACTCGATTCAGAAGTGCAAACATATATTCCCAGGCCAGGGAATCAAAGGCCTTAGCCGCATCAAGAAACACAGTGGCCACGTCATCGTCTGCCTCTAGTGATCCCAGCACCGCAAAGAAGGTGCGTAGATTGTGGCTCGTGGATCTCCCGGGAACAAAGCCCGATTGATCTGGGAGCACCATTCTAGAAAGTAGTGGCTGTAGTCGGGTCGCTATCATTTTTGCAAGAATCTTATTGTCGATGTTTATCATGGAGAGTGGGCGGTACGAATCGCAATGCGTCGGGTCTTTACCAGGCTTCAAGATGGTTATTATTAAGGCCTCCCGGAGGGAGGTCGGAAGGGAGCCCACCGCTAGGGACTCTTCATACACCTCCAGCAGATAGGGAGCTAGGGTGTCCCCATATTCTTTATAAAAGGCAGGGGTCAAACCATCAGTGCCAGGAGACTTATCCCCGGGTAAGCTTTGGACCGCCGCCATCACCTCCTCTACTGTGAACGGCACGTCCAGATACATCCTGTGTGCCTCTTCAAACCACACTAACGCAATGCTCTCAAAATACTCCTTCATATCTGCCTCCCTGAGTCCCTCCGGAGGCGCGTATAGCTGTGAGTAAAACTTGGTGAATTCCTGCATCACGCCTCCAGTACCAGTCACCCTGACACCCTCGGTGTCTAGCACTTCAGTGACATAATTGCTGGCCCAGGGGCTGCGCAGCAACCCCGCAAGTGTCCTCCCAGCTCTCTCGCCCTCTCCATATCTACGAGCCCGCGCATGTCTCCCGAGGAAGCAAACCTCTCTAAGAGAGGCCTCTTCGTACAGTGACACCTCTCGTCTAATTTCCGCAAGTACCTCGTTCAACCACGTGGCCTCAAGTCTCCGCTCCAGGACCTCAAGCCTCCTTTCAATATCGGCCATCTCTCGTCTTAGTGCCTTCACTATCCCATGCTGTTTTGCTAGGCACTCCCCGCGGATCACCACTTTAAATGCTTCCCATACCGTGCCCGGGGAGTCCACCGATACATTTGAGGTTTGCTGAGGATTCAGGGTAAGAAAACATTGGGGATCCACGCAAGTGACACCTCCCTGTACTCCAGCTGGTGTCTCATTTTCAGAAATGTCTGGGTTTGGTAGGTGTCCCTAGATGGCTGCTGAGCCCGGGAACAAAACCTAAGGTGCACCCCCGCAAAAACAGGCAGTTTTGTATTTGATAATTTTGATGTGTCCAGATAGTGTTTTGGGGCAAATCCTTTTGAGGGCCCTAGGTCTACCCATACGAGTGAGGTACCATTTTTACCGGGAGACTTGGGGGAATGCTGAGTGGAAGGAAATTTGTGGCTCGTCTCAGATTCCAGAACTTTGTGTCACTGAAATGTGGGGAAAAATTGTTTTTAGCCAAATATTTAGGTTTGCAAAGGATTCTGGGTAACAGAACATAGTCAGAGCCCCACAAGTCACCCCATCTTAGATTCCCCTAGGGGCCTAGTTTTTAAAAATGCTCAGGTTTGGTAGGTTTCCCTAGGTGCCAGCTGAGACAGAGGCCAGAATCTACAGCTAGGCACTTTGCACAAAAACACATCAGATTTCAATGTACAAATGTGATGTGTCCATGTTGTGTTTCCTGTCGCAAGCATTAGGCCTACCCATGCATGTGAGGTACCATTTTTATTGTGAGACTTGGGTGAATACAGCATAGCAAAACAAGTGTTATTCCCCTTTGACTTTCTCAAACTTTTTTCCTTCCAAATGTAAGACATTGTGTAAAAAAGAACACCTTATCCTATGCCCATTTCGGAAATACAAAGGTTCACTCTTTCAGCAAATCAATTGCTGTATACCCGGTATAGAATGAAAACCAATTGCAAGGTGTAGCTCATTTATTGGCTCTGGGTACCTAGGGTTCTTGATGAACCTACAAGCCCTATATATCCCCCCAACAAGAAGAGTCCATCAGACGTAATTGTATATTGCTTTAAGAAATCTGAAATTGCAGGAAAAAGCTACAGAGTAAAATGTTGAGAAAAATGGCTGTTTTATACCTCAATTTCAATATTTTTTTTATTTCAGCTGTTGTTTTCTATAGGAAAATCTTGTAGGATCTACACAAATTACCCCTTGATTAATTCAAAATGTTGTCTACTTTTCAGACATGTTTAGCTTTCTGGGATCCAGCATTGGTATCACACTCATTTCTGTCACTAACTGGAAGGTGGTTGAAAGCACAAAAATAGTAACAATGGGGTATGTCCCAGTAAAATGCCAAAATTGTGTTGAAAAATTGGGTTTTCTGATTTAAGTCCACCTGTTCCTGAAAGCTGGGAACCTGGTGATTTTAGCACTGCAAACCGTTTGTTGATGCCATTTTCAGGGGACAAAAAAACACAAGCCTACTTCTGCAGCCCTTTTTCCCAATTTGTTTGAAAAATCTAAGTTTTCACTGTATTTTGGCTAATTCCTTGGTCTCCTTCAGGGGAACCCACAAAGTCTAGGTACCTCTAGAATCCCTAGAATGTTGGAAAAAAGGATGCAAATTTGGTGTGGATAGCTTATGTGGACAAACAGTTATGAGGGTCTAAGCACAAACTGCCCCAAATAGCCAAAAAAAAGGCCTGACACTTGAGGGAAAAAGGGCTGGCAACCAAGGGGTCGAATACACTGCACCCTGCCCAAGGGACAAACAAGGGCCTACATTGGGGTGACATATGTAATAAGAAAGACATTTTGCCCTGGTAAGTGGGTATAACTGCCAAGCTGAAGTGGCACCACTCCCCAGATATCAGGTCTAACACAGATTATGCTTGGAAACAGTTTTTGAATTAAAAATGGAGTTTCCTTTTTGGAAAAGGACAAGTGAGCATCTGTCCTGATTGAGAATCAGGAACTGTGGTGCAGGAAAATTTGGTTGCACACTTGCAGAGGCTATTGGGAAGGTTTGCCTTGAAAATAAATTGCTGTAAATTAGTAAAACGAGCTCTTTACAACACATACATCATATTCTGGCATTATTCGGAAAACCTCTCATGATTCATTACCTGTTACTAACATTATGGTGGTCATTATGAACATGGCGATAAACACCGCCCCTCCGGCGGTGGCAGTAACTACCGCCAACATGCTGGCGGTCTGGACCGCCAAATAATGAAGTCAATGAGAAACAAGTAGCAGTCCATCCACAAGCCGTTATCTTTGTAGTCCTGATGAGGACGAAGGAGGCTGCCCACTGGCCGGTGAAAAGGTCCTGCCCACCCACCAAATAATGAAACACAAGACTGCCACTAGTCTCGAGGCGGGAAGCACCGCCAGGCAAAGCGTGGTGGAAACGAACAATATAAAAGGACACACTAACTGGAGGCACAAGCAACACGCTGACGCAGACATGGAGAGAGAGTTGGAAATAATGCCATTGCTGCTCCTTGCCATATATCTCCACAACCGTGACCGCCGACGAAGATGACAACGGTAAGTACTGCAACCTAGTACACATGGGAAGAAAGGGCACAGTTACACAGTGCAATGCACTCCCAACCCCTCCCACATCCCAAGCCATACAAAACAAAACAAGATGTACTTACAAGACACAAGGCAACAAAGACCTGCACCAAAGTACACACATGTGCACACCACACCCCCACAGTGAAATGCTGAACAACGTCACTATATTGTGCCAACAGCACTACTGGGCCCTCAAATTTATTCACAAGGAAAAAATGGAATGTCCAAATAAGGCCATTGGCCAGTCCATTGTAAATACCCTTAGGGCCAAAGTAGGCCGAACTTGACTCCCACATGTGCAAAGGGTACTCCACTTGAAGGGGGTGTCAATGGGGCAGCCACACACCTCAGGGAACAGGGGCAGGGGTGGCAGGGGTAGGGACTTACAGCTGGAAGGGGAGGCTTGAGCTTAGGTTTGGGAGGTGGAGGGGGGTTTGGGCTTGCCCTTGGAAGGATAGGGAGTGGGCTTGGACCGGGTGGCAGAGGGACCTGGGGCAACACGGGGCTTCTTCCTCCCTGGGGAAGGGGCACAGGAAATGGAAACATCAGACTGGGGCAGACTTGGATGTGGAAGGAGTGGACTGGGCAAGGACATGGGCACGTTTAGGGATAAGACGGAGTGGGCCAGTGGGTTCGAACAGGTCAATACGGGAGAGGAAAAGCTTCTTGGGGGCAGTTGGAGTGGATTTGGAGCAAGGTCTGGGGGTGGAGGTTGAGGGAGTGCTTGTATCAGGTGTAGATGTGCCGGACATGGATGCAGGTGCCTGTAAAATATGCTGATTTGTGGTGGATGTGGGTGGTGTGGATGTCTGCAAATGTTTGAGTGTGGACACAGTGGGACAAGACAGGCTGTCAGTGTACATGGATGTTGTCTGGGTGTCTGCAGGTCTGGTGAGTGTGCTGTAAGTGTCTGTCAATGTAGTTGTGGTGAGTGCATGTGTGGTGTCTGGGGTGCATGTCTGGATGTCAGATGTTGTGGTGACTGCATGAATGGGGGCAGCAGCAGTGACTGAGGGTACAGTGCATGAGGGTGTGCATGGTGAGATGACATACAGGGTGGTGGTTGACACACTGGGGAAGTGAATGTTGTGTGTGCTTTGGTATGCTGGGTGTATGGCTGTCTGCGGTGGGAAGTGTGGTGCTTGTGTTTGTGTGCTTCTTGTGTGTTGATGTGTGTGCGTGGCTCTCTGTACGTGTTTGGGATGGGTGAAGGGAGTAGGGTGCCAGAAGGGTAGAGGTGGTGGGAGGGGGACGGAATGGCCAGGGACACTGGCTGCCATCAAAGAGGAGGCCAGAGCCTGAAAAGGTCACTGTAGGCCAGACATGGCACCGTGAATGCCTTCCAGGTATGCATTGCGTTGCTACATCTGGGATGCCAGTCCTTAAATGGCATTCATGATGGTTGTCTGCCCTACAGGGATGGTCCTTAGGAGGTCAATAGCCTCCTCTGTGAGGGCAGCAGGACTGACTGGGGCAGGGGATGAGGTGCCTGGGGTGAAGGAGACACCCACCCTCCTAGGAGAGGGGGCATGGGCAACTGGGTGGGGAGCAACTGGGAGGGCAGCGATGGCATGGGGGGTGGCGGAAGATGGCATAGAATGGGTTTGCCCAGAAGGGTCCACCACCACCAGGGAGCTCCCATCGGAGGAGGTATCAGAGTCACTACCTCCAGTGGTAGTTGCGTCCCCCATGGTTCTCCCCTTGCCCTCCAACCCACTGGTCCCCTTGGTGTTGCTCGACTCTGCCTCCTTGGAACCATGGGCTGCTGAATCAACACTCACCGGTGCCTCAGCTCCCTCGCCAGTTGATGCTAATGAACACAAAGAACACAAGAGCAAGGGAGAACTTTGTAAAATCCTGAATAGATGTACATTTTGGCTCACACACGCTCCCATCCAGGTCACGCACCTACACGCAGCACATACAACATATGTCATGACTGTGCCCCTGGCTAGTGGCCATTACCCCAGAATATACCACATTACCCACTGAAAACACTGACCTGATAGACTGTGTGGAGTACACCCATGAGAGACCATGCCCAGCGAATGCACTTACAAGTCCATGAGGCAACAAAGCATACCAAGTGACAGAAAGGGGACCCCCCATGTGCCTTTAGAGACTTCCCAAACCAGCCCTCACACTATTCCAGGGAATTTGAGGGGGCAGGACTGCTGGGACACACCTGTCCAAGTGCCTGGCACTTGAATGCATACATACCACAGCACCAACATACATCCGTCAAAGCAGTATCACAAGTGTGTTGGTATTCACCCCCTTGTGGCTGCCGTGCTCCCTTCAAGTGCCCATCTAAATATAGATAGGCAACTGCTAGAATACGGACCATTAGGGGGGTTAGGGTCCGAAGGGCACCCCTTCCTTGTTGGGAGGCCTTCCCCAGCTAGGCCTCTCCGGTCTTCCTGGCCCAGCGTCTCAGGTCCTCCCACCACTTCCTACAGTAGGTGCTCCGCCGGTTGTAGACCCCCTCGGTCCTTGGCGATGACTTGCCACAGGCCTCTCTTTTGATGGGCGCTGACCTTCATGGAACACACAGAGCAAACAAAACAGACATCAGTATGTGTGCACCGAATACAGATAACATGTTGTTCCCTGTGGAACAGCCATTGTTGAAAGGCAAGTTATCAGCTCACATACAGCACATGCCAGACAGTCTACGGCTGGGCAGTCACAAATCAAACCCACATGCATACAGGTATCCACCACAATCACACACATCTAAGGATGACAGATGCCAACTCATCTGTTCCTCTGGTCGCCCACACAACTTGGCATACAAGGGTGGACCCCGTCCACCAGCTTCCCCAGCTCCTCCGCCGTGAAGGCTGGGGCCCGTCCCCCTGTGACCTGTGCCATCTCAGGGACCAGAGTCAGGACACAGCAGCACACGCAGTGGAGTACTTGCCTGCACGGGAATCAGGAGTCAAGTGTCAAGGGTCTGACGAAATGGTGTGGGTAACGCGGTGGTGTGCCCCATCACCGCCAGCGGCGATCATGATTGGCCCAGGTTCCCCATTGACAACCTTGTAATCCATGATCGGGTGCACATCTGTGAACACTGCCTTCCACAATTACGACTACCGCCAGCGGAATTAAGGGGGTCATTATGACCCTGGCGGTCCATGACCGCCATGGCGGAGGGCGGCGGAAGCACCGCCAACAGGCTGGTGGTGCTTCCTGGGCTATTCTGACTGTGGCGGTAAAGTCGCGGTCAGAAAAGGGGAACCGGCGGTTTCACGCCGGTTTTCCCCTGGCCCAGGGAATCCGCCATGGCGGCGCTGCTTGCAGCACCGCCATGGGGATTCCGACCCCCTTCCCGCCAGCCTGTTTCTGGCGGTGTCCACCACCAGAACCAGGATGGCGGGAACGGGTGCCGTGGGGCCCCTGGGGGCCCCTGCACTGCCCATGCCATTGGCATGGGCAGTGCAGGTGCCCCTAACAGGGCCCCACAAAGATTTTCACTGTCTGCTTTGCAGACAGTGAAAATCGCGACGGGTGCCACTGCACCCGTCGCACCCCTGCAACTCCACCGACTCCATTCCGAGCCGGCTTCCTCGTTGCAGGGGCTTTCCCGCTGGGCCAGCGGACGGCCTTTTGGCGGTTGCCCGCCGGCCCAGCGGGAAAGTTGGAATGACCGCCGCGGTCTTTTGACCGCGGTGCGGTCATTCGGCGGAAACCGCATGGCGGGCGGCGACCGCTGCCCGCCGCGGTCATAATGACCGCCTAAGTCACTTCCACTCTCTCATACCTGGATGACAGGAGGCTGCCATTTTGCTACCACCACGTCACCATAGCCTGGCCAGGGCCATCATCCAGGGCCTCAAAATCTCCGACCTTAGTCGCTTGCTGGCATGAGTCTAGGATCCTCACATGCACACATCTTTGGAATTGTGTCCACAATGGGATGCCATTATAAAAGAGTTAACTCAGCACACATATGCCTGACGGTGTACTTCATACTTTGCGTCTGTGTGTGTTACCTACATGTCTCACTTACAAAGATACAGTGACATCATGTGATGCAAGTGTATGTTTACACTCAATATGTGTTCTTTCCTCCACATAGGCACAGACCCATGTGGCGAGGGAGGGCCCCATCTGTTTACAGACCTTTGGTTGATTTGGAAACTATGGAGGAACGTCACATCATTCTCACCTACAAACTCAAGAGAGCTACTGTCCATGACCTCTGTGCATTACTGGATCCTGTACTGAAAACGGCTAATCGGAATCAGCATGCCATGCCGACAACTGGGCAAGTGCTATCTGTACTGCATTATTTGGCTACAGGCTTATTTCAGGTGACAGTGGGCATGGGTGCAGGGGTCTCACAGCCAATGTTCAGCCTCATCCTATCAAAATTCCTGGATGCATTTGTTCAACACCTGCAAACATATGTCCAGTTTCCACAAACAGCTGAACCTCCTACAATCAAATCTGGATTGTATGTATTTGTTAACATCCCCCATGTGATTGGTGCCATTGATGGAACCCACATAGCTCTCATACCCCCAAGAGTGAATGAGCAGGTGTACAGGGATTGGAAGAACTATCACTCCATGAATATACAATTGGTGTGTACCTCTGACTAGTACATATCACATGTCAATGCCAGGTTCCCAGGCTCAGTCCATGATTCCTTTGTCCTGAGAAACAGCAGTGTACCACACTTGATTGAACAACTACAAGGGGACAGAGGGTGGCTCATAGGTGAGTCTGTATGATACTGGATCTGTACATAGCTGATAGCCAGCCAATGTGCATGTAAAGTCAGTTTCTTCAGGTCCTGTTTTCGCCCACTTTTGCAGGTGATTCTGCCTACCCCAAATTGCAATGGCTCCTGACACCTGTGAGGAATCTCAGAACAGAAGCAGAGAGGAATTATAATGAGGCCCATGGACAAACTAGGCGGATGATTGAGCGCACTATGGTTTTCCTGAAGGCAAGATTTTGTTGCCTCCATCTCTCTGGGAAATCCCTGTGCTGTCTCTGATAAGGTGTGTAAGATAGTGGTGATCTGCTGCATGGTGCACAACTTGGCTGTGAGGAAAGCTACCCCCTTCTGGAAGAGGAGGGTGCAGTCCAACCAGCCCAGCAACCTCAGAGAGGGGATGAGAGTGATGATGAGGAAGAAGAGGGGTAAGATATCAACTCCAGAAACTAGCTGATCCGCCTATACTTCCAGTGACTATAAGGTACTGTTCAATGATATTGATGTCTTCACTACATAGTTTCAGTCTGACTAATGTAATTGGTAATGTGGTGTCTATAGTCAGTGACACTGTTAACTGATGACTGAAGTGGCATGTGCCAGGTAAACCAATATTATGTACAGTGTGACATACTTCAGACACTACAGGGAGTTGGATCCCCTCCTGCAATAAAGGTATGATTATGAAATTGACTGGCTAATGCATTCACACTCACAGATGATATCTCATATTGACGAGGGACATTTGATATGAGTGCATAAGTCTATTTATTAAGTGACACAATATAGACATTTCAAGGGACAGTGATAGGGAGGGGGCATATAGTGCATATCCATACTCAGGTACATTTGCTCAGCTGTTGGTAGCACTGGGTTTTGTTCCATTTGGCCATTGGGAAATGGTGTGATGGCAGTGGCAAGTCAACAAGGGAGCACAGTGAGACACAAGGGTGACAGTCAGGGCACAGTCACTTCCTAACAGTGGGCTTGGTCTTGGCTGGTGTTTCAGTGGCATGTTTGGGTCTTAGGGTACGTTTGCATGGCTGGAGCTGGGCTGCAGGGGCAGAGGTGCTGGTTTCCTGTGTGTCCTCTGGCAGTGCCACCAGTCCAGTAGCAGCTGAAGATATAGATGGCAGGGCAGTGTCCTTGGTAGTGGTGGGGGCTTGCAGGTGGGTGGAGGACTCTGGCTGTCTGTGGTACTGGTGCTGCAGCTCCCCGGCAATGGAGGCCATGGTGGCATTAAGCTGTTTCCATTGCTCCATAGCCTCCTGGTGGTGTGCTACCTGCAACCTCTGATACTGCTCCAAGGTGGCCAGGATCTGGCCTATCCTGTCCTGGTTATGGTGGTATGCTCCTAGGACCTCAGATATCACCTCCTGGGCTACTGCATCCATCCATCCTTTGGCCACCCCACAGGGCCACTGATGTCCTCCCACTGGCCCTAGCCCACTGTGCCTGTGTCCCCTGAACAGGTCTGGCAGTCCCTCTTGCAGTTGGCCCTTCATCATCCTGCCTGTTGGTGGGTGGAGACTTTGGCCTCTGTACAAGTGGGCTGCCAGTCTGTGGCTGGGAGACAATGATGTGGGGTCGTTTGGCCAGAGCTGATGATGGTGGCTGGGTGGAAGGGCTGTCAGTGGTATCCTGGGTGGGGCTGCTGGAAGGTGACAGTCCAGGACTGGGTGCTGGGCCAGGTTATTCCTCAATTTCCATACATCCCTCTGCACTCTGGGGCCTCTGTCTTCGTGTGGGGCACTGGCACTCCTTGGCGTTTCCATCTGGGTGGCATGGGAGGTGGTGCCTGTGAGGGGGAATGTGCATGTGGGTGTCAGGTACTTTTTCGGCAATTGATGCACTGCTCTGCCCTATTGTGTGCTTATATTCTCCTGTTGTGGCATGAAAAGTCTGTTTGTGTACATTTCTTTGCATTTTATATAGTGCCACTGGGAATCCGTGCAGGGGTTGGTGACTGTGCACAGGGGGCAGGATGGAGCTCTGCTTGTGGGATAGTGGGCATGCAGGGTAGTTGGATGTGGGTGTTGTGGGCTGGCTGGGAATGGGGTCCTGGTAGAAGAGTGAGGGGTGGGGTGATACATGCATTATAGGTGGGGTGGATGTTTTGGTATAGTGGTTGACATACCTGAGTCCAGTCCTCCAATGAGTCCAGTGAGGCCCTCTGAGTACAGGATTGACAGGACCTTCTCCTCCCAGTTGGTGTATTCAGGGGGTGTAGGTGGGTGACTGCCATCAGTCTTTTGTACGGCGATGTTGTGCATGGATGCCATTGACCGAACCTTCCTGCACAGGTCGTTCCATCTCTCCCAGATGTCATACCTTGTACGTGGATGGTTTCCCACTGTGTTGACCTTGTTGACAATCGTCTGCCATAGCTCCATCTTCCTAGCCATGGGTGTCTGCTGCACCTGTGCCCTGAATAGTTGTGGCTCGACCCTGAGTATTTCATCCACAATGGTCCTTAGCTTCCTATCTGTGAAGCGGGGGTGCATAGGGGTGCCATGGTGTTTGTTGTGGGTGGGGTGTTGTGGGTGTATTGGTGAGGGTGCCGTGGTGTGGTTGTGTGTGTATTTTGGTGGTGAATTTGTGCGTGTGACTTGTGTTATGTTGTGTTTAGTGTATGAGTGTTGTTTTGTCAATCTCAGTTGTGCTATTGGTGATGCAAAGGATTGTGGGATATGTGTGTAGGTGTTTTATATTGTTGTGGATGTGTGTCAGGTGTGTGGGTTTCAAAGTTGCCAATGTGTGTAATTGATGTTGGTGGGTCCCACTGCTGGCTGTGGTGGTCCATACCGCCAATGATCGTTCGGCATCCACTATCCGACATGCTGATTTGTGCTTCATTATTTGGTGGGCAGAGGATTTGTCTGCATGGTGGTGGCTGGTGGGGTGTACTGCCTTTCCACCGTTGTGGGCCCTGGAGATGGGTGGAGATTGCAGGATTTTTGGAGGTTTTAATATTTGGCATCATAATTCGGTGATATCCAGTCAACTGCCACTGGCGGTGAATGCCACCAAGTTCATAATGAGGGCCTAAATGTCAATTAAAACATATATTTTTAATTTTGCAGAAAAAAGAAAAATCTGAAAATTAAAATAGGCTATTTAAAAGTGTACTCATATAAACCTCAAACAATTTTTGTGTTTTACTGATCATTGAAAGTTAGTAAAACATAGAAAATTGAATTAACAGGGTATTTTTCAAAGACAACTACAACATGCATATTGCTATGATATTATATTTAAATTTGAAAAATCTGACAAATATTCTCAAATGTAGGTAGCAAGAGAAATGATGAATATTAAAATGAGGAAAGAAAAAAAAGGATGAGCGATGCTCCCAAATTGTACATTAATCTATGTGATGCTGTGTGACATGAAATAAAAATGTTGCGTGCAAAGACTTCAACGTGAGTGGCTGATCATTGCAATACAGTATTTATGAATCAAATTAATGAAATATCAAATAAGTATACATATTTCACACCTGACAGTAAAGCCAACTTAAAAAAGTATGCTACTGAAATATAAATATTTCAAGACAAATAATAGAGAACTGTAATTCGTCTGAGGCATGTCAAATGGTATATTTACTTTCCATGTAGGCTTTAATGCTAAGTATTGAGATTTGTAATGTTGTTCATATTCTTATTGCAGATAACAAGGAAAATTCTCCAAAAACTGGAAATAGGTATGAAG
Organism: Pleurodeles waltl; assembly: GCF_031143425.1. Lineage (NCBI taxonomy): Eukaryota > Metazoa > Chordata > Amphibia > Caudata > Salamandridae > Pleurodeles > Pleurodeles waltl. Next base: position 553,378,933 of record NC_090442.1, read on the forward strand.
CAGAACTTGTGCTAATGAGTGGATACCTCCTACATTACGATGAGTATGAATTGGTGAAGGTCAAACAATGAAAAAAGTCTAAAGGGATGCTCTATTTTTTTTTTAAACTGTGTTTATTAAAAAAATTTCAATGTATGGAATCCTAATAGGATTAACATATCATGTTACAGACCATCGAGAGTGCGGTACATTAGTATCAGAAGCAGTAGCAGTGAGTATACAGGACAGTTGACTGGTTATAATGTTAGCAGGCATAATGTACACAGCATGGTAGTTCCTCTGTCCTATGATATTGTAACTCCTGTCTTTTTTCCAGTCCGTAGGATTTCACGTTCTGTAACGCTAACATCATTATGTCTTATAAACTGTAGTAACTAGGAAATCTAACAGTGCGCTAGTGAGACACTTTTATACTGGCGTGAGGGGCGACAGGCCAGGAACAGGTGCCCCCACCATCACTGTCCCTCCCCGCAGCACCGCTGCTGAGGTTTGGTCACAATGTGCAGCGGCTAGCGTCTCAGTATAATATGCAGCAGGTTCAGGGCGCTCCTGACAGCATAGTCGTAGGGCCCTTATCCGGTATCGACGAGGTGTTCCCTGCCCCCTCCTGTGCATCCCAGTATGACTCTATTCATCACCCGCACCCAGGGCTGTATGAGTTGCATCATCACTCCCCCCCGTTCTCGGGGCTAACACCCACTTCTAATTTCTGCTCCTTCCAGGTTTCCAGTGTCTCAGCCCAAAGTGGGGCAATAAGGTGCAGACGGACCCCCGGGCCTCCTCCTGCCGCAACGCATGCAGCTCAGCCTGTGCCCAGGCCGATACATCGCGTCTCCAGTCCATTATGGAGGGGTTCCTAGGTGACTTCCAGTTCATGGCGATTCAGTGCTTAAATAGTGCCAGTGCCAGGTCCAAAAACATGCTTCGAACCTTCCTGGGGGCTGGTCTGGAGCTCAGACCCAGCAAGCAGAGAGAGACGTCCAGCTCTACACTTGCGCCCAACGTTCCTCCCAGATCATCCAGGACATTTCTCCAGCACCGCCGTATCTGAGGGCAATGCCATAACATATGATCCAGGTCAGAGTCCACAGCACCACATCTGGGGCACGCCCTGGGGTCGCCCCCGTATATTACCTGAAACATATGCGGAGTGAGATAAGTTCTATGTACATAATTGTTCTGGATATATCGAAGACGGGTTTTCCGCGATATTCTATGAGGATATGCCAGTGCTCTAAGCCACTCCATGTCAGTCATGTCTCTGCCTAACGTCCCTTCCCACTTCTCCCTAAGGCCCTGTAGGGATTCCATTGTGCCCTTGTTATGAGCTCTATAAAGCCTAGTTATGAGGTGAGTATCCCCTGCCCAAGGTCAGTAAGAGTTGGAGAATTGTATGTGTCTCTGGTTCCGCATTCACTGTGTGCCAATGTTTCCATATAGAATGTGTCAGTGTTTGGTACAGAAGAAATTGCCCTCCCGGAACTCCACTCTCCTCCACCATGTTGGCAAAGGATCACATCACCCCATCTCAGAAGAAATCTCCCAGAGACTCCACTCCCGCCCGGTCCAGGCCCCGATTTGGGGTCTCGGCTATTTCTGGTATGGGGTGCCTCAGGGCAACACCATCAGTGGTATCGCAGGTGAGTGGTCTACCGTTATTCCCTTGCGTCTCAGGCACCTTCGCCAACAGGAGAGGGCCACCGTCAGGAGGGTGTTCCTCCCCGGGAGTGGGATCCGGTGATTAAGCATTCGCTCCAGTATTAAGTCTCCCCCTATCTCTCCCCTGGATGTAACCCGGTCCAGCCGTCTGCCCCTGCAAACCATCTGGACATCCATTGGAGTTGGCTTGACAAATAGTAGAGTTCAAAGTCTGGGACCCCTAGTCCGACCTCATCCACAGGACGGCGTAAGATAGACAGAGCGGTCCGCCTGCGGCCCTCATTCCAAATGAGTTCCCGGAGCAGCATATTCAATTCCCTGAACCAGCTCGATGGGATAGTCACCGGGAGATTGGAGAAATAATATAAAAGACAGGACAGCACAATTATTTTGGACATGGATACACGCGCCACTGTGAATATTTTAAGGAAGCACCAGAACACTACGTAGGACCGCAAAGACTGAAGTGCCTTGCATAGATTTCCGTCACAGAGATCCCCTAGGTCATGGAACACTTGGAATCCCAGGTATTTAAAGGTGAGGGGAGACCACCTGATATCCACAGGGCAGGAGGGAGGCTGTGTCTCACCCGCCACCCACTGGAAGATATATTTCTTACTTCTTTTTAGCCTAAGGCCTGAGTGGCCGCCAAAATCCTCCCGTAATGCAAGCGCCCAGGGGACCCCAGATGCACCCTCTCTCAGGTATATTAGGATGTCATCCACGTAGAGTGAAATGTTATGCTCTGTATGTCCCCATGTCACCCCCCTACCTCGACCCTCCGCCCGGAACTGGGCCGCGAGAAGGTCATAAGTTATGCTGGGATGTGATGTTAAAGGCCCCTATGCAATCACAATAATGATCCTGACCCACAATTCAACCAGGGGTACTCCCCACCCTGTCCCCGGCCCCAGTCCTATTCTTGAACCGAAGTGAGGGGTCACAGGGTTCATCCAATATCACCCAAGGCATGCCTGATCTCTCGGGTTCCAGCTGCCATCTCAAACGGTGTTGGCTCTGTCCATCCGCAGGTGGTGCCATGACCGGCCCGTTCGGCCCAGGCCTCTGCCAGTGCTCACCTCTTCTCTATGTCTTCGCCAGAAGGGCACCACACTCCCTCAGTGGAGCACCCCCAATTCCTGGGAGCGTCAGCCATCAAACCACGGCTCACCGGTAGTCCCGGATCCTCCTCGCTTGCGGGTCGCTGTTGGGCCTGGTGCTGTATTTCTGCAGTCCGCACCATGACAGGTGCTACTGGTGCCCCCTGTATCGCGGCCCGCACACAGCTTGCCTCCGGGTGCCAGGAAACGACCCCTGATGCCTACCTAAGGGGCCCCAGTCGCCACCCCGTCATCATTAGCTGCCTCCAGCTCCTGTGGGACAGAGATGGAAAGGATATATGTTAGGCCCTGATGGAGCTGCAAATTCACCCCTCCTCCATCTTAGCCGTCCATGCCATGCCCCCCAAAAAGATTCTCTAAAATAGGATTTTTTAATTTTTTGAATTGTCTTGTTCAGTATATTGAAATTTTATTTAGTATATTTATGTTAACTCTTGCATTTTATTACAAATGATTTAAGTAAAATACTGTTAATGAAAGTATTTATTGGCTAAATGTAATATGTAAAGCAAAACACAAACGCTGTGGGATAGCATAACTGGATGGACGGAATGCAGAACCAATCAAACATTCACCCCCAGTCACAGATCTGGGTTTAATCCATCCATTATTTTGCTCACCATGCCACCCCAGTTTGAACCGGTCCCAGGATGCTTGTTTCCAGTCCAGGGAAGACCTGGCCTAGCAGTTCGGGCTGGACTTTTCTCATGGGGAACAGGGTCAAGACTGATTTGCATATGGCTGGGTCCAAACTGGAATGGCATGGGCAGCAAAAAAACGATGGATTTAGGCCCAGATCACTGTACTGGGGGTGAATGTTTGACAATGTTCAGCATTCCGTCCATCACTTGTTGTTTTTAAATGTAATATGTATAAATGTTTGTTGTTTATTTAATTATAAAAGCCATACAAATGGTAGTATTTGTATTAATAAATGAGATGAGTATGCAATGCAGATGTTCTTTTTCATGCTTAAATTGGTTATATGTAAGTTTTGTCATAAACTAGACTTTTGTCATAAACATTTGTCATTATCAATCACAATGATATTGTACATCATTTGTTGGTTTGAGTAATTGTAATAGCAAAATGATTACTGTTAGTCTTGGCATCCTTGGTGTGGTCTCCCCTAACTTTCTGCAGCAGAGGTGCCCAGGGCCTGCAAATCAAATGCTACTAGTGGGCCTGCAGCTCTGGTTGTGCCTCCCAAATTAGTAGCCCTGTAAACATGGCTCAGACCTGCCACTGCAGTGTCTGTGTATGCACTTTAAACTGCCAATTCGACTTGGCAAGTGTATCCACTTGCCAGGCCTAAACCTTCCCTTTTCTTACATGTAAGACACACCTAAGGTAGGCCCTAGTTAGCCCCATGGGCAGGGTGCACTGTATTTTTAAGGTAGGACATATACTAATGTGTGTTATATGTTCTGACAGTGAAATACTGCCAAATTCGGTTTTCACTGTTGCACAGCCTATTCCTCTCACAGGTTAACATGGGGGCTGCCTTTAAATACGATTAAAGCGTAGATTCCCTTTGGGAGCGGATAGACATGTGGAGTTTGGGGTCTCTGAACTCACAAATTAAAAATACATCTTTTAGTAAAGATGGTTTTGAGACTGTGTGTTTGAAAATACCACTTTTATAAACTGGGCATTTTCTTGCTTAAACCATTCTGTGACTCTGCCTGTTTATGGATTTCCTGTCTGGGTCAGATTGACAGTTGAGCTGTTTGCACCTCTCTCTAGACAGTGACACAAAGGGAGCTGGGGTGTAGCCTCCATATCCTGATGAGCCATCTGTGCTAGGAGGGAGGGGAGGAGTGGTCACTCACACCTGAAAGGGAAATGCAGTCTCTAACCCCCTGGTTTGTGTGTGGGGCCTGGCCTGGGCAAGGCAGATTTCACAAACAAGAGCGACTTTCCTTTGAAGTAGGTCTACTTCAAAGGCCAAATTGGGTATAAGGAGAACACTCAAACCCCTGGAAAAATAGATCACTTCTGGAAATCAAGAGGAACCTCTGCCTGGAGAAGAGCTGGACAGCTGAGGAGAAGTGCTGCCCTGCCTGTGCTTTGTGGAGCTATCCTGCAGATGCTGCTTCTACCTGGTGAAAGGGGACAACGACTGGACTTTGTTGTGCATTCCTGCTTGTGAAGAAATCTCCAAGGGCTTATCCTGAGCTTGCCTCCTGGTGTTGAAGTCTCAGAGCCATCAAAGACTTTTCCTGCTAGCACTTGGACTCTTTGGTGAGACTCCTGCCCTGCCAAGTGGTGCCCTATCCAGTTCCTGGGGCCTTGGCAGGTGAACCTGGCAGACCAAGATTGAAAATCCACGCACAGACAGCCGTGCAGGGACATTTCTGACTCAAACTCCCAGATTAGGCTGAAGAAACGATGCGCCACCAGCTTTGCGACTGAAATCGACGCTCCGCCTGCAGTGCAGCTGCAAGATCGACAGATGCAGCTAGAGAAACGAAATGCCACACCGCTTATGGAGACTGGTAATATCGCAACCCACACAGTGTGGTTTTGCTGATACCCTGCGGCAGGCTTTCCGACGCAAACCTTGCTGGGTGCAGAAAAACGATGCAACGCCTGCTCGGACCCGAGTGCTTGCCCGGATCGTCGCGTCACTCTCCTGCGGAGAGGAAAAATGATGCACGCCAACCCAACCGGAGAAGGAGAAATGGCGCACGGTCTTGCTTGCGGGTGAGAAATCAACGCATTGCAAGCCTTTTTTCCGACACACACTCACCAGTGCGTGTTATTTTGACGCTGCCAGGGTACTTTTCAGCGCTAACAGTGTTTTTACTTTTTAAAAAAGGATTTAAGACTCTTTTGCTTTTAAAATTAATAACTTGACTTATGTATGTTGGATTTTTGTTGTTTTGGTCTTGCTTTGTTTAGATAAATATTTCCTATATTTTTAAACCTGTGTTGTGTCATTTTGTAGTGTTTTCACTGAAGTACTGTGTGTGTTGGTACAAATACTTTACACCTAGACTCTGAAGTTAAGCCTACTTGATCATTCCAAGCTACCAATAGGGTGAGCGGGGGTTAGCTGAGGGTGATTCTCCTTTACCCTGACTAAAGTGAGGGTCCTTGCTTGGACAGGGGGTAACCTGACTGCCAACCAAAGACCCTATTTTTAACAATTACCATGTACTGGAATATTTAAGATAGAGTGATACATTATCTAGCCTTTCATGGTATTACTAACTGGAACTGTATCAAAATAGAATGCCTTTGTTAGAAATGGCATTCTCTGCAGGGCCATTGATAAACATTGTGCCTTCACTCCTCCATCTTAGCTGAGTTTGCTTTTCTTTGCTTTAGGACTCTGTGCACTGTAGCACTGCTTACCAGTACTAAAGTGCTTGTGCTCACACCTTAAAACATACTAATATTGACATATGCTCAATTGGCATATTTAATTTGCTTATAAGCCTCTAGCAAAGTGAACTACATGTGCCTAGGGTCTGTAAATTAAATGCTACTAGTGGACCTGCACCATGGATTGTGCAACCCTCTGAAGTAGCCCTTTAAACATGGTCAGGCCTGCCTTTGCAGAGCATATGTGTTCAGTTTAAACTGACATTTCAACCTGGCAAACCCTTTTTATACACATAATTCAGCCAGAGGATGGGCCGTAGGTAGCCCAGAGGACAAATTGTAATGCATGTAAAAGGCAATAGTGGAAAGTGGTTTATCAGGACAGGCAGATAGGTACCTACACTTAGTAATAAGCCCACAAACACAATTAAGGTCCAGCCAAGGTCTTAGTAAATGCATCCATGCTCATCTCTTGGTAGGTTGACCCATGAGCAATTAGGTTTATCTTAGGAGACAGGTGTGTAATGCATTTAATATATACAAAACAGTAAATAAGAAAGATACAACACATAATAAAAATCCAACACCAATTTATACAAATTGGAAATACTGCTATCTTCAAAATTATACCCAAATGACAAACATCCAATGTAGGGAACCAGAGATAAACATTTTTAAAGATTAAATTAAAAAAGTGTGGTTTCTAGTGTTTAAAAATGAAAAGTGCCAACAGCAGCCATCTGGTCGTATCTGGCTGAGTCAAAGTCAAAGTTTGAGACTGACTGTGGTGTAGCCTAAGTCGGATGCACTTAGCCGTAAGCCTGGGTCTAAAGTTTACATATAGAATCCAGTGGGGATTCTTGATGGTGCCAAGATCCACCACATAGGTGACCCTTTTTCTCCAAAATGGGGTATGGCCAGTCCATTTCTCCTGGAGGTCCCAGAGAGCCACAGACTTCAACGCTGACATCAACTGACATGAATGGTACACAGACATAGTAGCCTACTGGTCATGGCAGAGCTTTATGACCTCTTGGGTGGCCTCCAGGTTTTTGCTTGCCTTCCTCATGTACTTGGTTTGTGAGACAGCAGGCCTAGCACATAGTCAAGCACATTTTGTTTGGACTCCTTGAAAGGCTTCTTCAAAGATTCTCTTATAAAATACAATGGCCCTCTTATAGGATTCCCAAACAGTAACTTTAAGGGGCTGAAACCAGCACCTTTAATGGCACTTCCCTTTATGCAAACAGCAAGCATTAGAGGAGAACATCCCGTCTCCTCCTGATTTTCTTAGATAAACCCATCATCATGCCATTCAGGCTTTCCACCAGACCACTGGTTTGGGGATAATATGGGCTAGTGAACTTATAAGTAATACCCCCATTCATCCTACATTGCCTTCAGTTAGGCTTATATAAAGTTTTGCCCCTATCTGAGACCACCTTTTTTTGGGAGACCCACTCTGGTGAACACTCCAAGTTGGTCCTTGGCCACTATAGGAGTAGTGACTGCCTTGAGGGGAAATTGACTTTGGATATCTGGTGGCATCATTTACTACCACCAAGATATAATTGCTGCCTGAGGTAGGTGGTGGGTCTAAGGGACAAACTACTTCAATCCCTACCCTTTCAAAGGGAGCTCCAACTACTGGCAGTGGTATTAAAGGAGCCTTTGCCTTGCCCCCGTCTTGCTACTGGCCTGACAGGTGACACAGGAGCTACAGAACTCTTTCACTTTGCAGTCATGTTGAATGAATAGAAATGGTTAACAAGCCTATTGCAGGTCTTGGTTTGACCCAAATGTCCTACCAAGGAAATGTCATTGCTCAAAGTGAGGAGAAAATCACTATATTTCTGGTGAACCACCATGCTACTCAAGATGTACTCTTTCATGAATAAATTGTGCAGCCCCTCACAGGGCTTGTTACCCTGTATCCAGCCCTCTAGTGCCTTATCTGAAGTGTCTATAAAGTCTACCCAGGACTGGGGGCTGTCTTTCTGGGTGTCCTTGAATGTTATCCTAATACTGTTCTGGGGTGAGACCACATTTCCTGAGAAGGCATCTCTCCGTGTGTGGGTAGGGTTCTGTCTCATCTCCCCCTAGGTTCAGGAGCCTATCCCTCCCACCTGTTGGAATCTGTTCCCACAGAAGTGAACCCTAATCCTGTGTACTAAACTTCCTCATCCTAAGGGCTCTCTCAAATGCTGTCAGCCACCTACCAATGTCATCATCCTCTTGGTATTTAGGGACAATCCATTGGGTAGCCTTGGGTCAAATTCACCACCCCTGGATACCTCAAACTCTACTTCACTGCCACCATTTCTCTTTTCTTCCCTTGTCCACTTCTACTTTTCCAATGCCAAATTCTCTGCTTCTAAAGCTATATAGGCTAACTAGGCCTCGAGGTTTCCTTCCCTGAGGGACAATGCTACTCCTGTGGTGGTGGAGAGTGGTGGTGCCTCTCCCCCACTAGCTCTAGGCAGGACTCTGGTTTCTCTGGAGTGGACAAATGTTCTGCCTCATCTTCACTGAGGTCAAAGGGGTCTTCCTCCCCCTGGCGGTCAAATGGGTCATCCTCCCACACCCCTCCTATCTATGAAGCTTCTTCTTTGTCTACTTGCTGAGACTCTGGCCAGGCTTAAAAGAACTTAATAAGTTCTGCCTTCCTAGTTTTGGTAGCTGCTGGTAATCCCCTGACCTTACCCAATCCCCTAAAATGGACTACAGTAAGAATGATCAAGCTCCATGTATCCCTAAGTATTGGGTCACACAAAAAAGAAAACTTTGCTCAAACTGAATCTATAATTTATAAAAATCAAAAACACTGAATTAATTGAAATCATTCCAAATTAAAAGTCAAAAAACTATTTTTGCACTAGCACAATTTAGATTATTTTTAATTGCCTTGTGTAAATGCTGAATTGTGATATTAAACACAAGTACTGGATCCCACCATTGTGCATCAAATGTTGGAAAGGGGTTTGTTAGTAAAGGGGCAAAGGGACCTACCTTTAGTAACAAGACCACAATCACAAATAAGGTTCCAGTGAAAGTGTCAGTAAATTAATCCTCAATCATTCCTTAGAAGTTTGGCCCAGACAGGTGTGTAAAGCAATTTTATCAACAAAACAGTAAATAAGAAAGACACAACACATACAAATAAAAATCCAACATCATTTTTTTGAAAATTGCAAATAACCTTATCTTTAAAATAACACCAACATGACCAAAATCCAATGTAGGGAACCGTAGATATGAGTTTTTAAAGATTAAAACAAAAAAATGCTTTTTATATGATTTAAAAGTAAAAAGCGCCAACTGCAGCCATCTGATCGCACATGACCAGGTTAAAGTCAAAGTTTTAGGCCAATCAATATGGAGCCCAAGTCCTGTACACTAAGCAGTAGGTCTCAGTCAAAATGTTACCTTCAGACAGTGGGCCTGATTTAGATCTTGACAGGAGTTTCATTGTACCTCTGTGGTGGCAGTTTCAAGTACTCTATTCAGCTGATCAAATTCCTGCCACCAAATTTAGATGTGTAGCAGCTGAACCTCTGTCTGTGTAGTCCGTCATGTAGTGGTGGACTCCTATTCTGGCTAATCAATCAATCAATGAGGATTTATAAAGCGTGGCTAATCGCCTGATAGGGTATCCAGGTGGTAAAAGTACTCTGTTGTTATCAGGTGACAGGATTGTGCTGAGCATATTGAGATTTAACTGTTGTGCTGATGATGTTCTAGCAGCAGAATCCTGATGGCGGGAGCCCGTCAAAGGACCTGGGCAGCATTGTACTATGTCTGTCACTAATGGATGGATGCTAGCAGCACGAACCTGAAGTCTATTGGCTAATTGATTACACCTGCATACCACACTATAAAACACACTCCATTTCAGACCATGATCTTTGCCATTCTAAAACACAGCACAATTTTGCTGAAGAATTTGGCATTCAATTTCATTTACTCATAATGGCAGGGAAGAAAAATCCCTATTTAACAGAGGGAGAATTGTCAGTCATAGGGGATGATCTCATTAGAGTAGATCCACAATTGTTTGGGGCCCAATTAAAAAATACAACCAAATCTCAGAAAAAGCTAAAATGGTTTAGAATAGTTGACAGAGTAAACGTTGTAGTAAATGTTGTAGTAAACAACCTGTGCATTTAGGAGGAAATTAGGAAGAGGTGGAATGACCGGGGGTATAGTGAATTCATGGCCTCCAAACATCACCTGGAGGCACAGAGGACTGGTGGTGGTTCTCCTAGCCCTCCCCCCATATACATTTTTCCCAGAAAGGAGAAGGTCTTGAATATCCTACATCGTATAGGCTTGGCAGGAATCCCTGGTGGAGTGGAGACTAGTAAGTTACACTTTTGAATGTCTCACTAAACATAAATGTCATTTTTGGTATTAAGTTAGCTATTGATAATGTGTTTTGGAACTTTGTAAAACATATAAACCAAATTAAAAATATCAGATCTAATGTTCTAATAAATTAGAAGCATTAAGGTACTATCTCTCTCAATTTACTACTGGGAAATATGTGTGGTCAATATGTGTGTTGTTGTTCATTTATCATTTTTTGCACTTTCTTGTTTGTCTGTTCATTTGAATGAATATTTCTGTAAAAATAACAGGTTCAAAACTCCATGGACTATACCATGAAGGTATGGTACTTGTAAGTGTTTTCCCACCTATTTACGTATTTCACATATGTAATTATTTAGAAAAGTGTGCACATCTTCACTGCATATATTGTACAGGGAATATTCAACTTACAATTTTTCAAGTTTTGTAAATTTGTAATTGAAATGACTACAACTACCATGATGCCTTGTGTTTGTATCTGGAATATAATTTTGCAATGTGATGTTGGCCATTCTCTCTTTTCATCCATAAAGGCCTATATGTTAGTGTCATTCATTTGTCAATCTCCATTTAATGCTATGTTAAATATGTCATGATTTTATTTTGTATGTTGTCACTTTCTTGTTATTTAACTGAATTGATGTAATTTGTTAAACAAATAAAAGTATGTTGACTCAAATAATTTCTTCTGTGTTGTATGTTGAATATACATTTTTAGGAAAGTCTTCCTTTTTGCCCTGGTTACAGCCAAACCTTTTGGACAGATACTGGTGGTTACTGACTCTTGGCTGTGCCCTGGGTACTGCTAACCTGTCCCAGAGCGAGTGCTCTGTGTAAAATGGATTATGCAAATTAGGCTAGTTATAATTGGCTGTATCAACCTGCCTATAAGTCCCTAGTATATGGTAGGGCACAGAGGTTTTGGGACCCCAGCATAGATAGTGCACCCATAGCTATACTGCTGAGGTGCCGAGTGTCATTTTAAAGGCAGGCCTTTGAAGTTACCCACAAATTTGACTTTGGAATTAAAAGTACTTCCAAAGTCTTAAACTACCTTTTTGTTACATATAAGACATCCATGAGGTGTGCCTTAGGTGCTCCCAGGGTTGGGGGCAGTGTAGCTATAAGTAAGGACTTTATAAAAGATGTTTTATAAGCCCTGGAAACTGAAAAATAGCTACATTTGTTTCCCACCATTGTAGTGAATGGGCTCCATAGGCTAACATGGGAAGACTTTATTTTTAATTAAGAGTTTCAAAAGGAACTAGATATTTCAAGTTTGGTATCAAACATATTGTCATAATAAATCCAATTACTTGCCGTTGTTGAATATAATATAACTAACTCAGGGAAAGAGTTTTAGAACTCTACTTGAACATTGCCAACTTCAGCCCAGTAGTGCTCTTCTCTGATTGGCTAGCCTCTGGCAGCCTGGCCAGGCTGCCTTGATGAGGTGTGAAGTGGCATGGGGTGAGGACAAAGGAAGGGCCTGGGGGAGGAGAACACCAATAGCAGATGATAAAACAGGATGCGGGGAGAGCAGCCAAACCGTACTTCAAACGATGGACAGACATTTGGGGTAGGAAGTGGACATTCCCTATTTCCTGCAAAGCTAGCCAGCCAGGTGCCCCCTGATTAGATTTTGAGAGGGCTAGAAAGGAGTGTGTCAAGAGAACTTAGCCAGATCTAACCACTGAGATTGAATATCTGCCATTTTGGATTTTTGGAGAATGTTTCTACCTGTGATTAATTTTGGCTACATTTCCCAGGAAGAGGTCACTCAAGATGGAGGTGGCCTGCACTTGATTGGACAGAGCCCCCCCTTGCTTTCCACCCCCAGGAGCAAGGATAAAACTGGCAGAGCTTCACGCCACCTCAGATCCCTGCAGGAAGAAGAGAAGAACATGAAGGACTGCCCTGCTGGACCCCTGGCCTGCACCTGGACACTGCACTAAGAAGGACTACAACAACTGCACACTTGGGCTTCACCAGAAAAATAACTTTGCCTATCTTCTACTGTTCAAGAAGGGTCTCCCTGTTGAAAACAGGGTGAAAATAGCTGACCAGAGTCCCCTGCTTCAAGCCCTGAAGAAACTGATTAGCTGACCAGTCAACAGGGGTCATTTTTGGATTTTTAGGTAGGTGCATTCTAGGAGTTGGAGTCCTAACCTTCAAGGAGCAAGTCAGAGCTTCTGGAACCTTTGGGAAGTTGGGAGCCACTTTTGAAAAAAGCTCCAGAAGTTGACTGACCCAATGTTGTGAGTCAACCCGGCTTACGTCAACCTCAACCCAGCCTTATTTGCACATTCATCCAGCTGAAAAGCTCTAGAGCCCCATACTTCAAGGAATTCACCAGGGGCTCGTGGAAAGGCAATCCAACAATGTCGACTCGAAATCGACTTGCTTTGGAGGGTCGTCTGATGTCGGAGAGAAAAAGCTTCAAAAAAGTCAGAGGATAGAAGTTGACAGAGGCTTCCCGCGCAGCATATCCGAAGAGGGCTCCAGGTAGGTCAGCACTCATTTCAAGTTTGGCCCAGATGAATATTTACATCACAAAAAATTGTCTAAGTCCGAAGTTAGAATTCTTCACTTAGGATTTCTACAACGTGCATATGAAGAGGGCTCCTGGGAGGTCAGATCCGATTTGTGACTTTGTCTCAGTGAAGAATATCTTCAAGAAAAAGACTAAGGTGCTCAATACGACTTTGGTGGTCTGTGCGAGGGCCAGAAGACTGCCAGTGTTGGGGGTCACATGACGGCCATATTACGAGTCCCAAACTGCAGACCAGCCTAATGAGCCAAAAATCCAACACTGTATGCCTGACTGATGGCGGGAGAGAGGCTGTACCTCTTCCAACATTGCCACATCTGCCCTCCTTATTATGACCCACAAATCAGCATAGCGGTTTTTGCACAACGGTAATCAATTGGTGGTCCGAACGACCACTGTCGAAAACATATCTCCACCAGAAATCAACATCACAATGGACAGTATGAATACCCCACACCAAACATACATACACACACCGCACACACCTGATCACTGCACTATAAAACACAACCACAACCCCTTGCATCCTGAATTTATGTACCAAGAAATGTAAGAACGCACAAATAGCACTGCACCTGGATACCATAAGCACCATCACAGCTAGCACACAGCACACACTACACAACTGCACCCCTGCACACAACCACCATATCCCCGCTGCACACAACCACCACATACCACAAGCAATCAATCAATAAATCAAAGCATTTGTAAAGCACACTACTCACCCGTGATGGTCTTAAGGTGCTGAGAGGGGTGCTGCTAATGCTCAAACAGCCAAGTCTTGAGGTATCTCCTAAAGGTAAGTAGGTCCTGTGTCTGTCGCAGGTGGATGGGAAGAGTGTTCCACGTCTTGACAGCGAGGTGGGAGAGCGATCTGCCACCGGTGGTCGTTCTGTGGATGCGTGGGATGGTGGCAAGGGCAAGGTCAGCAGAGCAAAGCTGTCGGGTCGGGGTGTAGAAGGAGAGCTGTCTGTTGAGGTATTCTGGTCCAGTGTTGTGCAGTGCCCTATGAGCATGGGTGAGGAGTTTGAACGTGATTCTCTTGTTGATGGGGAGCCAGTGCAGGTCTCTCAGGTAGGCTGTGAACGTGGCTGTGATGGAGGATGTCCAGGATGAGGCATGCAGAGGCGTTCTGTATGCATTGTAGACTTTTCTGGAACTTGGCCGTGGTTCCTACGTAGAGGTGGTTGGCGTAGTCCAGTCTGCTGCTTACAAGGGCTTGGGTGACCGTTCTTCTGGTTCTAGTGGGGATCCATCTGTAGTTTTCCGAAGCATGCAGAGAGTGTTGAAGCAGGAGGAAGAGACGGCGTTGACTTGCTGGGTCACCACACAACCTCACTGCACCAAACAGCACACCACGCCCCCTGCACATTGCACACCCCACTCCCCACTATACATCCGCCATGTCTTGACAAAAACACCCACGATTCACAGACGAGGCATTGAGGGTCATGGTAGACGGAATTGTCAGAGGGGAGCCACAACTGTTTGGCGCACAGGTCCAGCATACATTACAGTTTGGAGCACAGGTCCAGCATACATCCTAGCCAGTAAAATTGAGTTATGGCAGAGGATCGTCTACAGGATGAACTCAGTGTGAAACCATCCACGCACAAGGGAGGATGTCAGTGAGAGGTGAGATGACCTACATGAGACCTGATAGCCATCAACAAGACTGAGTTAACATTGTGGGAGGAGAAGGCCTTGGCAATCCTGCTCCCAGAGGGCCTGAATGGAATCCCAGGAGGACTGGACTCTAGTAAGTTAACAACAGTCCCCGGGCACTATGTACTCCTACATAGCATGTACCCCCACCACCCTAATACCCACTCACATCACCCTTCCCTGCCCCAATCCACCCTGAACCCAATATCCTCCCTTGCATGCCACACCTCCCCACTACCACTAATCCGACACAGGCCCACCAAATGCACAAAAATCTCACACCTTAGCAAGTACCACAACTTCACAAGACAACACTCCTCACCCTTGAATAACTGCTAATTCCACTCCACATTAGGACACCTGCATGTATAACCATGTCACCTTGTTCACCTCCTGGATACATGGACTGCTAACTAGTAAATGTCAATGGCAGCATTGATGACCACAACCTTCTAAACTACAAGCACACAACAGCACTATCCAACAGCCTTTAAACATTGTCAGTGATCAAGTTGCGTCACTGGAAAGCATGTCAAGACTATGGTTGCAAGCAATCATGTGAACAACACGTACATTTCAACAATGTAACACACTTCCTATCCATCCACAGGTATCACTAGTACTGCCACCCAGCAGAGGATGTCAGAGACATACAGTCAGGCCCTGGAAGTAGGCCCAGTTGAGGACAACAACTCTGGAAGGGGATACCTCACCTGGGTCATCCGGAATGACTAGTCAGTCCACCACCACCAGCCTCACCCTGCTCACATTTGAGTCTCCCACCTCTGTGGCCACTACAGTACAGGAAACCACTCCTCCCCAAACCTGTGTCCCAAGGACAGATCAATCCAAAGTGTGCCCCACAGTACAGGGACCTGAGTTGACCCCTAACGTCCAAGACAATGAAGGTCCTGGTGTTAGTGGGAGTGGGCATAGTTTGCCAGGATCCCAGGCAGAGGGGGCAAGGGGCAGTGAGATGGCAACTGTGGATTAAGGAATGAGGCACCAATGGGACACGACTGGCCAGGAGGCCATCTCCAGAGTCCTGGGAGCACACCAGCAATCCCAGGACAAGATGGGCCAAATACTGTCAACCTTGCAGGAGAACCAGAGGCTGCAGGGGGAATACCACCAGGAGATTATGCAACAGTTGCAGATACACAATGCCATCATGGCCTTCATTTGTGGGGTGCTCACTGAACTCACCCGCATCCTGAGTGCATCCTCCACCCACCAGCAGGCCCCTTCTAGTAGTCAAGCACCACCTGTTCCATTTACATCTGCCACAGCTACTGCAATGGAGGCCCAGACAGAGGATCCACAGGCTATGAGCACCCCTGACCCTGTAGCTGAGGATCCCCCACGCAAACAAGGTTGTCTATCCAGGCATCAGCAGGACCTGAGGCCAAGACCAAAAACACCTCAAGGAAGTCTCTCTTCTAAACATTCTCCCTTGTGTGCCACTGACACACCCAGTTGACTGCCCACTGCCAAAACTCCATTCCCGATTGGCCTTTGTACACTGGACCTGTGAAACCAACAGTTGGGCCATCTACTCTGATGCTATCAATCCCCATGACCCCCAGGTGTTAATTAGTCTGACAGGTGGGCAGATGTGCAGGAATCTCCAGTAGGTTGGTCATGACATCCTTTCTGTATTGTAATTCTATGTCAAAGGCACTAACAGTCGTGTCAGAAAGCAGAGTGAAACCACACATCTGACCTGAAGATAGAACAAGATAGGGTAAAGCTTCCATGATATCTCCAATGTTGCACATCCGATACACATACAGGACACAGTACAATCCTCAGGAATCATGTTGCAGTCGGGAGGTCACCACATATCTGCAAGGTAGGTCTATAGGTCACACACATGCAGAGTGAAAGAACCATTCCTCTTGGCGAGCATCACCAACAGAAAACCTACCCTGCAATGACTAAAACAGGTAGGTACCAGACATCAGCTTTGGGAACAGTGTGGATGGGTAGCTGGACTGTCATATACATCCAATCTGCAGTCCTGAAACCATCCAAAATTGGAAAGCTTATGCTGAAGTTATGCCACCCCAACAGCAAGTTCCACATGCCTTTAAAAGTATAGCACCCTGATGGTGACTCATCATCCCATGAAAAATGCATGACACAGATGGATGGATGGTAGTACACTCACATACCCTGATACGGAACAAAAGGAGGGACAATGTCACTAGGCAGACAGGGTTGAGGTCCCATAAAGTTTAGACCACACATACCTGGCATTCATTGGAAGAATTGCCAAATCAACTCTACCTTAGAGTCAACTACATCCTCCTCATATGCCTCCATGTCAGTTCTAGAGTCATCAGCCTGAGCCACTGATCCATCTGCCACCTCCTCCTAATCCAACAGTAGAATGTGTCTTCTCAGGGCAAGATTGTGTAGCATGCAACATGCATAATTATTTGGCAAACTTTCCTTGGTCTGTACTGCAGGGCACCACCAGACAGATGTATGCATCTGAATCTTGCTTTCAGTAGCACAAATGTCCTCTCGATTACATGCGTCGTGTGGTCGTGAGCCACATAGTCACTGTCTTCCCCATCTGTTGTAGGGTGCCTCACTGGTGTCAGGAGCCAGGACAGGTTGAGTTTGTTGGAGTCACCTGTATGCAAAAAGGTACAAATCATTAGGGAACCATGAGTGACACAGAGCTGACTGTGAAGTGAAGTACATAGCATAGACGTTAGACATAGACAGTGGTACACTTACCATTGAGCCAGGGCCTCTCCCTCTGTAGTCGCAACATCATTTGTAGGACACTGCTGTACCTCAAGACGTAACCATCATGTACAGATCTAGGAAACTTTGCATGACCCGGGATATGTATTGGTTGAAAAAAAACAACCCACCAGCACATTGATCAACTAGTGATTCTTCCTGTTCTTGTAGACTTGTCTATTGGCACTGGGCGTAACTAAAGTGATGTGGGTGCCATTGATGGCCCCTATGACATGTGAAACGTGTGCAATGACACATTGTGCAGATCAGCATGTTGTGGGAACCTGATGTAGCTGTTCAAGTGCTTGAGTAAGGCATCCAGTACATCCTATAACACAAAACTGAACATCGGCTGTGGCATTCCTGCAGACAGTCCCACTGTCACCTGAAAAGATCCTGAGGCAAGGCAATGCAGTACAGATAACACCTGTACTCTTGGTGGGATGGCATGTGAATTACGTATGGCTGTCAGGAGATCTGGCTTCAACTGGGTATGCAGTTCCCTGATGGTCTGATGGTTCAGATGATAAGTCTGTATAATGTGTCTTTCTTTCATGGTAGCAAGGTCAACTAGGGGCCGGCAGATAGGTGCATTTCTCAATCTCCCCACTGGAAGGTATCTAGGCATAGGACATAACACATTTCAGAACATCTGTTACACTGTTGTTACCAAAGTACACCATAGAAGTGGTAAACAGGACAAGTCATGTAAGGTATTTGTAACCTTACACAGGAAAACAGTTAATCACAAACTACACACCTGCAATATCCTGGCTGTCAATTTTATTGATCTACTTGTCACAAGGGGTTTGTACAGAGATGGATGTCAGATATAGTTATCTCATCACCAAGTTAGATACAGTTATCAAACGTCCACACATTGAAAAGTGTATACATCAGACATATTGGCATGTGACATGCACTTTACTAGTGAGTTCACATGAGTTGACATCGCATATCAAGCAACTAGTGATTAACTTCATGCTATGACGCACTAGGATGACATAGAAATCTTTAAAATATGGGAAATGGCAGCAGCCTGTCCTGCATGTAGAGGACAGATGGCAGTGACCTAATTCTGCCGGCGTCAGACATCATGGCGGTAGGGGGTCAGAACAGCTGAGCAACTCCTCATTGGTTAACATTGATGTCTATAGGAAACTGGGGCCAATGATGATCACCGCTGCCGGTGATGGTCATGACCGGGGCGGCCGTTACCGCTATTTTTAACAGCACAGACTCCTGACACTCGAGCAAGCAAGACTTCCACTACGTGAGCTGCTGTGTTCTGTATCTGGAAGCCACAATGGCATGTCCTGCAGGAGATAGGGCCCCTGCCTTCACCCTATAGGAACTCCAAAAAATGGTCGAAGGGGTTCTACCACTGTATGGACAGTTGCATGGGGTTCCAGATAAACAGGTCAGTACAGTGTGGTAAACTTATCAGCTAGGGTGTTGTTTGATGGTGAAAGTACATGAATGTAGACATTGCATTATTGACTGCTGGGGCTGTGTAGTTTGAAAGATAATGGTATATTGTGGACTCTGTATGAGCATGTGCTGTGCATGCTGTGTGTAGGCTACTGCTGTAAGTGCACTGTATCTCTATATGAATATCTCCTTTTGTCTGTGTCTCCCATGCAGTTCAGCGCCCTTTAGAAAAAGGGGTTATGAAGAGCCATCTCCAAGCAAGTCTGGACCCTGGGGGTCCATAGCCGGTAGAGAACCCACTGAAAGTGGTGGGAGGACCTGAGATGTTGGGCCTGGAAGATCGTGTCGGCCCAGCTGTGCATGTCCTCCCAATGAGGAAGGGGTGCCCGTCTGACCATGACCCCCCCCTTATGGCCGCATTTTGGCGGTGGCCTACCCGGGGTTAGATGGGTGCTTGAGGGAAGCACAGCAGGAACAAAGGGGTGAAAACTGACTGTTCCATATCCGTTGTATGGACTTCTATTGTGTCAGTTTGATTACATAGGTACTAATGAGGTGTCTGTACATTGGATAATATCATAGTCCTGGCTATTACTCCTACTGTTTAGAAGTTGTGTGTTAGCTTTCAAACACCATGCAATCAGTAATATGTTGGTGCTATACCTCCTTGTCCAGTTACGTTTAGACACACTCCTATGTTGAGTGATTTCTAAACCATAATTCCCTATCCTTCAGTCTGCTTTAGATAGCCAATGGCATTTAGTTATGGCTGATATTGGGTAATAAGTCCTGTGAGCAGGGAACTTATACTGTAAAATCATTTCATTCTCAATGGACTTTTGTGCCTCAAGAGTCAGTTACCTACCCGTCCTATATTTTATGAGCAATTAAACTATCAGGACATATGATAAACAATGTGTCAAAAGTGTCTAATTGGTAAGTATATGCGGGTAGTTGGTAGTGTTTACCATTGTAGTACGACTGCAGCATGTCCAAACTAGTAATTTTGTTGGAATTAGGAGGTAACAGCTTGCATATTGGTTTTTGTCTTCATGACCAATGTTTGAGGACAACGTATCATAGCCATTCCTAGCCACACCGGAGGAGGAGTAGATTGCTTGTTGGTATGTGTACTAGACCGGTAGGTTTTGACCATTTTCTCCCCTTCTTCCTCTCCCACCCTCTCTCCCTGTCCACTTCTAATCTTGTGTCATCAGCATCATTAGGCGAAAGAGAAGAGGCACTGGCAGAATGGGTTAACTGTAGGTCACGGGACCCAGGAGGCAGAGTCCACAAACACCAAAGGGACCAGTGAGATGGAGGGCGAGGGGAGCACCACAGGGGAAACTGGTACAGCAACATCATCTTTGGATTCATCCTCCGATGGAAGATTCCTGGCGGTGGCATACCCATCTGGGACCATCCTAGCACCATCCTTGTCCGCCACCCCCTTCCCTGCAGCTCCCCACCCAGTTGCCCGTGCCCGCTCACCCAGGAGGGTGGCCGTCTCCTTCGCTGCAGGCACCTTTGCCCCTGCCTCGCTCAGCCCCGCTGCCCTCAATGAGGAGGCTGTTGCCCTCCGAAGGTCCATCTCCGTGGGGCAGTCAACCATTATGAATTCCATCCAGGGACTGGCATCCCAGATGTAACAAGGTAATGCCTACCTGGAAGGCATTAACGGTGCCTTGGCTGGCCTGCAGAGATCTTTTCAGGTTCTGGCCCCCTCTTTGACAGCAGCCAGTGTTCCTTCATCCTCCATTCCCCTTCCAGCTACCTGTCCCCAATTCACCACCTCTCACCTATCCAGAGCACACAAATAGACCAGCATTCATGAACTATACCAGTCAAGGTGCAAAAAGACAAACACAGGCACCACAGGACACACCACAAGCATACACAAAATCAATACACACCTGCAGACATGACAGCAGCCACTGCCTGCACTGTCTTCCCTTTCACCTCCTCCTTCACAGTCACATTACCACTTACTTCTGCCATCACTACGCCAACACTTCCTGATCCTTCCACCAGTCCTGTTAAACCCATAGACACCACAAGAGCAGATCCACAGACAACCACCCCACACATGATACCTGCACCCACCACGACAACCTTCACAACCACATACAGCATATCCACCTTACTTGCAGCCACCACCCCAATATACACTCACACATCTTGCATTACATCTCCCTGCATCTCTCCCCTCCTCCTCCTAAGAAACATAAATGTCCTAACTCACCCACCCAACATACACCCACCACACACAAGCACACATTGAAAACACCTACATTCATATCCAGCACACTGATACCTCCTACAACCACTCCCTCTACCTCAAATCCTAAACCTTTTACCCATGACCGCCTGTGTACCCCAAAAAGTTTTCCTTGCCAGTCTTGACCTGTTCCCTGCTCCTGTCCCACCCCGTGATGCCCCTAAGCACCATGTCTCCCTGCCTCAACCCAGACCTTCCACTTCCCAGTCCTTCCATGCCCCTCACCCTGCCAAGAAATCACCTCATCCAGAGCCTAAGGTCCCTACTGTTACCCCAAAATCCAAACCCCCTCTGCCACAGTGGAAAGCGAAACCTAAACCCCCCCAACCTAAACCCAAGGAACCCCCTTCCTAGCCCAAGCCCACACCACTGCCCTCACCCCTGAGGTGCCTGCTTGCCCCATCAATGCCCCTGCTATGTGGAGGCGAATTTGCAATCAGGAGTTGTTGGAAATGGCCCTTTTTTGCAGGGTGTTCCCCAAACGTTTTGCCTTCTTCCTCCTATTTTTCAGGTCTTTTTTTGCAGGCTTATTGTCTCGTCACTCTTTACCACTGCTAATAAGTTCTAAAGGGCAAGTGCTCCCTAGGGAAATTGTATTGATGATTGGTTTATCCATAATTGGAATATTTGCTTTACTGGTAAGTCCCTGGTAAAGTGCACCAGAGGTGCAAAGGGCTGGTAAATCAAATGCTACCAGGTGACCTGCAGCACTGATTGTCCCACCCACATAAGTAGCCCAGTAAACATGGCTCAGACCTGCCACTGCAGTGTAGTTTTAAACTGCCAATTTGACCTGGCAAGTGTACCCACTTACCAGGCCCAGACCTTCCGTTTTGGAACATGTAAGGCACCCCTAAGGTAGGTCGTAGGTAGCCCCATGAGCAGGGGGCAGTGTATGTAAAAGGTAGGACATTTACTGGTGTGGTTTACATGTCCTAACAGTGAAATACTGCCAAAATCGTGTTTCACTGTTGCAAGACCTATCTCCCTCAGAGGTTAACATGGGGACTACCTTTAAATAACTTTAAAGCACATATTCCCTTTGAGGGCAGATAGAAACATGACGTTTGGGGTCTCTGAACTCACAATTTCAAAATACATCTTTTAGTGAAGTTTATTTTTAGACTGTGAGTTTGAAAATGCCACTTTTAGAAAGTAGGTGTTTTCTTGCTTAAACCACTCTGTGACTCTGCCTGTTTGTGTATTCTCCGTCTGGGTCAGTTTTACAGTTGGGCTGTTCACACTTCTCCTCTAGACAGAGACACAACGGGAGCTGGGGTATAGCCTGCATATCCTGATGAGCCATCTGGGCTAGAGTGGAGGGAGGAGTGGTCACTTACACGTGCAAGGACTGTGGCTGCCCTCACACAATGTATTCCCCAACCCCCTGATATGTGTCTGGGGCCTGGCCTGGGCAAGGAAAGATCTTGCAAACACTTGAGACTTTGCTTTGAAGTTTTGCCAACTTCAAAGGCAGAAAGAGATATAAGAAGAAGACCCAAAACCCCAGACTTTTAGAATCTTTCTGGAATCAAGAGGAACCTCTGCTTAGGAGAAGAGCTGAAGAGTTGAAGGAGGAGTACTGTCCCTTTGCTGTGTTGCTTTGCTGGACTGGCCTGCAGTTGCTGCTTCTGACTGAAAAATGTGCAAAGGGTGGACTTTGCTGTTGTTTCCTGCTTGAGAAAGTTCTCCAAGGGCTTGGAGTAGAGCTTGCCTCCAGTTGGAAGTCTCAGGGATATCAAAGACTTCAGTTTCCTTTTCCTACAGCACTGGGAACTGCTTGCTTTGTGTTGTTCAAGGAGAAAAACCACTGCAATGCTGGCAACGATGCCACTGGCCTGCACCGTGACCTGCTGATACCGCACTGAGCTGCACTGTCCTGCTTTGCACCGCGACCTCGATCTCACCGACGCTGTCTTTGAACGACTTCACCGAGCCGCTTCTCACACCACAACCTGTGAGCCACGCTCTCCAGCATCACCTGCCCACACCACAGCCTGGGCATCCCCGACGACAACGCTCCTGTTGACACCGGCACTGCTGCCTGTACTGTGGCCTGTGGACACCACTTGTGAGGTACGCAAAGCACTGTCCTGTCCTGCACTGCAGCCCTGGTTCACCGACGCCAGCACCATAGACTCCAGTGTCATCACCAGGCATCCCTGCCT
Source organism: Pleurodeles waltl (assembly GCF_031143425.1). Classification (NCBI taxonomy): domain Eukaryota; kingdom Metazoa; phylum Chordata; class Amphibia; order Caudata; family Salamandridae; genus Pleurodeles; species Pleurodeles waltl. The sequence goes on from NC_090442.1 coordinate 553,402,264, forward strand.
GCACTGTGGACTGTGGACACCGCTCGTAAGGGTCACGAAGCACCGTCCCATCCTGCACCGCTGGCTTGGGCCTACCGATGACAGCGCTTCAGCAACGACAACGACGCTGCCTGCCCCATGACCTGTTGACACTGCACATCACACTGCTGCTTCACATCACAGCCCTGGTCTCACCAATGCCACCAGACGCCGTCACCAAGCCGCTGCCTGCACTGTGACCTGTGGGCAATGTATGTCGTCTCTCTTCGCACTGCAGCCCCAACGCCATCCACGCCAGTGCTCCCGACTTCATCAGCCAGGAGCTAGTTCTGCAACGCATGTGACTTCAGGGGCCTGACGACCCCCGCACTGGCTCCAGAGCTGACACAGCAACACCAGTGATGCCGCTCTCTGGAGCTCACCTCCAGGATCATGATGCTCTGCATTTCCAAAGGTACTGTTAGCAGGTCTCCCCGACACGTAGCTGGTCCACAATGCCGCAGCCAGCCTGAACTGTTGTTTTTTGTTGATCATGATGTTGTGATAACCCCAGGTGGAGCTATTGACTTCAAGGAACTGTATGTTTGAGTAAATCTTGCAAAATTAATATCTTTAGCACTGTGTGTTGGATTTTGATCATTTTGGACTTGTTTTACACAGATAAATAATAGCTATTTTTCTAAAACTGGTGTGGTGTGCTTTTGTAGCGTTTTCACTTATTACTGGGAGTTCTGTGCAAATGCTTTACACATTTCTTCTGAGATAAGCCTGACTGCTCGTGCCAAGCTACCAAGGGGGTGAGCAGGGGTTATCTGAGTGGGTATCACCCTAATCCTGACTAGAGTGAGGGTCCCTACTTGGACAGGGTGCAAACCGACTGCAAAACAGAGACCCAATTTCTAACTGGGTCAAATTGGGGCATGTGACACTTCCCAATGTGCCTGGGGCACATCAGACATTTGGACTGGCCAGTAGGCCTCATCTGTATATAGTTTTATCTACTTATTATATTTTAATACATCTGCTCACATAGCTGTGGATGTCAAGTTTGAGAAATTATCCTGGCTTCCTTTAACATGTTTGTGTTCTAGCTGTATACATTGATGTGTGTGTTGTATGTCTATGGGACGTACCTATGTTGCTGCAGGCGCTGGGTTGATGACATGTACCATGTGCTTTTTGTGATGTGTTGTTATGGTTGTGTGTGGCATTGCTTGGTAGTGGTGTGTGCGTCCGGATGTATAGTGATGCATCTTTGATGTCCTTTGTATGTTTGTTAGATGTGGCGTGTCACCTGAGGCCTTGTTTGGATGTCTGTACTATTTCTAAGATTGTGTGCTGTTGCTACATATTGCTCATGTGTTGTCAGATGGAGTTACTCGATGTGCCTTTCTGAGTATGCAGTTGTGAGGTTGTTGTCATTGTGTGATTGTGGGGTGTTGTGTATGGATGTGTTTGACAGTGGCAGTGGTGTACGTGTGCGGTGTGCTGTGTGAATGGCACGTGTCTGTTGGCCGTGGAGTGTGTTGCTTGCATATTTGTTTGTGTAGTTAGTGTGTGCGTGTATGTCTGAGGATCTGTGTGTTGATATGGGTGTTTGTTTGCGTGTGTGTGTGTGCGTGTGTGGCTGTCGCTGTCCGTGCAAGGTGTGTGTTATGTGTGGGTGTATAATACTACCCTTCTCTCGAGTGTGTGCTAGGTGGGGTTACTTACGGTTGTCGTCTTCATCGTCACCGCTGGTCCTGGTGGTGTATGGCGAGATACAGCAGTGGGAAAACTTCCAGTTTGATTTCTGTGGCAGTCGCATCTATGTACCTGGAGGTGAGTATCTCCTTTCATACTACGAGTTTGCGCCAGGCTCTTCGTGGTGGGCTCACTGCCCTCGAAATCCTGGTGGTCTGCTGCCTTGTAATATGGTGGGTGGTGATTTGGTCCCCACTGGTCTGGAGATGGCTAACACTGTCGGTGGAGGTCCAACCGCACTGGCGGTACCTGTGTTGTGGTTGGATCACCATCGTGGTCATAATATGGCGGTGTGTACCACCGGTCTGTCATCTGTGTGGCCGCCACCGCAGACATGGCGATCCGGTGACCGTCAATCTCAAAATGAGGGCCTAAGTCCTAAAGTAAAACTTTGAAACTTTGACCGAGGCCTCCCACTCACTGTGGCCGTGCAGGGTTATATTGTGGCTGGCCTCAAAGTTTGACTTTGCCCCAGTCGAGTCCAACCAGATGTGAAGACTAACTCTTTCAGTTTCTATGTGCTAGAAAACATTTAGGCCCTCATTACAACCCTGGAGGTCGGTGTTAAAGCGTCAGTAGTACCGCCAACAGGCCGGTGGTAAAAAAAAAAGGGATTTGGACCATGACGGTTACCGCCATCCAAAATCGCCACTTTGGCACACTGACCGCCAGGGTGGTAATGGCCTCTGCACAGGAGAGTTCGGTCTCCAGCCCGGCAGCCGCCACAGTCCCACCTTCAGGATTACGACCCAGCCTACTGCCATGGTTTTCGTGCCAAACATACCGCCACGAAAACCATGGCAGTAGGCACTATCAGTGCCAGGGAATACCTTCACTGGCACTGATAGGGGTCTCCCCCAGCCACCTCCTTCTCCCCCTCCCCAGAGTCCTTTCCCACCCTCCCACTCCTGCCCCTGCACATATACACACTCACACATGCACCCATATACACACATGCACACATGCATACCCACCAGCACCCATGCATGCACACATACATACCCACACACCGCAACACACACCAACATACCTTGTCACACACATGCATTCACAATACACAACACTCACAATCACTCATTCATGTATGCATCCTACGTGACTCACACCCGCATGCATGCATACCAATACATATACACACCACCTCCTACATACATACATACACACAACACCTCCCACCTCCTCTCCTGTCAGAGAACCCGACTTACCTGCTTGCAGTGGGTCCCCCAGCTGGAGACGGGCAGCGGCGCGTCTGCCAACAGCAGCGTTCGCCAGCAAAACACCGCCAGGCTGTATCCTTGCTCCTGATAAGGTCAGCGGTGTTTTGGTGGCGTGGCCGAGCTGCTGTCACCGTGCAATGACCGTCGACGGTGTTCCACCAGCATTCTGGCAGAATACCGTCGGTGGTCATGATACCGGTAGATGGCTGGTAGCCACGGCGGCGGTATGTTGGTGGCCGTCACCGTGGCGGTCGATACCGCCAATTTTGAAATGAGGGGTTTAATCTTCAAAAATTCATATCTCCGGCGCCTTTTATTCGTTTTTTGTCATTTTAGTGCCATTTTAAAGATAAACATATAAACTATTTTCATAAATTGGAGTCAGATTTTTATTGTGTTTTCCTTAATTACTGTTTTGTGATTTTTAAATGCTTTCCATACCTGTCTCATAATCTAAGCCTAACTGCTTCATGCCAAGCTACCAAAGGTTGAGCTGGGATTAATTTATTGGACCTAGTGTGGATTAGTGGCCTTTTGCTAAATGTAGATACATACCTCCCCTTACCAACAATCGACTTTCCAACAAAGTTGTAATGATAATAAATGTACTTTGCAATGTTTATATGATGACTAATGCTATAAATCCTACTAAGTTGTATACTAGTCTGAATTTCAGCGTCCTAGGCCTTGGAATGGTTTACTTTTCATGTTTTCTCTCTACTGAATCGCATTGAATGTGTGGTACATTTTATTTACAATTCCTGAGTAATCATTTTCTTTTTAGGACTTCACATCCCCTGCTTTTTTAGTGGTTGCATGTGTGTAATTTAAACTGTTTGTGTAGTTACACTGAAAGGTCTAATCAAACTATTAATGATCTTTTTTTCTCTTAGGTTGCTTCAACCTTATATGATGTATAATTCAGACTTTTACATTTTGGTATTCATATCATCCATATTAAGTTCATTACCCAGAGTACATGGACAACCATCCACCACTGAGGATAACTCAGTTCCAGAACAGGATCTATCCTTCACTGAGGACTTCATTCCTGCACATCTGGATAATGAGGAGCTGCCTGGTCCATCTGGTCAGTCTGGGCAGACAGCACCAGTGAGTTTTACTCAGCCCACACCTACACCTCCTACCCCAGCTGTTATCCTACCTGAGCCTATGGATACCTCCACTTCTTGTGTTCAAAGGAATAACAGCCGAATCTTGTACCCCCAGACCTGGTTGCTATTGAGCCCCAGGGGGATGGGGCGCACTAGCTCAAGGGCACAGGGTAGTCAGGGTGGGGTTACTGGTAGGGAACCTGTGGGCCAGCAAAGTGGGGCCACTGGGATAACTGTCACTCAGACCACCATTGACCAAGTCTTGGGAGCACTTCAGCAGCCCCAAGACATGATGGGCCAGGTCCTTACAGAGCTCCAGGACATGAAGTGGGTACAGAGGGGGCACAATGTAGAGATGCAGAATCTGTATTCTAATTTGACATCTCTGACTAGAGAGCTGTTTGACATTTACCATCATATGTGAAGGACTTTCCCAGTAACAACCAGCCCCTTCTGTGGCCCTGCAAAATCTGGGCCCATTACACCTGCCTCAACCACAGAAAGGGAGGCTCTTCCTCAGGAGGTTATATTCATCCAGACCAACAGGAGAAGATGGTAAGAGCTCTACTATGGCCACCACAAGAGAAACAAAACCTAATTTCTTATAATGTGACCACCATTCACTCTGTGGACTATTTTCTTGACACATTTACTTTTTTGATGATCTTTGTATTTTGTGCCTTGGATTTTTCACTTTTGGCTCTATAATCATAGTTTCATTCACCATGACTAACTGTTATATTTGTTTTTTCCTTTTATTTTTTGTTAACAAAAGTGTTTTTAAAAAAATCAATGTAGATCATTCTTAGATTTTCAAAAATGTAAAAAAAAAAACACAACAAATCTAAAAGTCATATTTAGACATAATTGTAATAAGGATTTGTTTGTCAAATGTTCCAAAAACATTAAGAACACAAGCATAATAGAAGTACTCTGTGCTTTTTAATATTTATGGTTCCAAACTTTGTCACCATGGAAGAATGGGATAACATCAGATTCAATAGGCAAACTATTATTGATTCAAGTCATCAGTTGGAGCCAGTCCTCCTGCTCTTACAATAGTAATACTATATCAATAACAGCAATAGTCAAATTCATGGCAGTACTACATTTCATGGTCACAAGATCATTTTAATTCACTGTGGCAGTATCTGGTGGAATGGCATGGGCAACTTTGAGTGGTGTGCTACAAAAGTTTATTTCTACAATGATGAAACACTTCAACAGTTTCATACACCAAACACAAAAATTAGGATTTTCCAGTGTGAGGGGAGATGAGTAGTCTTTTGGTTGACTTACAAATGTGGTTAGAGCAACATTCTACAAAAGACAAGTCTAATGCAACCTCAAAAACCTCTTTTTATTCACTGTGCAAGTTGTCTTTGTACAAGATATGTACATCCAAAGTGTGTGAGTTGTTTACAAGATCAAGCCATGTTCCCTTTGTACTTTGCAACAGCCGCAAATAACTGCAAATGTTACAACTTTAAAATGTCAAAATAAAGATGACATGGTGAAGGAACCCAAAGTGGAATATCAGCAAAAACGTATTCAAATTACATGACAAAATAGAAACATTACGAAGGATAAATTATGAGGACACACTTACTAAGAACAATGAAAGATAAACAATGTAAAAGAATGAACACAGTAGTCAATGTGTAAAAACTTTGATCAAGAAACATCTTTGCTCAGAAATTTTCTTAATTTCCCTTTCCTAAGAAATGTCCACCACAGCCGTATATACTCATTGTATTAACCTTTTTTGACATTTAATGTAACATTATGCAAAGATATACTTGCACTCGTGAAGTTGTCAATAACATCATTTTGTATGTCAGTTACTTCTTCTACATACCTATTATCTTCATTTGGCATTTCAACATCCTCACCCAGTGGCTCATAATGGTCTTCATCCTCTGCAATGGACGGGATGTTAATGTTGTGTAACATGCAGCAGGCCATGGTGATCTTGCATGCCTTCTTGGGTGAGTAATGGAGGGCTCCACTAGTCTTATCCAAACATCTAAATATGACCTTTCGAAGTCCAAAAGACACCTTCACTGGCCTGTGTGTTCTTCCATGGTCCTCACTGAAGCAGACTTTCCCTCTCAGGTCGTTCAAGTTGTGAATTTGCAGGGAATGCTGCTGTTCTGTAGTATAAAGAAATCATCTGTTGACCCTGGAAAACGTGCAACCACACTTGTAATGTACAAATCAGGTAAGGAGACAACTTGCACATTGATTGAATGGAAGTTCTTCCGATTGTGGTAGACCTAGTCTTTGTTGTGTGGTGGCACTAAGGTGATATATGTACCATCAATTGCTCCTATCCCCGGGCTTAATGGGCAGTCGAGAGCCCAATAACAGCAGCACGGGGTAAGTTATTTTTTAAGTCTTGTTGTCAGTTAACTAAATTTTATACAGCAACAACTTCTGGCATCAACATAAAGATTGGCACATGTCCAACACACAAGAAGAGTTCTTGAAGGTGTAAGTTTTACACAAGGTGTATGAGGATGTGTTTTGAATATTAATTTGTGGGGAATGTTACCACTAGATTTCTGACCTTATTTTTGTCTAAGTTAGGAGGGACAGTTGTACCAATCAAACCACAATTTATGACTTTGCCAGGAGTGATACACCATCACAATTGTGAGGATGTTATACTGACCCTATTACAGGTGACATAGCATACAATGCACTTATGATACAGTGGATGTTCCAAATGTCATATTGGTGAGTTGGTATAATAAAGAAACAATAGTGAGGATGTGATCCAAAGTGAATAGAAACATGCAAGCAATGTCAACATTTTTTAGCAATAGAAATGAAAAATATATTTTCACTTAACGATTCAAGTCTGTTCATGTTAACAGTTGCAGACTGGCAGGAAGCCTTAAACCTTCATACATGTGCATGTAAGCCAGTCTGTTTTTTCAAATGTAAATTTGATAGGCTAGCATTTTTTTATGAAAAAGACAGGAATGTGTACAAATTGGTGACAGACTATCACATAGCAAAAAAAAATATCTTTGTGTCTTTTGTTATGTTCAGATGATAAATCAACATCGAAGAAAAAGAAATTAGTTCAAGGGACTTTTGCAGAAGAACAATGTACATGGTACAAAGGTTTCTTGATACATATTGATTTTTGTGACATGAGTTCACTATTCAAAACAATCAATCTGTTCTATTCAGAAGTGTTAAGCAATTCCATGAGAAATTTGAAATGTTTAAGAGAAATCATCACAAACTAAATGAGAGTAATGATGGGAAATGTCAAAGCTGTGAGCAATCGGATCCTTAATATGTTCCCTACATGCATGGGGTAATTCTAAAGTATACCTAAGTTTGAAAGCCTTAAAGCAGGTGACATATGAAAATTAGAAAATGTTTTGTTATGATCATTTTATTTTGCGCACATCCAATAAAAATGTATCTGTCTTTTCAATATCTTCAGAAGCAGGTGAAGGGAACATTGGCCATGAAGGCTAGGAAGCAGCTGGCCACTGTGTGTTAAGTGGTGAGAACTCAGACACCAATGGACACAGTGGCATGGAGAATGATGGAACTGGAATGAAGGCCACCAGCTTGTCATCTTCTTCAAAGGCTTCCAGAAGTGACCAGTCCCTAATGGTGGTGGACCCCGAGTTAGTCAAACCCATCCCACTAGAAAGCCTGGGTTCTCCTTTCCCACAGGTTCATCCCCAATGTCGCCCGACTGCACTTAGTGAAGAGGCTTAGTGACCTGTTATGCAGCATCTCTGTAGGCTAGAATATAAATATGAATAGCATTCAGGGCCCTAGTTCCCAAATGCAAAAAATGGTTGCATTTCTGGATGTAATTCATAATTCAATGCATGACATGAAGAGATAGCCTCTGCACTCAACACAGCCCCCCAGACAGCCCACATCTGTGCCCCTGGGCTGGTCCCTTCCCCATCCAAAAGCTCATGTCCCACCCTAATCCCAAGAACTGCTTTGCAGGTACTCACTCCAAAAGAAATAAGTAGCACACCCGCACACACACACACACAATAATACAAACACACAAAGAAACACAAACAAATACCCACCAAACATAAACTACTAACACTACACCAATACATATAACAACCACCACCACAACCACTGTACCCACCACATCCACAAATAATGCAACCACCTATGCTTTTAGGCAACTCCAAACACCACCACAGCAGCCACAAAGGCAGCACAGAAGGCGGGCGATAATATTCCGACAGTGCATATCAATCCTTGTGCTCAGGAAACCAGCTGTCATCAGAACCTATTGTCAGAAGCAGGAGTCTACTGCAAGCCTGCTGCATGACATTGCACCAGACACCACAGCAAGGGTGGAAACTCCTACAACTATTCCACCCATGACCAAACTCCCGGCAGTCCACCATATGCTGGTGTTACAGACAACAAGCGCACAAGTGGCTGGCTCCTCTCAGCCATCCTTCTCAGCCTTTCTACCAAAGGTTCTGGATGCAATCATCCGCCTCACAACCCACCGCATCTGCTTCCCCAACACCCATCAACTGCAGCAGGAGCCCAAGCAAGGTTTCTATCAAATCGCTGGGTTCCTGTGTGTGTTGGGTGCAATGGACTGCACCCATGTCCAACTTGTGCCACCTGCTGCAACGGAACACCTCTACAGGAACGGCAAACACACCTACTCTATAAATGTGCAGGCCATTGTGCACCACCATGGGCTCATCACAAACAACCCAGCCAAATATCTCAGCAGCGTCAATGATGCCTACATATTCCGGCACTCCACCATCAAAGAGCAGTTCCAGTATGGGCAATATGGCAATGGGCTACTCGTAGGTAAGCCACCGTACCAATCATTACACAGATAACACACTAACCTTGTAGGACAAACAACACATACACCACACTAACACATAGGGGGTCATTCTGACCCCGGCGGGCGGTGTTAGCCACCCGCCTGGAGGGAACCGCCAGAATACCGCTGCGCGGTCAAAAGACCGCCGCGGGTATTCTGGGTTTCCCACTGGGCTGGCGGGTGACCGCCAAAAGGCCGCCCGCCAACCCAATGGGAAACACCCCTCCATGAGGATGCCGGCTCCGAATGGAGCCGGCGGAGTGGAGGATGTGCGACGGGTGCAGTAGCACCTGTCGCGAATTTCAGTGTCTACTAAGCAGACACTGAAATTCAGGGTGGGGCCCCCAGGGGCCCCACGACACCCCATACTGCCATCCTGTTCCTGGCGGCCGAAGCCGCCAGGAACAGGATGGCGGTATGGGGGTTAGAATCCCCATGGCGGCGCAGCAAGCTGCGCCACCATGGAGGATTCTACAGGGCAGCGGAAAACCGGCGGGAGACTGCCGGTTTTCCCTTTCTGGCCGCTGCTGAACCGCCGCGGTCAGAATACCCTGGGGAGCACCGCCAGCCTGTTGGCGGTGCTCCCGCCGAACCCGGCCCCGGCGGTCCTTGACCGCCGAGGTCGGAATCAGGCCCATAAATACAAATGGATTGGGGAACCCTGATATACAGACAACAACACAAACGCTTCATGCCAACTACACCACATTCATTGCATAGCACAAACACACCTACATTAATACCTACATAATAAATCTACAACCAAACTGGCGCACCACGTGAAGGATAGGTGGAGCTATGTCCTCTTTGCATAGAGAACTTGTGCTCCAACCACTATAAGTGTCCACTGATTGACAACTAAAAACAGATCCAACACACATAGCACCTAACAATGAATAGCTCTGCTATGTGAATGGCATTGACCATGCCAATGTAATGAAAGTCACAAATAGGCACAGCCCCACATTTGTCATGGTGTTGAAGCCTCTATCAAATGCCATCCAAGTGTTGCCCTCACTAACTACATATCAACATAAAATACCAGACGTAGCCATTGTGTGCACCTTCACCAGTCTGGTGCATTGTGCTGCATACATAGGAATATAACATCACCAGCCATAAACGACCATGGGGCAGAATATGAAAAATGGCACTGCATCTAGTTCAGTGCCACTTTTCTTGTGCCCCTTAGCGCCCCCCCAAAGCATCCATCTATGCACCGTATACAATAAACAGCGCACCATGGTGCAGAATAGGTGCAATAGTCTCAAGATAATGGATGCCATAGTAGGACTCTGCAGGAATATTGAGTACATACCTGACCATTTCATGTATAGTACATAGAGACCCATTCACAACTATGGCGTACCCCCTCCTAATGCCTGCTCTGTGCATGTGTTGAAAGTGTATGTGATAAATCATGACTCGGAACCTTGGCGATTCCTCTGTACCAATTTTTCTTCTCCTCCTATTGTGTTAGTCTCACCCTTGTACACATGATGGCTGGCACAGGCATAATCTGCCACAAAGGATCACTAAGTCTACCACATAGTGCGTAGTGCCACATGGTAACATGGAGGTCTGAGATTGGCCTTGTAGGGCTACCATAGTGTCAATACAAATGACAGTATTTGGGTGCAAGGAGGTGGTAGGTTCCACAAACAATAGGACACAGCCTTAAATATGGACAAAACAACACATATTTTGCATGGTTGAACTGAGTGTCCAGATTTAATTTGACAATCACAAGGACCCTGAAACACAAACCATGATAGTGCTGTCTGCTACCACACACAAGTGCAACCAATCAACAAAACAGGAACACACCACTCCACCTAAAAGTAACATCTGCCATGGCACATACAAAACCACTAATATGCATGACCAACACATGTTCTCTCATTCCTTTGCAGCCGACCAAGGTCACAGCATCCACCCATGGGTGATGACTCCTTTTGGCAACCCGACAACGGTGGAAGAGCGGGCATACAATGAAGGGCACAGAAGGACACAGAATGTGGTGGAAAGGACATTTGGGCTCCTGAGTTCAAAGTTAAGGTGTCTGTCCCTGACAGAAGGTAGTCTGTTGTACGTACCACCCTTGGTATGCAAGATGATCCTTGTATGGGCAATATTGCATAACATATGTATTCAGACCAATGCTCCGAGATGAGCTGTTAGAGGTCCCCAATGAGGAGGAGAACAATGGTACAGCATAGGTGGAGGAGGAACAACAAAACTGCTGCTGTAGTTTGCAGGAGACAACATATTGTACAGCAGTTCTATACCTAGACATTGTGTATCACCTTGTACATATCACCATTAAATCACTTTGCACCAGATTGCCCATGGTGTACTTATTTTCTACTACATATACCATTGGAATGTTGCTCATACCTCAGAGAGCAGGAAAAAAACACAACAGTTACAAAGATTGTTGGAACATACTGTAGCTTGTGATGTAAGAGAGTCTAACACCTCCATGGCACACATCAGCGACACATAACTCACGCTCATGTGGATCTTGAAGGCCTAGATTCACACACCAGAAAAAATAGGTGGCGTTAAGTATGCATAGTGCAAATTACTACCTTTTTAACCACATCATGGCTATGCCAGGCAGGATGTATGTAAAGGGGTGTACATACGGCAGGGCTGTTTCCAAATGGTGTATTTGAAAATGAGGAAATATACAGTGTCACATCTCAGGCGGGTAGTTGTAACACTAGCACTGAGCACGTGTGACAAGGGAGAACATTATTGGTATCAATGGACCATCATGGACTGTACAGGGTTAGGGAAAAAAGTTTTAACCTTAACCCTGCACTGTATATAAATGGTGTTACGTACTGTGAACGCTATTGGCCCCAACCCTGCTACATGGTGTGCTGTTCCTCAAATATAGCACACACATGCTGATTGTGGAGTGTGCTAATGATCGCTAAACAAATGAAGCAACAATGGATGCTGATCCACTCTCCACTCATATGCCGCATAGCTAGGAATGATCAATACAATGGTAGAATGAACCAGCACATGAATGTGGTTGGAATATAGGCAGAGTCTGTGCCACTTCCTATGTGCATTCTAACACACGTCACACAATTGTGCTGTCTTGACATATGCCTGCAGCTAATCCAGAAATACATGTGAAGACTGATGTACCGGTGTATGGCCTATTTGGGAAAGAGTTTGGCATAACCTATAAAGGTTGATATGTGTCAGAAAGGTAACCCAGTATAGTCTGTATGATACCATCACACACCACATATGGAAAACACCTCTCATTGACACTCACATGCCTGACCAAGAGATAGTGACCTACTGGGACCAATACCCTAAAATGTCTAGGTCTCCCACATGCTAACCCAGTGTGGGATATGCATGTAAATCTAGCAATGGCCAAACATGTCACAGACCCAGACTAAATTGTATAGGTGAAGAAGGAGACAGATATGTTGCATGTCACAAATCACAAATCCATAGCTGAGATGATTTCATACATTAACAAGATACATTCATGGTGACAGTGACATAGGGTGTGAAATGCAGATCTGAGTGCATGCTCATGAACACCAAAGGATGTTGTAGAACAGCTGAAAGATTCCATTAGACACTTGGAGATACAACATGGGGAGGTCACTTAGACATTTCACAAGCGCTGTGACTGGTATACTGTCATGTGTGTGTGGAAGTCATGTAATCTCCCAAAGGCTGGAAAAGGGAGGGAAAATATCACTTAGCCAGTAGTACATGATGTGTACATCTTCAAATTTAAAAGCATCCGGTCCATGTATGACCAGACTGTGTTGCAATAGAAGATGTGTACAAAGTTTAAGCAGCCTAAAGAATGGCAATAATGTAGGATCAAATGAATTCCAAACAAGGTATGCTGTTAATGTAGGAGAAGGTGCACACATAGACCAATACTGACTGTGCAACACAATAATGTTACCATGTGAGCACCCAACTTATTTTCACAGAAGATGTCTAGGCCGGTACATTACCCATTCATATTTGCAACAACAATGTAGTTGCCCATTGCATACTATTCTGACAGAAGGCAATGATAGATGACATCATCTGTCCACTGGGTCAGAAAACATTAAAAAGTTAGACTAGAAATACATGCCTTAACCAAGCTGCATATGGAAAATACTAACAATGTATTATCATTTGTGTCAGACCATGCCAAATGATGATACATGTCCTACAAGTACAAGTAGCCAGTCCACTGTACATGACGGAAAGCCTGGAATGAAGTACCCCAAAGAAAATTGAAAATCTGAGGCACTGGGATCACATTTGTGCAGATGTCTGTCTGCAGGGGACTGTGCATTGTGCTGCTGAAGAGCTATCGTGATTAGGGTACATCCCCGTCCAACACCCTCTAACTCCCTTGCTGAGGCTACATTGACTCTTGACACAGTCAGGTGCCTGTGTATGTGCATAGTGAAATGAGCTGACTGGAGCACTATTAAAATCCTTCAAAACATGCAACCATGGCTCTGTGTGGGCACACAAAGTCCCACAGGAGTAATGATTACTAGGTTGCCATCATTGCCTGACTGCAAACCTGCTACACAGTTACATGCCATTGCGTGTAAAAGTCATACCAAACATGTTGTTGTCGATTGCATGTACCTAGTTTGTAAATTGCACACATATATCTGATTTCTCTACACACATGTACCACTTCAATGGTACAGGCCTGGTATTTTGTATTAGAGTATGACCAAAAGTATATTTTCACTCATGAAAATGTATTTATATCACATTATGATGCACAGTCTTAAAAGACCTTCAGATGTGTTCCCTCCTCCGGAAACATAGGTGGCACTAATATGACATATATCAATGCAGGAACATGGATTTGTAAGGTTTCATATCCCATTAACACACTGTATTGGCATTCTTTACACATTTTACACTACACATGTCTTTCCACACACATGTCACATGCCAACCTTCATTGACACATGCGAGTACACCATCTCCTGCATCATAGATGTCTAGGGAACCCTATGGTACACATGTAGCAGAGTATCATGAACCATACAACACACCACAGTGTGTACAGACATGCACTCACATAGCCATGGGTTACATGAAATCGACCCAGCCATAGTCCACTGCATCCTCTGAGTACAAATTGTCAAGGGTATCACATGCATGAACATGTATCAGACATCGTCCATCATAGCTAATGTGTTATAGTCAAAAGTACATCCAGAAATCAGACATTACAATGTGGTAGACCCACAAATATGTGCTACATCCCATATGTACACTGCCAGTACACATGTCGTAGCATATAAGTGGAAAAGGTCAACCAGCACATACAGATATGCAAACGGTAGCATTCATCGCATGCATCACACACACATACATACAAACATATGGTAACATATTCTGATGTTACCATTACAATATGAATGCACATGCACACTCACAGTGCCATACCATACTGACTATATACATGCAGCGCTCCTGTGACATCGTATGTCATCCTGTCAAACAAAATCCACGCATTCCTGTTTTGCGTCAAAATATTTGATGCAAATGGCAGTACTCCATTCTATGCTATTCCAAAAAATTTAAACTGGCCCCTGTGTGTCACTCGCAAGTCGACAGACCTTGTCAGCCTCCATTGGAAGGAATACCACTCATTACCGTTGACGCAAATAGCAATACTCCATACTACGCTATTCCCCAAAATTATGCCTAGTCCCTGCACTTCGATTACAAGTCGACAGGCCTTGTGAACCTTAATGGGAAAAAAAATCATTGTTGGAAAATGGGTTATTGGTAAGGGCAGGTAGGTACCTACACCTAGCAATAGGCCACTAACCTCCACTTAGGCCCAGTTAGGTCTCAGTAAATTAAACCCAGCTCAACCCTTGGTAGCTTCGCAACGAGCATCAATGCTTAACTAGACAGAGTGTAAAGCATTCAAATATCACAAAACAGTAATTAAATAAAACACAGGAAACAGTTTAAAAATCCAAACCAATTCAAGACAATAGATTGTATTTTTATCTTTAAAGTGACACCAAAATGAATAAAATTGGATAAGGGGAACCGGAGATATTAATTTTTAAAGAATTAATGCTCTCTAGCTCATTGAAGCAACTAGCGCTCAAAGGGTTAAAAAAAAACAAAAAAAGTTACACTGGAAATGAACAAAGTCCATAGTTCAGGCCACCCACGAGGTAACACTGCCACACTTACTTTCAGAAGTGTTTGAACCAGGAAAGTGGTCCACAGCACCAGCCAAGGGTTCAGAGCTCTGGTGTGCCTCTTGGGGTCTGGGCCGACAACTCCCACAATGCACCTCTTCAACTTATGGAGTTGCTCCAAACGTCTCCAAACTTCTGGATCTTCTTCCAGAGGTCCTTTTTGTGTCCTTGAGGTGTCCACAACTTGATCCAAGGTTCCAGAAGCTCTGAGTTGCTCCATGGGAGTTGGGACTACAATTCCCAGAATGCACCTGGTCAGAATCCTCAAACAGCCACTGGACGCTGGTCAGCTGGGCTCTGCTTGCAGGACTTGATGCAGGGGACTCTGGGCAGCTCCTTTGTACCTGTAGCAAACAGGGAGTCCCTTCTTGAAGCAGTAGAAGACAGGTAAAGTGCTTTTAGTGGTGAAGCCCAAGTGTGTCGCTGGTGCAGTCCTCCAGAGTGCAGTGTCCAGGTGCAGGTCAGGGGTCCAGCAGGGCAGTCCTTCTTCTCCTGTAGTTCTTCCTTGTTGGAATCTGATACGGATCTGAGGTGTTGGTGAAGGTCTGCCAGTTTTATCCTTTCTCCTGGGTGAAAAACAGGGGGGCCCTGATTCTCCAATCAGGTGCAAGGTCCTTCCCCCTGTGATGACCACTTTCTGGGAAGTGTGGCAAAATCAATCCCAAGAGGCAACATTCCTCAAAAATCCATCATAGCTGAAAGTGATTTTTGGAGGTTACATCTGGCTGAGCCCACGCACTGGTGTGGCTACAATTCCTAAACACACCCCTCTCCTGCCCTCTCCTAATCTAATCAAGGGGGCACCTAGTTGTCTGGGGTTGCAGGATGTGGGGGTGTTGCTGGGTTGCTCCAAATGTCCTTCTTGTCCTTTGAAGACCAGTTTGGCAGCCCTCCCCTTCCTGCCTCACCATCTGCTGAGGGAATATCCCCTCCCACAGGCACATCTCTTTGTGTGAAGCCAGGCCACTTCACACCTAATCAAGGAAGCCTGGCCAGGCTGCCAGAGTCTGGCCAATCAGAGCACAGCAGCAAAAACAATGCAGTGCTGAAGTTGGCAACTTTTCAGGTAAAGTTTAAAACTCTTTACCTGAACAAGTTATATTAAATCCCACAACTGGAAGTTGTGGGATTTATTTTAACAATTAATTTGATACCAAACTCTTTGTATCTGTCACTTATAAGGTCCCTGCTTATAGTTACATGGCACCCAGCCCTAGGGGCACATAGGGCACACTTTAGGGGTGACTTATATGTAAAAAAAAGGTAGTTTAAGACTTTGGAACTACTTTTAATTCCAAAGTCGAATTTGCATATAACTTTAATTTAAAAGCAGCCAGCAAGGCAGGCCTGCCTTTAACATGACACTGTGCACCTCAACAGTGCACCTATGGGTTCACTACCTATGCTGGGGTCCCTAAACCTACATGCCCTACCATATACTAGGGACTTATAGGTAGGTTGACTTAGCCAAATATAATTAGCCTAATTTGCATACTGATTTTACACAGAGAACAGGCCCTGGGGCTGGTTAGCAGTACACAGGGCACCATCAGAGTCAGGAAAACACCAGCAAAATGTGGAAAATGGGGGTGAAAAGTTAGGGGGTCTCTGGAATCAGCCCTGTTTTCTCACAATCATGCATGCCCGTTCTGCATCAAAATGAACAACACATATCAGAAAACATGATGCACACTCCCAGGAAGTGATGAAACAAGACTTCCTTGCTGCATACATGGTACAGTGATTTCACTTTCACGTTTACCTTACTGTCTTTTTGTCTGTGATTGTGAGAGGGTGTGTGATGCTGGTGCTGGGCGAGGAGTGTTGGTTATTCAGAATTTTGTGCTGTGACCTGTTGCTGTCCTGTGCATTTTGTCATTTTACTGAGTCTTATGTAGTGTATTTGTCCTGTTATTGTTATAGTATTAGGGGATATTTGTCTTGGGGTAGAGTAGTCTGTTGGGGTATTTGGGTTAGGAGGGGTAGTTTCTTTATTTGGGGGCTATTTAATTTGAAGTTAGGGGAAACTGCAAAATGTCTGGGAGAGAGAGAGAGAGCACAGAGGATGAGTGCAGATGAACTGGGAGGGATTATCTACCTGGTGATACATTACCTCCCAATGATGTTAGCTTAGGTGGCCGGGTCATACAGGGCTACCCAACAGAGGCATGGAAGCTGCAGTGGGGCAAGGTGCTCCACAACCTAAGATGGATATTTGGAGTGGTGCGCACTGACCACTAGATCAATCACCGTTGAGCAGGCCTGATTGCATGAGAGCAAAATCCACTGGATCACTTGGGGATTCAGATTGGTGGACCAGTAGATAAATCCCCCATTTGCATTGCATCATCCTCATTTGCATGTACATGACAGGGAGGCGTAAGGTTCACTGCAGCATGTTTTGTCAAGGGTCAGGACAGGAAGTTTTGGGGCAGATTTAAGAACCATTAACACCACTTTTGCACCTCCATAGAGTCATTCATTTTGATGCTAAGCAGAGCTACAGTGGCATTTTCCCCGCCCATATTGCGCCCCTTTGTAAACGTTTGCACCATATCATGCCTGCACCAGCCTTTATGTATGCAAGAGGGTGTTCCCCCATTAGGGGGGCCCAAAAAAGGTGCAAAGAGTTTTCCGTGAGCCATTCTTTTGGCATTTTTAACACCTGCTCAGAGCATTATGTAAAACGGGTCCCTATTTACTCTGCAGGAGTAGCGCCAAATTTATGGGGCTACTCGTGCAGAATACATCAATAGCATCTTTAAACCTGGAGCCGAGTGGGAGCACCACCCTGTAGCACACACTTGTCAAGGGACAGTGCCTCCTGACAACACCACCTCCAGGTTTAAAGATGACTTAAAGGAAACACGATGACCCAAAGTGTGTATACGAACAGGAGTAAGGTTACCCGGATACTCAGAGTGATAGAATCCCTGACTTATGGCAGGTAGGGGACAAAGATAATGGGGATTCAAGAGGTCCCTTAGTGTCCTTATATATCTCCAACAGGAGTTGATTTTTAATCCTGTCCGGGGGGTCCTTGAATAAAATTAAGGAGTGGACACCCATAAGATAGTTTTAATGTATTGTTTTATATTCTGATACCTGTTTTGTTTGTTTTGTTGCTCAGTGCTTTATATTCCCATCCCTATTGTTCCATTCCTACACGGGTTTAAGTAGGAATGTGTTAGAAGAAGCCCAATGATGAAGTATGCCACAATTATTGGGTGAGCCAGTTTTTTCAAACATTTGTTCTGTGTTATATCTTGGTAGTCACCCACCCAAGGGGGGGGACTCACTGTTTTTTTTCTTGTCCTTTTTTTGACAGTAACAGCCTCCAACCTACACTGTTAGAGAAGTATCCAATTTTGAAGACTCCAATGCAGCCAGTAAAAATCACATTGTGTGTCACATGTGTCATTCCATGATTTGGTGTGAGAGGGTATACTGTGGGCATTGCAATGTTGAAATGTAATGTGTGACCAATATGATGACATCCTCTGAGTTAGGATGTGTACATCATGTCTGATGCAATGTTGAAGATGGGGAATAAATTGATTGTTGCACAAGTGCCAGCGTGTGCTGCTATGAAATTCTCAGTGTTACGAAAAGGAAAGCATGCCTACATACACAGTGATGTCAGACAAGATGTTTCAGAGGCACTGTTAATCTGAATAGTATGCCTTTTGCCAACATATTTGTCACAGCACTTTTTACAGCACTGTGTGTCACTTTGCTGTCAGTTACTCAGGAAATGGTTCAAATGATGTACATGTCTTGAGGTCTCTTTAGGGCTTATTTAGGAAACACTTGCACCACTGGTGCCTCACTACTCTCTAGAATTTCAGTGAGGCAGCAGCCGTGCAAAGAGCCTGATTGTGCTGGGCAACAGTCAGATGAGTACACTATGAGAATACATCTCTGCTCCAGATGGATGTGGGACATGTCTATGGATTGTAGCAAAATAGATGTGTGCAGATTTGCCAACATGGTCTACCCATCATGATAATTGTGAGTGAGCTGGGTCACATCATGTGTGCATATAATGTGATTGCTGAGTGTATAACTGGTACTTAGGAGATGTTAGACATGCATGTGAAAGTGTAGTTCACTAAGAAAGAATACTGTAGCTGCACCCAGTGCAATGCAACTCTTCCTCTGTCCCTTAGGGCACCCATACAGCCACCATGTGTGCTCCACATTAGACATGTTGCACACTAAACCACAGGGTCGGGGGCAATCGGTACAAAATCTGTAGACAATATAGAGGTACTGCTTAGGCTTAGGGCCAACTATATGGGCACTAACCCTGAACTGTATACAGGGACCCATTGTCAGCCTTGTAACGCGTGCTCTGAGCAGGTGTTAGCCCAATGACACATGAATGATGCATTGACATTCCTTAGAATTGCCAGTCCCAATTTTCCTGTCTCCCTACTTGATGAACCCCACCTTGCATCCAGGGCTTGATGTAGTGCTAGGGGGTGTCAAAGTGTTGGCTTGCATACATTGTGCTGCTTTTTGACTATTGTACAGGGATTTGGAACTTGTTGGGCCACCTGATCCTCGCTAGTATGATGACACAAATGTTACACAAGGACACAGTTGTCCACTTACCTCTAGGCCCTTATGTTAGAAAATGGATAGCCGTTGATCCAGTGACATGTACATGATACAGTAGATGGCTGGTAGGAAGTTTAGTCTTGATTTGGAGATTGACATTGTCGTTGAATGTCTGGTGGGCCGCATGTGTCATCTGAGAATGCTTTCTGAGTTGCATGATTGTTCAACCTCTACCCAATGCTGTATTTGATGCCATGTTCTCCACATTTATTAGCTGCCACTATGACCACAGCATAGAAATGTACTTTTGAAAAAAGGGCAGAATGTTTCTGCCACATAACGGAGGTGCAGGCCGGATACCATAAGATGGGCATGAAGTATCGCTTGGAGAATACTTCTGAGGCATAGCTTGCTTTCCAACATGGGGGACCTCTGTAACTGCGCAGCTTCGGTCAGGCACAACATCTGGGCTCAGTGGGGCCTCCGCTAGTCCAAACCCCTCCACTTCATCTGCACCTATTGGTACTGCAACAGCCACCTGCAACAGCTACATCATCAACCTTTGAGGTAGACATGATGAGGGACATGGCAGCCATAATGTTGAGGTTGGACCAACTTGAGAAGTGCAATGCCAGAAACTACAAGTTGTTGAATATTTGGAAGAAAAAAAAAGAAGATGTAAACACGTTGTCGCATAACCTGCCAGTTCCTTCCCTTCTCCTGTTTGATATTGTTAGTATTTTAGTGGGTTTTAGGTGGGTAGAGATATGTTAGTTATATAGATTAAGTTAGTTGAGGGATAGAGGATTTGGGGTGGTTTGGTGGGGGTTATTTATGGATTTCTATGTTCAGAAAAAACATATAAAAATGAAAAAATATATATTTGATTAGGATATAGGTTAAATTAGTTTATGTGTAGCCTTAGTTTATGTTGGCCTACTCATATCTTGTCTCTTAAGGGGGGTGACAATCGTTAATATGTGGCATTAAATGTTTAAGATATGTCTAGTTTAAGATAGATAGCTATAGGTTAAGTTAAGATAAGTTAGTATAGTTTAGTTTAGTGTTGGAGGTTTTAATAAGGTCTTTTTTTAATAATTCAATAAATCTAGTCAGTTTTAGACAATTAGGTCTCCATATTGTTTGAGTGTCTGAGTGTTCTCATGTGTTCACTGGCCAAGTTAGAGGAATGCTTGAGGCTATGCTTCCTGCATTGATTTACATGTATGACAATGTGTATTCCCTATGACAATGAGCTGTCAGATAGGATGCAATATGACATCAGCTACTCAAAACATTTGTCATCCCCAGCTCTAGACATTCACATTATGTATGTATACTGAATCTTTGGCAGATAAGTAAGGAACTACAACTGTCATCGCAAAGGTATGTCAGAAATAATATTAGAAAGTGTGGCACACATAATACATCAAATAATTTAGGGTATGTATCCTGGCACACTGACAGCTACCTGTCACTGATTAAATTTACCTCTTCTGTTTCACACATATTAGTTGTACTGGTGCTATCATCTGGGAAAATTCTTGACACTTGTTTCTGATCCATACATGCCATATATAAACTTGTATGGATATCCGTTCAATACATGATTTTAAGGCTTTGTAAGTTGGTTATAGCCCACAACACCATCAGTCACCTTTTTCATGTTACAGTCCTATTGTGTGGCTTTATGTCTCACAGTAAGACACAAGTTTAATTAGGTTCTGTTTCATTGAAATATTCACACGATGCACAAATTTAGATGAGTTAATGGATCACTGTAAATGTTGACATATACATGTGAATATTGAGATTTATTTACAGGTGCAAGTTTATATTCCAATGCATTACAATGTCCAGTTCACAGACCTCGTGAGAGATCCTGAGCCATTTGTTGTACATTCAGAGTCTAAGGGGGAGGGACGTGTCATGGAGCATGGGTAGGTGAAGTGTACATTAGTGAGGAGGTGTACAAATTGGCAAAATGTAGGAATTGAGACAATGACAGTCCATGGCCGAAAAAATCAACAGGGGATGAATAAAGTGGGCATATTGCCAGCTGTGATAACACTGGCATGATGTGAGCACATAACTAAGGAGATATTGTCCATGTGGCACAGAATGGTGACATGGGTGGTTTTCTGTGTGAATGTTGTTCCTTCAACATCTTCATTTTCTGATGTGTGTGGTGCCTCCTGTGCCATGGGTGTTACTGTCGTTGAAGTTCAGTGTTCCACACATATCAGGGGATCGAAATGTGGAGTCCCGGCAGCTCCCATTTGTGGGAACACGTAAGGCATCACTGCAGCAAGGAGGAACTGCTAATTTCTCAACACCGGAGCAACATCACAGCGGTAGGCAGTCATGTTTTCCCTAAGGGAGAACACTTCCCACTGTATGGACTCCAGGGTATTCTGTATAGCCCCCAGCCTGTTGTCTATCATGCTTCTGCCACTTTGGGAGGACAATTGTTGAAGCCTCTGCCTCATGACAGCAGCTATGTCGGTCAGGGACTGCTGGAGTCCACGTAGCAGGGAGTGGGTGCCTCTGATAGCAGATGAGTTGTCCATATTTGGACCGAGGCACCTCTGCACTCCCTCTAGGCTGCCTACCATGGTCTCCATCCCCACCTGCACCTGCTTGGCCAGCTTCACTGGACACCTACCACTGTCCTTTGAAAGGTGATGTCTGGGCCCTCGGAGTCCAGGACTGTGGCAGGACTGGTTGGTGCTCTGTGTTGGTAGCGAGGTGGTTCATATGGGTGCCCCGCAACACTGTGTGTCCTCCCTGCAACTGGATGGTATCTAGGGCATCCTGGAGAGTCTTTTCATTGATGGTCATTCATGTAATCTGCAAAATCCAGGAGAGGCAGGTCCCCAGGAGGTATGGCATCATCCTCTGCAATGAGATAGTAAAATGTTAATCTTTGACGGTGGCGGCTGTTGACATGGCTCATCTTTTACTTGCTACTGGAGGCTCAGTGCTATGTTACAGACCCCAGGTTGTAGTTTTAAATTATATGTTGCATTGAGCATCACACACTGGGCAACCTTTCAAGGTATTTTGTGCATTGATCCCACGCCACAATCTTCCTTGCAGGACCCTTGACCCAGATACCATGGTAGCACAGTATTTACCTTCCCATTTACCATGGCGGACATTCCTATAGTAGTTTAATGTGTGTTGTCACTCTTGGTGCTATAATGCATTGGCAACATGAATGATGGCACTAGTGTAGCAAAGCACAGGAAGGTCCATTGCTTACACTGCTTGTGTTACTTTGACATCTGCCTTCAGAAGGCCCCACACATGTGCTATTCGCATGGGACAGTGCAACCATTATGGATTGTCGGCCACATTAGTGTGTCCGTCCATACATTTGGGACATTTTCTTGCAACAACATATCTGGCATAGGCATTAATTGGTGTAAGGATGTAGAATGTGGATCAATGCATGAATTTTGAGACTTTATTTATGTGGCACAAGGCAAATGTGTAGCTTTGATCCACATGGGCAACTATTTGTATGATGGTACTGTTGCATTATGTGCTAGTAACATTGTGCCGGCAGTGCAACTTTGATGCCACTTGTGACAGTTCTCACGCATGTAGATGTCCCTTCAAACAGAACACCAACCAATCACATAACACAGACAACCTTATTACATGGTGTCACTTAAGCTACTGGTACAGCAGCACAAATGATTGTCACAGACATGCCCCCATATGTTGCCTATGTTCAATTTTGTACCCATTCTCAAATGGCGCATTGGAGGTGTGTGAAAGATGTTTTGATCCATCCTGTGCAGTTTGTGTTCCACAGGTTGCACACTTAGACCATGATTTTTTTCTCAAGTGGCACAGCTCCGTGCAGCAGGAATATTAGTTGCATGGTGCTGCACCACTTTTGAAATGCAAGGATGTGCCATGTTTACTGAAATACGTCACATCCTTGCATTTCTACCAGCTCCTGTGCAGATTTGTTCTCACTGCACCAAAGCAGGCATCCTTGCACCACAGTGAAGAGGTGCCAGTGTTGAGGGGATAGATAATTTATATGAAGGAAGGTGTCCCTTCCTGCACATAAACAAACTATTATGACAAGTTGACATTTCTATGTGTGCTGAAGGATGCAGCACTCATGAGTAGGGCAATGACAGAAGGAGAATGGAAAGCATTTTGCTTTGTTGTACCATTCTGAAACCACCCTTGGGGTGGTGTTGACAACAGTCACAGTCTCTAGTCAACATGTTATCTTGGATCTAGGACAACAACAATATGCAATGGGCCACACTAATTGCACCTCCCTTCCAGGCAATGTGGTGAATATTTACAAAGTGGTGTAAAGTCACAGTAAGTGGCTTCAGACCACATTGTGCATATGTTGGAGTGCATTACGCTACCAGAGCGTCACTAAAAGTGAGGGTAGGGTGGTGATGGGGCATTTTGATTCTGACCCTATGTGTACTGATGCAACCCTTTAGCATGCATTGAGTGTGCCCTATGTTCTTCCCCCTACTGCCATTTGTGAGATTCCATATAGTC
The DNA here is from genome assembly GCF_031143425.1 of Pleurodeles waltl. Lineage (NCBI taxonomy): Eukaryota > Metazoa > Chordata > Amphibia > Caudata > Salamandridae > Pleurodeles > Pleurodeles waltl. The sequence continues at coordinate 553,426,523 of NC_090442.1, forward strand.
CCACTCTGCAACTTACCCTGCATTTTTGTCATTTCTTGAGTCTGTGCTATCCTGTCCTGCAATTTTAGTGACTAGCTCCTCAAGGATGACCACTGCCACTATCTCCTACAGCTTATCCAGGCCCTCCTGGGGTACGGGACATCCACCTCCAGTCTGCAGTGCTGGTTTTAAGTTCCTAATCATTTTTTCTTAGTTCTGCGCTTGCAATCGTATCAACGCTTCCTGCAATTAGTGACAGTCTTCTTCACCTCTGCCTTGCTGTTGACTTTATCTACTGTTGCCTGCCATATAGCCTCTCTCCTACCTACTGGCAATTTGGTGACGAAGAGCTGGTGTTGGTGCTCCATCACCTCTCTGATGAAGATGTCATGCTCCTCCTCACTAAAGCAACTCTTCTCCTCCTCCTGGGACTTTTCAGGACCCTCCTGACTTGTACTTGGCTGATTAGGATCTCCCTGTGGTCTCTCCTCGTCTCTATTCTCCATCTTGTCTTCACAAATGTCTTTTTTTTTTTTTGCGTGCAATTTCTTTTCTTTTTTATGCTAAAGATGTTAAATATGGTGCTAATGCATTTTTCTTAAAAAAGCGTTCTGCAAAACAGTCTAACGCCACTTTGGCAGCATTAGCATAATTTTTTCTTATGGCATGTCACTGTGGTTAGCATCATTTTATTTACGCTAACTATTCCTTAGCACCATCATGCATCATTTTGTAAATATGGCCACAGTTGGCGCTAGGGATGGCGTTAGCTCGTGAAAATTGTTTTGAAGCTCATCTGCGCTAGTGCAGTTGTGCATCTCTTTTCTTAAATATAGCCCCAAGAGTCATAGGACTGACCTCCTGTTCAAGCTACAGGAACACAAAAAGCTGAAAGAGCTTTTACTGCAACTGCACAGCTGACCATTTCCAACTGGACCTGAATGGAATCCAACTAGCAGCCTTTGTGGAGTCCTAAGTGCTGTCCCTGAGGCCCTAGGATACTTGCATGTTTCTAACTGGACTTCTGCTGTGATCTCTGAAAAGTTGAGACATAGAACATGTTTTGAACTTCTAGCCATAGGAGAACTGAAACTAACCATCAGGGCCATTCCCTGCAAAGTGCGACTTCACTGGACTGAACGAACAGGTTTCTCCCACAAGGAGTTTCTCTGCAGCAGCAAATCTGTTTCAGCTGTCCCTCTATGAGAAGGTATCCAGCCTCATGGAATTCATGACCGGATACAGCCTTTAGCCTTGTCTTCGGGGAATCTGAGCTCTAGAAAAGGAGACCAAGTCCAAATCCAGAACTCTTGAGCAGGCGACCAAAAGGACTTCCTTGCACACAAAGATATAGGGGTTATTACAACTTTGGAGTAGGTGTTAATCCGTCCCAAAAGTGACGATAAAGTGACGGATATACCACCAGACGTATTACGAGTTCCATAGGATATAATGGACTCGTAATACGGCTGGTGGTATATCCGTCACTTTACCATCACTTTTGGGACGGATTAACACCTCCTCCAAAGTTGTAATAACCCCCATAATCTTTTCCTACCCAAAGCCAACAGCTTTATCTATGGCTATCTGACTTTTAGAAGACTTCCTCTGGTACAGCCTGCAGCCTTGCCCCTCTGGAGGATTTACACTTCCATTTATAAGCCCTAAGGTAAATCCTTTGACCTGGGGGAACCTGTTTGGTGTATCTCACAGTATTTCATCATGGTCGGCCAGAAATTCAACTAGGTCAAGGACCCCACAAACTGTGGCTACTGATAGGGGCTTCATTTTTTCTTGGCACTCTTTTTCTTAAAAACATCATATCTCAGTTTCCCCTTCTTCATTTTTTGCTATTTTTGAGACAATCAGTTTATTAAAATTCACACTTTATTTTTATAGATTGAGTTGGAATAATTATTGTGTTTTAAACTTTCAAAGGTTTTGTTTGTTTTAAATGCTTTACACATTTTCTCTAATTTGTCTGTCTGCTCTGTGCTATACCTACCAGGGTTTGAGTTTAGGTTTAAATTACTGAAAACGTATCCTGGACATAAAAGGTTTGTGAATTTTTTTACATTGGTGGACTACTTACAGGTACCCTATGTATTTCTCACCGATAGTACATTCTCCCACCCTACTATGCAAATGCTGTTGAATTATCATAGCTGGCTGCAATCTCAGAATTTATAAAAGTTTAATATTAGCTGTTCTAAATACTGCCTACAAACACTGGCATATAACGACTTTAATCACTTCTGCTAAGCAAAAAGAAGAGAAAAGATCCACTACTTGAAGCAAGAGCACAGTACAAGCTCCTCCTTACACATTAATTGTCCTGCTGTCATGACTCCCTCATTCTGATGGCATGGGTATTTTTGGATCGGAATGGAGAACCCCAGGAATTTCTTTAGAGGCTGCTCAGCTCAAATGCTAAGCCTGGGCACCTGAGAGGATTGCCATCTACATCACCAACTAACTTTTGACACTGTTTCCTGGTATGCGGTTGGGGTTAATCCCTTGGGTCAGGCCAGGCAGAAGGTACACCAGCTATGCTCTCAGTGCACACATAGGGTTAGGTAGGAACCTCTAGAACATCTAAAATCATATACACTATGGTTAGATTGTTTCCCTTTTTACCATGTTTGTAATGCTGATTACCCTGATTTGTTTCATGTGCCTAATTATCACAGCTCTCCTGCTATTTGCCAGATTGTGTTTGTTTCAATAAATGTATTGAAAACTTATCTTTCATCTTTTGTCTTTCATCTTGGCATGCATGAGTAAAAAGGGTAAGATTTATTTCCTCAGCTTCCTTGGGAGTCAGAGTGTCATGTTCAGTTTGCTATAATCATCTTCCACCCCTGTTGGTTTGGGGTTCTGGTGAGGAACTCTGAGCTAGTCTGGGGTCAGGCTGACAGTTGCTAATGTTGTGGATGGACACTCTGATGTTCCACCATCCTAAACATGAAGTCCTATAACTATAGTAGAAACCACATAACACAAACACCTTCCAGATGTAAGCGGCTGAAATGTTCACCCTATGATTTTCAGAAAACATTTTACAAATTCAGTACTTTTGGAAGAGACTTATTAGCTTCATGGTTGATTGCACAACTCCCAGCATATTATAGTTGGAAACAAAATCCATATGCTTTAGCAAAGGATACTTTCTTTCAGGACTGGTCACTTCAATTAAAGCATGCCTTTCTTCCCCTTCAGCATGCTCGCTTGTGATTTGACTCAAGTACGGCACCACATAGCTTCTTTCTCCTGATATCTCCCATCTGGCAGGGTCACCCCTATATCCCAACAGAACTAGAATTGGCAATAGATCTTCAGGTTTTAATTCCATGTTTTACCAGGTTACTCCTTAATCCACAAGGTCAGTATCAGAAAATGATATTCGATCACTCCTTCATTCTGATGGTGTTGATATTTTGGGGTCAGAATGAAGAACCTCAGGAATTTTATCAGAGGCTGTTCAGCTCAAATGTTCGGACTAAGCTCCATAAACAATTAAAGTATACATGTCATCCTGGATGGCCTGCAATACCTGGAATTTGGACAGAGGTGCAGATCCCTTTTCAGCGGCTGTCATTTTGTCCTACTGTTCCACTTTTTAGCATCTCGTGTCTCTCAAGTGAAGACATACAGAACTAGCAATACATAAAGATCAGCAATTTCAGCACTACATCTCTTGATATGCTGAGCGTTAAAGTATATACTATTTTTGAATCCTCCTTTACTGAAATAAATATAATGGTTGGGAGGATAATGTTATTCTTAATTTTTTTTGAATTGGCCTTAAAATATTTCCTTTCTGCAAAACTGACTGCTCTTCTTTGTCTGGTCAAATTGAAATGTATTTTCTGTTCATTGCACCCCATCCAGGGAATAGTTACATGTTTGCAGAAGACCTAAAACAAATTTGTCTTATTTCTATCTATATTTTCCTCTTCACCCTAAACCATGTGAGGGTTATTGTCCAAAGGAGTATATTGGAAACAGCTAATATTTGAAAATGCCCCTTTCATCTCAACACCCCAGATCTTTGACGTTCCTTCATAAGGCAGTTACTTCTCCTACTCTAACATATTGGGTCAGACAGGAAATGCATTTGGCAGGTATCAACACTTCTATTTTCATGTCAAATTCCACTAGAAGTGCTATGGCATCTCAAGCCTTTTGGTCTGGGGAAAGTTCAGACAGCATGCTTAAATCTGCTGATTGGTCTAGTGTAGTGGTTCCCAACCTGTGGTCTGGGGTCCCTGGGGGTCCGCATAGCCCCCTGATGGGATCCGCAACTGCTTAGAAAATTAAATAATATTGATAGATTAGGTCCCCAGTTTTCAGTAATGACTTAGTAGAGGGTCCCCGGATTTCAATAATGATTCAGTGGGGGTGTCCAGGTTCCAGTAATGACAAAGTGGGGGTCCACAGAAGTCAAAAGGTGGGGAACCACCAGTCTAGTGTTTCTATTTTTAAAATGTTCTTCTGTAAACCCATTCCTCTCATGGCTAATACTATAGTTGCTATGCTTTAAACCAGCACCATAGTAGCCTACGGTTTTCTAATAAAATTAAATGTTCTTTGCTTTAGTGAAAGAAAGTTGTTATTTTAAAAAAAAATCAGAGGTGAGTACTATCCCTCTACTCTCTTCATTAATCCTCCCATCCTTTTAACAGTGCCTGTCAGAAATTCAAAACTGACATTGTGAGTAAGACTTCTAGGGTGAGATTGCACTTAAAGATGCATCCTGTTCTTAATTTACAAGGAATTCAATTCAAAAAGGATTTTCTCACCTTGTCGAACTCTGCAGCTGCAGAAGATCATCAAAGTGGCGTTAAGATGGACTTTGCTAAATACTTTTTCACATTTCTATTGTTACTATTCTTTAGATTACTACTGTTTCATTTCTTTTGTTACAATTGCTTTGATCTACTCATGCAAAAAAGGACAGGTTGCTCTTCGTTAAGTTGTTTATAGTATTCCTAGTTCTTGGTTGGTTGGTGGCATTGTGACCTTATTTGGTAGCTGTTTTTGTAGGCACCACGGATGAAGCAATTTGTTCTTGGCTACTATTTATTAAAGCAAGAAAAGAAGGCATAACACTCACATCCATACATGTAATAAAATCAAGACTATCTTTCACTAAAGCTAAGAAAATCTCCGTACAGAGAGAAAACAATGGATATGGGAACAGTGTCAGAGTGAAAGAGAGGCAGGGTTATTTGTGTATCAGATATGAAAAGCAACTGTAAATTTGTGGCATGTAAACAAATATCACCACAAAAATAGAACAAGGAATACCGCACTACCTGCATCATAAGTAAGCATTGTGCCACAACACTATTTTCACAGAATGGTTAGTACAGTGGTCGATCTTAAAGATTGTGAAGGTTTGAGACAAGGATACAAACCCCACTTACAGAAATTTGTTTTCTGTACTGTTTCATTTAAAAAAAATTTTTTATCAAGATGAAAGAAGTCCCTTTGAAAATCACCTCCTCGTGCTGTCTTGCGGATTTGTGGCCTAGTTAGTTATGCCACTGCATCTCAGAAACTTGTGACATGCTGTGGCATGTGGAAGGGCAAGTTTTGCTGTGTAAGAACTCCCTCATTTAGAAGGATGTGGTATAAAGGAAGCTTGCAAAAGAAAAATAAATGCATAGGGCCAGTGTCAGGGTGAAAGAGAGGAAGGGTAATTTGTTTGTAATGTATGAAAAGAAATCCCGATGGAAATAGAACAAGGACACCCACAACATCCCTTTTATAACAAGGCGGTTAGCCAATACAAGCCATTCCTAGACTTTTTGCTATAACGTTTAGTTTCATGTGTTATCATTGCTTTTAACAAAGGTTCAAACCTCACTTGGCAAATATTGTTTTTCATATTGTTTTTCAATTATTGTTTTTTTTATTTTACCCAAATGAAATGCGTCCCTTCGTAACTCATCCCCTAGCACTGAGAGATTTGTGGCCTATTTATGCATGTCAGTGTATGTCAGAAATGTATGACATGATGTGGAGTTTGGTGGGAAGGACAATGTTTGTCTGAAAGAAATCCTATAATTTGTAGAACAAGAGCTAGAGGGGATTCTGTGAGAGAAAAAAATGTATGGGGTGAGTATCAGAATGAAAGAGAGGAAAATGTACTTGTTTCAAAAGCATGTGAAGCAATTGTGAATTTGTGGCATGTAAAAGAAAATCATCATTGAAATAAAAGAAGGACTTCCACACCATCTCTATAAGGCATTTAGCCAATGTATTCTCTCAGTAAAATGCTTGGTGTAGTAGTTAACTCAGTGTGTTATCATACCTTTTGACAAGGGTTCAAACTCCACCAGGGGAAATTCATTTTTATGTTGGTTTTCATTTTTAATTTATCCAAATGAAAGTGGTCTCTTTGTAAACCAACCAGTAGCAAAACATGGAGGGAGAGGGAAGCTAGTAAAAAAAAAAAAAGAAATGCTCAAGGCCAGTGCCAGGCTGAAAGAGAAAAAGTGTTATTTGTTTATAAATCATGAGAAACAACTGCAATTCTGTGGCAAGTAACAGAAAATAGCCATGCAAATAAAAGGAGCACACCATATTTATGATTGGACAACATTTAGCAAGAACATGCAATCATTACTATTGTGGGTACAGTGGTTAATTAAAAAGCCATCACATTTTTGACAAGGGTTCACACCACCCCATGGAGAAAAAAAAATGTTTTTAATTTTTACCCGAAAGAAAGTGGTCCCTTTGTAAATCACTCCCTAGCACTTTATGGGCCTATTTAGTCATGCCAGTGTATGTCAGAAAACTGTGACATGCTGTGGCATGGGGGGCAAGATTTGCTGTGAAAGAAAACACTTCAGTTGTAGAATGTGGGATAGTGCAAGCTTACAGAAGAAAAATAAATGCTTAAGGCCAGTGCCAGGGTGAAAGAGAGGAGGAGTTATTTGTTTATAAAGCACAAAAAAAAGCTCTGCATTTGTGGCATGTAACAGAATATCACCATGGAAAGAAGGACTTCTGCATTGTGCACAGGTTGCTAATATGTGTAGCCCAAAAAAATACCAAGTGGAGTAGTGGTAGGTGCATAACATTAATAAATGTTCTGATTTGGGTTCAAACCCCACCAACAGATTATTAATTTTTATATATATATGTATTTTTTCTTAATTTAACAAAGTCAAAGAGAAGTCTTTAGAATGCTCCACTGGCACTTACAGGGGAAGGGCGAGTGTTTATTATGCAATTAAACATGAAATAACATGTCTAAAAGATGTGACATGCTGTGGCATATTTCACATGCCAGACTTGGATTCCAACCCCTTCTCCTTTATTGGGGTCAGCTGCTGGTAGCATGGTGCATCTGCTGGATAAAACAAGTGTTTCCTTTCTGATTGGCAAGGGGGCTGAGTACACACAAAGTGACCACAGAAAGCTATGTTCTAAGCAGTGACTTATTAGAAAAGAAGAAAACTATGGTGATGCTGATATTTTGGCAGTTTAACCTTTACTTGAGGTGTAAGAGATAAAGAGCAACAAAGAAAAACCGTTCACAACACACTCAAGCTGTCTTCAAAACTCACTGGTCCCTTCTTTCAAGACACTGGGCCAAATTTAAGAAGCTTCTAGTTCCACCATGCGCAACATTTGTGTATTTTTTTTTAACGCAAATAGGGCATTAAGGTGGCATTTCCCCCACACCATATTTACAAAGTGCCGCAGTGCATGCATTCTGCTACTTTATAACCCTTTGCCCCACATTATGCCTGTGCAAGGCATAATATATGCAAGGGGGTCCTTCCGGAGCTAAAAGACCAGAATTCATGGTGCAGTGAAATGTAACAGATTTCACTGTGCCTTTTTTTCTGTCATTTTAACGCCTGCTTGCACTTTGCTACGATAACATCAACATTTTTGACACTAGTGTAGCAAAGCACATCAATATCATCAAAAAAAGTTGGCACTATTGTTCTAACTATTGCCATGGTGTGTCACATGTTGAAAACGGCGCAACCATGGTGTTGTTAGGTGCCGATAGGGGGTGAAGAAAAAATGTCTCATCAGACCTGATGCAGTACTTTTTCATAAATCTGGGCCGCTGTTTTACATGTGGTGGCTTTTATTTTTCTGAGTGCTGTTGGCAACTGGCCTTCTGTTTCTGCTTGTGGTAGGGTGCACTCAACTAGGCTTATTTTTCCACAGTTGTTTTTCATATGAAAGGGCTGGCTTAGTGCTGAGGAGCCAGGGCCCTCAACTCTCCCTGTGAAAATGTTGAGAGCTTATTTAGTGACCAGAACTAGGGCCACCCTGATCTCCTGTTCCTCATGGTACCCTAGATTTGGTTCTGAACAGCTGCCTTACCCCCAAAGAGTGCTATGTCAGCACAGGCTTCAGGAAGGAGAATAGGCTTCCCCAGTCCCCATTTGATAGGAGAGTCAGGAGTAGGGCATATGTCTGAGTCCCATTGTGCCTGTTGCTCATCAGCCCATTCAGTGGACCTGAGCCTGCCTGATATGTCTATTTCCATACCTTCTGTAACTTTTCAGGTTCAACTTATTTTCGCCCCCCACATATTGTGCAAATTTTAATGATTTTAGTTAACTGAGTTACAGAAGTGGCTCTTTGCCCTGACTACAAAAATAAATATTATGTACTAAAACATGTGTATAATGGACTACCTTTTCCTGCTGTTTAAAACTCAGTCAGCAGGCACGAACAACCTCCACTTTTCTGCATTCACACTTTGATTAGACTGTCCATTCAACCACTAGCATATTCCAACACAAACACCACTATATTTCCATGCAATCTTCAACATACACCAAATACACCCACCTCTGTCAAGTGCACCCACTGTCATATGTCCACTCAGCCTCTGTCCACCAACACATCCACCATTATAGGTACACACAACCAACATCACTTCACAACCCTATCCATATCATACCTCCCACTAGCAGCAGGTTGTCAACACAAGCCACTTTATATGACCTACAATTCCTGAATTTTCTCAAGTTGGCATTTTTTGTCACAAAATGTTTTGATCTTTGGTGAACAAGCTGTTCCAAATCTGGTGCAAACAATCAAGATGCCCATAGGTTAAAATTTGTTTTTTTCTTCTGCTTTTGCATAGTACACAAATTATTGTGTTTGTCATTGCAAGTAATAACCACGAAAACACAATAAAAAATAATCAGAATAAGTAAAGAAAGCACAAAAAACACACAAAACTATTTAAAAAATTAACAGTTCTTTTTAGAACCACGTCTCATATTCTAAACCTAAGATTGCATGAATTGTTTGAAGGGTGACTAATTGTGTGTATGAAAGCTCATGTAGTTCAGGGATGCTATGTATGAACTAGTGAATGAATGAGTGACTTCCTGCATAAGTAGCTGTATGTATGTTGACTGTGAGTGTGAATCTGTATATGCCGGAGTGAATGGGTCCATTAATAACTGTATGAGAGAGTGATTGGCTGCATGATTAAGTGTATGCGTAACTGAGTAGGTATGTGAGTCAGTGAGTCAGTGCACAGGTGATTGACTGAATGTGTGAGTGTATGTATGGGTAAGTGACAAGGTGTGTCATTGGTGTATGGGTGAGTAAATAGGTGTGTCAACGGCTGTTTGGGGGATTGATGGGTTATAAGACTGCCTCTATGGGTGACCAGTAATGTGTGAGTTGCTGCATGGGTGAGTGAATGGGTGTGTGAGTTGCTATAGGGGTGAGTGATTGGGTGTGTGAATACTTGTATAGAGGAGTGAATGGCTCCATCAGTGAGTGTATGGCTGAGTGAATGGGTGCATAAATGGTTGTATGGGTAAATGGCAGCTTGTGTGAGTACCTGCACAGGTAAGTGAATGAGTGCATGATGGGCTGTATGAGTGAGGGCCTCAGTGCATGAGTAGCTATTAGCATTGCCTAGTGATTGGATGAGTTGCTGTATAGGTGACTAAATGGGTGTTTCATTGATTACATGAGTAACCAGGAGCATAAGTTTGTGTATATCTGAGTGAATAGGATTATGTGGAGCTGTATGGGTGACTGAATTGGTACATAAGTGACTGTATAAGTGAGAGATAGAGTGTATGCATGCCCTTACACCATATTAACTGGTTATGTCAGTCACTGCATGCATGAGTGCATAGGTGTGTGCGTGGTTATGTAGATAAGACATTGCAAATGGGAGTCACTGTATGGGTAAGTGATTGGCTATGCCAGTCTCTGTTCTATTGAGTACATGTGAGGAAGCCTGGGTGTATGGCTGAGTGAATGTGTGCATAAGTGCATGTATGCATCACTGATAAGTTGCACAAGTGGTTGTTTTAGTGAATGAGTGGGTGGATAAGTAGTCAATGGATGTATTGGTGGCATATGTGTTGCTAAATGGGTGTTTCAGTGCTTACGTAAATGTGAGATGGGTACATAAGTAGGTTAATGGGTAAGAGAGAGGTTTCTGTATATGTGAGTGAATAGATACATAAGTGGATTCATTGGTGTGTGAGAGGCTGTATTACTCGGTGTATGAATCACTCAGTGGGAGGATGAATGAAGGATTGTGTGAGAGAATGAATGCATGAGTGTTTGTAAAGTTTAGTCAATGAGTATATGAGTGGGTACACTGGTGAGTGACTGGGAGCATCAGTGATTGCATGCGTGAGTGATAGCATGCCTCAGCTTTTGTGTCCAAAATTGATTAGCTAAGTAAGTGGTTGCTAAGGTTGGTGAATATGTATACCTATAATGTTATGGATGAAAGAAAGAGTGTAGTTGGTAGTGGATGGTTAAGTAACTAGGTGCATGAGTACTTTTAGATCTGACATATGACTCCATAACTAGTATGCAGCTATATGGATATGCCAGTAATATATGACCAGGAAATCAGTGTATGAGTATTGTATGTGTGACTGAGGTCTACTATATTTTTAAGAATGAGTAAGTAAATGAATAAATAAATGTATAACAGATGTATTTACAGTTATATGATTACTTAAATGAGACAAAGAGCAATTGTGTGTGTCACGCACTATATAACTCAGAAACCATAAAACTCTCTGTGCTACTAATAAAGATTACTCACTAAGTTTAAACAATTGTCAATATATGCCACAACAATTGTTTTCAGCCTGTGTACTCTCTTCTGTAATGTGATGTTATTTCTCTCCAGATGCTCTTAAAAAAGAATAATATATATGTTACTTTGATGCTTAAAAAAACATGTAAAACAAATAAGTGTACATTTATTATGTTATAGCAAAACATTACTATTCACTAAAACATTTCAGTTTCTAGACACTTCTAGTGCCAAATTTAGGGACTTCACGTCATTTTCTGGATGTGGAAACCTACCCTGTGTCTATGAGATGCAAGTTAGGCGTTCCCGTACAGAAAATGATGATATGGCCTTAGCGCCATATTTATCGCCCGTGCTAAAATCTAGCTTAGTGCCATTATTTAAGGCCTGGGTCAGGGCAGACATTAGGGGACCTGTGGACCTTTTTCCATGGTCAGAAACGATAAAAAGAACCCACAGGTGCCCTTCCCTGGCCCCAACGACACCTTCACCCATCCCCACCCTGGCCCCACGAAGACACCTAAGGATGGGGGGGACCCCATCTCAGGTAGGTAGAGGTAAGTAGAGGTAAGTAGAGATATTTTTTTTTGAGTGCCACAAGGGGGCCTAACTTGGGCCACCCTACATGGCACTGTGCCCAATGGCCGTGCCCAGGGGAAATAAGTCCCCAGGGCATGGCCATTCGACTGGGGGGCATGATTCCTGTCTTTACTAAGACAGAAGTCACGTCTATGGGGTTTTAATATCAGAAAATTACACTAGTCTGGTCAGAGAAATGTTTGTGCCTCTGCCCGTACTAGCATCATCCATTGATGCTAAACCCCCTGTTTCCCCACGCCACCCCCACCTGGCTAGCAGCATTTATAATGGTGCTAACAAGGCCATACCGCCGGCTAGTACCATTCCATAAACACGACGCCCAGCTGGCGTCCAGGAATGGCACTAGCCGGCGGTATACTTTTTGACAGTAAACTGCATTTTTAGCGTTAAAAAGATTAAATATGCCTCTAACTCCATTAATGAAAAGATGGTATACAAAAAACTATTTCAATTGTATTATAGCTGGCACAAAACTACTAAGAAATATAATCCAGTAATGAATTTTGCAAATCCCTTTGTAACCATCATGCCTGATAGACTGAATGATTTCTTAAACAATGGTAATCCACACAGTGAAAAGATAAATAAATGTTTTCTTCTTGGAATCATTTAAAGATGTTTCAACTATACTTTATTTGACATCACCCCTGATAGGCTGAATGATGTCTTGAACAGTACTGATCCACATAATCACAAGACCATATAGTGATTTTAATCCGAAAAACCTATAAAGCTATTTCAACCACACTTAGGGGGTCATTACGACCCTGGCAGATGGCGGAGAACCGGCGATAAGACCGCCAACAGGCTGGCGGTCTTACCTTGGGGAATTATGACCGCCATGGTCATCCGCCGGTTCTCCGTTCCGCCCGCCGGGCTGGAGACCTGGGTCTCCAGCCTGACGGCCGTCAATATACCGCCGGCGGTATTTGGACCCGGCTTACCGCCGTGGATTTCCAGCGGTTTGAACCGCCATGAAATCCATGGCGGTAAGCACTATCAGTGTCAGGGAATTCCTTCCCTGGCACTGATAGGGGTCGATCCCCACCCCCCACCCCACCCCACTCCCTCCCCTACACCCCCCACCACCCCTGCCACCCTCCAAAGGTGGCAGGGCACCCCTCCCCACCCCGACCCCCAACAGCACATAACTCACACACACCCGACACGCATGAGGCACCACCAACACACACACGCACACACCCCGACATACATGCCAGCATCCACACACACAGTCAGGCACGCACACCCACATTCAAACATACATGCACACATCCATACAGACATACCCACAGACATACATGCACTCATTCCCATACACACAACACCCCCGCAAGTATACACGCACTCACACACCCCCTCTACATACACACACGCACACAACACCCAACACCCCACCACCCCCCTCCCCTAACGGACGATCGACTTACCTGTTCCGTCGATCCTCCAGGAGGGAACGGGAGCCATGGGGCAGCTCCGCTGACACCACACCGCCAACAGAACACCGCCACGGCGAATCACAGGACGTGATTCGCTGGGCGGTGTTCTGTTGGCGTGGCGGTGGAGGTAGAGCAACCTCCACTTCCCCCCCTCCCGCCAGTATGGCTGTTGGCGGCTCTCCATCCGTAAAGGGACAGAGAGCTGCCAACGGTCATAATAGGCAGAGCGGCAAACCACCTGCACAGGCGGTCTTCCGCACGGCGGTCCCTCGGCGGTCTTTAAAAAAGACCGTCGTTGAGGTCGTAATGATCCCCTACATTTTTAAACATCATTTTCTTAACATCACTCTTTATAGGCTAAATGATATCTTAAGTGGTGGGTCTCCACACAGACAGAAGCCCATATATTAATTTTCTTCCTCACTATCTATCAGAACAATTCATCCATATTTTGGATATTGTTTTAATGATGTCACCCCTGATAGGCCAAATGATGTCTTTACATTGAAAATCCTTGTAGCGAAAATAGTATACATTTCTATTAATACAGAAACCTCAACCTCATTTATGCTAAATTACTGTTTTGATATCTTTTTTATGTCATGGTCTCTAATAGGCTTAATAATATAATATGTAGCATATGTTTCCATATAGAAGACTACGTCCCATATTTGTTTAAAAAAGCCTGCTCAGAACTTTGACTGAAGGAACAGTAGGTAAGAATTTTTTGAAGTTTCAAAGGCAGTTTTTGTTTCAATTGCAGAGTGCTGCCAGGGTGCTCTGTCCATCTAGTTTGACTCTTTAAATATACAATATAATGTCCTAATGTAATATTTACACCTTTATGGAAAATGATTCCCAAAGTACAGTATGTTCTACCTGAAACTGATATCTGTCCAGCTTTAAAGTTTGTAACGTCCGTATTCATTTTTTTCCATCTGCTCTGCATTGTTGAAACATTACTATAATGTATTTTTCACTCATCTGTTTGAGCAATGAGGAGAATAAATTGGAGTCACAGTTTGGACATGACATATGTTTGTCACTCTAATCATAAGCCACAGTTTTAGATTTAGGCAGAATTAAGTACAGAAATTGGCAAGATTGGGCTTGTTGGATATATGAAAGAGCAATATTAACACTCATGGTTCCACGTATAATTTAGTCCAAATATCTAATTAATATTTATTCCTTGATCTTATAAAACTCCAAGGACCACCATAAGATATTTGTGAGCTTCTTGTTGGTTGGTTAAAGTAAATATTACAGATCCACTATATTTGTCTATCAGTTGTCAAATGCTTGAACCCAAATGTATTACAGTTCTGTTACGAGATCAATTCACACCTGTTCTGTTATACAACTGGTAACCTTTTCATAAACATGATACTGTCTTAAATAAGGAGCATATTCACTCCTTACTCTGTTATACACTCTCACACAATTAGTATCTGAACTTACCTCTTTTCATCAAAATCAATCAGAAGTAAAACAGATAATGTTTGTACTTGTGACAATGTTACCTATGACATTCCTTCTTTGAAAACTGTGCTACCGATATTAATAAATGCACCACCGACACTTAAGCCTTGAGACTTGTTACAGTATACAAAAGACACACTGGAAATTGTTTTCATCGGGCATACAAGTCTTTAGAATGCAAAAAGCATTCAAATCATTGTCCAATTTCCTTTACCCTATCAACTTGATCAAACTATAGAGCTAAAATTTAACCTCATCACGGTTAGGAAAATTAATGGAATCAACCATTTTACCCATGGCACCATTTACCAAGCCTTCTTCTACATTTAAATTATGTCTTACAATTACTCTCCAGATTTTTTCATATATGCAAACACTTTTCTAGTCCAGCAGTCCTGGATACAAATTTATCCAAAGAGTTCAATTTAGTATTGTAATTTTTCATTCAGCAGCAAAGTTACTCCTGGATGTTCCATTTTATCAATAGCAGTAACCTCCAAAATGTAACACTCTTGAAGGGTAGGCATCAAAGTAACTACATGTTTCCCCTCTTTACAAAAGTCGTACATTAACTCTGCTGCTGGCTTCTTAGAGGAAAACAATTTCTTAATAAGCTGACTTTCCAACATTAGTCTTCCCTACTCTGTCAGGTCACATACTCTAATGGCCTGTAAAATGTTTCCTTAGTCTGGCCCTCATTACGAGGCTGGCGGTCATGAGAACGCCAGCTTTGCCACCACAGAGGAAGGTAAGGACTGCTGCATTACGAGTTGTGTGACTTGGCAGATGACAAGCCTCCACAACTCTGCCTGGCACCCGGTGCGGTCTCACTGCTGTGGGCGGCAGTGAGCACCTCCAATCCAGCAGCAGACCCCAGCCTCCTGTCATGATTATGAGGCTGCAAACCACAAGGCTTTCCGTGGCGGTCACCCCACCATGAAAACCCTGGTGGTCATGCGCCCAGCAACAGGAATCTTCATTCGTGTTCTCGGCACACACATACACACATGTTTGCACACATGCAAACATCCCTCACCCATCCACACACTCACACACACCCCCCACGCCCCTTCACACATGCATGCGTACATGTACACACCCATTCAGCAGACGTATGCATGCACTAAGACACACCCACTCATTCACATTCATCAACACAGACACCCCCATTCACATGCACATACATGCACGCATTCAGCATCCTCCTCCGCAAACATGCACACACGCACACAAACACACAGACCACCTCCGACCCTCCCTTCGGGTGCCCACTTACCTCCTCAGTCAAGGGGGACGTCCAGGAGGGGATGGATCCAGGTGATCTCCACTCGCCACCATCAACACACCAGCAGGATTCCGCCAAGCCATATTGCAGCTTGTAATATGGTGGGCGGAGTCCTGCTGCGGTGGTGGTGCCGGTGAGGGACCCGCCTCTGCAGCGCAGACCTCCAGCAAGTCTGCTGGCTGCTTTCTGCTTCAATGATGGCAGAAAGCATCCAGCACTCATAATATGGTGGTCTGCTCACCACCAGCACTGGCAGAAGTCTGGCAGGTTGGGCTTTGGCAGTCAGGGAAATTGACCGCCAAAGTTCAAAAGAGGGCCCCTATGCCAAAGGCTTCACTCATATTTTTAACAAATTCCTAGTATTTAAATTATTGCCAAATGTTAACTTATCCAATACTTCCCAATGAGTTTCAAGTCTCTTTATGTGAAAGAGTTTTAAAAAGAAGGCTATCAATTTACAGGAGTTAATTGTAGTAGGTATTCAAAAACAATCAAATGCTTTCCTCCAAACAAGATGAGATTGGAGACCATACTTAACCCTTCAATAATTAAAATCTTAATTTTCTTCAGTACTCTTGCAATTCATGACAAACTTCACCAGATAACTTCTAATATTGCAGTTTATTTTCATGCTCAATTGGTAGCATCAGTAGTCCATGTAAAGTTATTTCTGTGATATTGTGTGCAGCTAATCCAGTAGGTGCAATCACTATATGCACAAAATCTGATTCCGTAGTGTTCTGTAGGTAATTAAAAAGCCTGGCCACTAACATATAGTAGGATTGGTTTAAATGATGAGCAATTGCATTACTGGTTCTCATGTCGCAACCCATGTTCTATTTTCTCTTTTACCTCAATATCAATCTATTTTTATTCATTGCTGAGTTGTTCAACTAACTGTTCTAAATCTACACATCTTCCATGGCAGTTTCCACTTCATTCACTGCTACTGCAACTTAATTTTCAATAATAGTTTTTCCAAGATGATCTTCACTTGAAGGCACAGAACTTTGGCTACTTTGTGAACTGTTGTTAACTACCTCAGCAGTAAGCATTTCTTCCTGTTGTATATCATCATATAACATCTCTAAGTAGTTTTTGAACATGGTACACTCAACACTATCTTTAACAGCATTAAAGCAATCTTCACAGCAGTCATAATCTTCATGTAATTCTATTTCACTTCAGCAAGGTTTAAAAAGTTGAAGAAGTGCTAAACAGATTTTTTTTCTTTTCTCAGGTGTTTGGAACCTCAGTTTGAAATGGTTAACTAGATTTTATTTTCCATGTTTCATTAAACACCCATCACATCCACATACTGCATATTTACCTTCTATGTTTTAACTTACATTACTTTTGTATCTATTGTTCTGAAGAATTTCATAAAGGCACTTGTCTTACAGATGTAGACTTCTTCTTGGATAGTATGTATCCAACATGTTTGTCTTTCTAATGTCTGTACTTTCTGGTTCACACTCCTCAAGGTAATACATTTCAAGGAAAGACTTCAATACCCTGTTTGTTGTAGTAAATAAACCAAGACCTTCCCCGACAATCCCTTTAGATTTGAAAAACAAACTAGCTGAACTCAATCTGTCACAGGTTTCATAGGACCCCATTTACCTATGTGAAAGCATTTTCAAGCTGAAGGAATACAATTGCTAAGTATCTTCTCTGCAATGTCTTATCACATTGCCTTCATTTTAGTTTTTTCAGACTACGATGTGACATACCGAGACACAGCAATGGACTTGTCTGCAACAAATTGTATGCCCATGTTAGCATTCCACATTTTTAAAATCATAGGGTTTTAGGGCACATGTACTAAAGTTCAGATTTGCGACTCGCAAATTGCAAGTCAAAGCGTCTCGCAATTTGCGAGTTCCAAAGCTGAATGTAGGGCACTGTCCTTGACACTAATTGCGACTCTCAAGGGGGTTGCAAATGCCCACCTTATGAATATTCATGAGGTAGGTCGCAATTTGCGACCCCTTTGGGGATGGTGGCCTGCTGGAGACAGCAGACCACCATGTCTGTGACTGTTTTTCATTAAAGCAGTTTTTTTGTAATGCAGCCCATTTTCCTTAAAGGAAAACGAGATGCATTACAAAAACAAAAATCGAAATGTTTTTGTTACATTTTTTCAGATCAGGCAGTGGTCCTGCTCTGAAAAAATGTTTTCTGTGACATTCACAAAACGTGACACTGGTGGTAACGGCAGTTGCTTTGCGACTGCGTTTGCGGTCACAAAGCAATCCTACATCGCACTGTAAGTCGCAATTAGGAAGGGAACACTCCTTCCTAATTGCGAGTCGCAAACCCGTTTTGCAATTCGGTAAGAATGTTACCGAATCGCAAAACTGGGTTTGTGCATCAGGAAGTGCTTTTTGCACGTCGCAAACAGCCGAATTCGCTGTTTGCGAGGTGCAAAAAGCTACGTACATGTGGCCCTTAGTCATTAATATATTTAGAATCTTTGGTTCTCTTTAAGTTATGTGTGTGCTTTTGGTGCTCTCCATGTCAAAGTCTGTCTGATTGAAGACAAAAAGCTGTTCACTCTTCCTTTAGAAATGACAGATTGTGGAAACCCAAATTGCTATTTTGTATAAAAATTTACTTTAGACCTGTATGTCCAAAGACAGTACTTTCCACATCTATGTGGTTGGAAACGCAAAACTTCTTGTCTAAGACCTTTTTGCCAGTTTGTTTTGGTACGCTGCATGTGACACCCTGTTCTATAAAAGACAACACAGACTCATGTCTTTGTGCTCCAAATTTGGGTGCATCTTTTATCCATAGTAGCATGTGAATGTGAGTGACTTGTCTGTTACTATTTCTGCCAAAAGAAATCACTTACTTCTCCAAGAGGAGGATTGTTTTTGTCGCACTTAAAGGCAAACAAATTTTGGAACCTGTGGTTAAAATACCTGCAAATATTTGCAGGATCTAATGAGCAAAGTTCTCTAGCTGTCTTTAAATGGATATCTTGTAAGTTAGAGTTTGCTTGTCTTAAATTCGATCAGGTCTTCCAATGCATAATCTGTGTAACTCAATGTCAAAAACCAAGTTGGTGGTCCTAGATTTGTCAGCATACACTTTAGTTCACTATGGCAATGGTAATAATATTAATTTGTGCCACATTGGCATGCCGTTAAATTAATCAAGTTGCATTCTAAATTTCCACCTCTTTCTTCCACTTTGTTCACAAAATCTCATTGCCTTTCTCTGTTCCTACAGTTTCATTATTTTTTTGAAGTCTAAAGGTAAATACACTACTCTTCCTTTCAGACCTTTCAATAACTCTGTTAGATGAAATTTGCCCGTTTTTAGTTCCAATCATATAATCGCCTGAAATGGATGAATAGTTTGAATAGGGATAAATTCATATACATTTATCTGTCATAGTTCTTCTGGAAAAGTTGCAAGTTCTAAGCTGTTATGCACTCCTCTAGTCCAACTTGTCATAGCAGTACTTACATATAACCTGCTTCATTGACTAGTTGAAACACTGCTCTACAAATAAATAAGCAGCTGAATCTTGCCACTTCTCTCTGTTTTCCCCTTCAGTAAAATACATCTACATTTTGTGATTAACTTTTGTATTGATTGTGTCTACAACTGATGCATACAATTTTGTTTTTATGAACTAGCTGTGTTAAACTTTATAATCTCTTGTTCAAATTTGTCAGGATCAATACCTGTGCTCTGTTCCTCAACAATTAGACCTACAAATTCCTCATTCTGCCTAGAGTCCTCTTCAGGACCAAATAATCAAAACTACACATTCTCACAAACTTTTTCAACTTCTCCTTCTGTACCATGCAATAATACTGTAGTCATCTCTCCTAGATGTAATTCTGGATTCTTCACATAGTAAAGTCTCCTAACTAATCTTCACATTTTTGTGTGGTGAACTGCCAACCTTGTAAAGTGATGAAATATACTTTCACACACTTTCTTTGATAAACATGCTAATGAATTACTAAACTTTCCTACTTTGCAAGGATCCAGCCTTGCTGCATAATGAAACATTCCTGAATTAGCAGCAGTTAGCAATTTATGTGACAGCATGGGGGAGAGACCAGAAAAGCTCCATATCTCTGTGACAAATGCCAGCACAATATGAGACTTATTGCACTGCCCTGTCCCATAGGGCTCATGCCTGAGACCCTTTATGTCTAGAACACGTGAGTTACAACCTTGTATTGTTAATCAATTTCTAAAATATTAATTACATACCTATCTATCTATGTATATATATATATATATATTTATATATATATATATATATATATATATATATATCATCCACGAACACCTGGTCTGAAAGCAACGCGCCTTCCTGCTGGTGCAACCTAAGGGTAAAGACCAGAAACCCTCATATATCAAAGGAAAGAACAAACATCGCACTCCCGGAGTCTGCAGATAATAACTTCATTTATTTCTCATAACAGCATCAGACACCACGCCGCGTTTCAATATGACATCTTCTTCAAGTGGTTTTGTCTGTATAACTGATTTCTTTCTGTCGTACAGATTTATATACGGTGTTTCAAAAGGGGTGTGAACCAAAGTCTCCACACCTGCTGATAATACAGCATTCCTCCATGTTGAGGCACGTAATTTGCTTCGTAACAGCCATAGTAAACCGTGCCCAGCCCATTAATCATTTCTCGGCACAATGAGTCATTACTATTGATTACCACACTAGTACCGAACCATGCCAGATAATATCCTTCAAAATATCAGCATACATATGCAGTGAATACTAAAAGGGGATTGATCCATATAACTTTGATTCAAACCCAAGTGCAGCATTCTGGGAATTGGAGGTAGTTCTCAGCTACAACTCATTTCCCCTCATGAGTCTGTTCATTTCACCTCTGATATATTGGTGTTATGCTTCTTCAAGTAATCCTACTAACATTTACATATTGGACAGTACTGCATCATTAAGGTTAAATGTTCCGATGATTTTGGCCGAGTTATGGGCTTCAGGCACATTAGCTCAAACCAAATTACATAGACCGTACCAAATCAGTTTCGATATTCATCAATCTGTAAGGGGTTTGGGGAGTGTCACTCTGCATTGATGTGTAGGTAGTTGTGGGTGAGGGTGGGTGTGTCGCGTATGTGTGTGCCCGTAATCTTTTCTCCTCCCCCCTCCCCTGTGTCGTAGGTGCAGTACTCACCGTTGTCTTCTGCGCCGGCGTTCGTGCTCCTGGTAGAGGAGCAGGTAGACAATAGCTGGTAGGATGTGTAGTTCTGGTTCCATGCTGTCCAGATTCCTCGTGGAGTGTGTAGAGGTGAGCGTTTTCCAGTTCGTAGTCTGTTTCCGCCGTGTTTTATAGGCGGGGCTCCCGCCCCGGAAAAGGTGGGGGATTGGTGAGTTGTGATAGGGTGGGCGGTACATTGTCTCCCGCCTGTCTGTTGGCGGTGACCGTCGCGCTGTTTGTTTGTCCCGCCGTGGCAGTCGGAGTGTTAAAGTGGCGGTCTGTGTTGGCGGTTTCCGCCAGGGTCAGAATTCCATTTTTTGCACCGCCTGCCGGTTGCCGGGTTGGCCGCCGCTTTAACACCGACCGCCAGGATTGGAATGACCCCCTATATTATCTGAGGTATAGGCACAGAGGTGATGAACGTTATATATATATATATATATATATATATATATCTATTTCAAAGGTAAACCCCCAGGAAGAATGCAAAGACAAAATAAAATGATCATGAAATTCAAATATATTGTAAGGCTACGTAAAACTTTTTTTTCAAACATCTATAACTATATACACATATGTAAATTGTCCTGTCCAAATTGGGTTTCAGTCATTGTTCGTGGGCCGATGGGCCTCAACACATGGGCAAAGCCCACACAGGAGACCCGAAGCCATTGGAGAGAACACTGCAGGGGCATCAGATAGAAAAACTACAGGCACCTCAGGGGGAAGGGAAGGGGAGGCACCTCAGCCACATGAGTCCACGATGCCAGATCCACGAGGGGCCTCCATGCCCACTGTCCCATCCTGGGGAGTGCAAAGCCACAGTCTCACAAGTCTCTACAGTGGGTGGCTTGCCCACTGTGCCATCCTGGGGAGTGCAAAGCCACAGTCTCACAAGTCTCTACAGTGGGTGGCTTGCCCACTGTGCAATCCTGGGGAGTGCAAAGCCACAGTCTCTCAAGTGGATTACAGACTCCACTGGTACTGGAGGAGGCATGGTGCCCAGAGTGCATCGTGCAGCCCTGCCCGACACAGATCCGGGCCTGCCCCTTCTGCCAATGGGCCAGCGTTGCTTGAGACGGCGGTGCCCAGCGGAGCTGTGCTTGAGACGGCGGTGCCCAGCGGAGCAGTGCTTGAGACGACGGTGCCCAGCGGAGCGGTGCTTGAGATGAAGGGCCCAGCGGAGTGGTGCCTGAGATGAAGGGCCCAGCGGAGCGGTGCTTGTCTTGAAGGGCCCAGCGGAGCAGTGCTTGAGATGAAGGGCCCAGTGGAGCGGTGCTTGAGATGAAGGGCCCAGCGGAGCAGTGCAGAGATGAAGGGCCCAGCGGAGCGGTGCTTGTCTTGAAGGGCCCAGCAGAGCGGTGCTTGTCTTGAAGGGCCCAGGGGAGCGGTGCTTGTCTTGAAGGGCCCAGCGGAGCGGTGCTTGAGATGAAGGGCCCAGCGGAGCGGTGCAGAGATGAAGGGCCCAGCGGAGCGGTGCAGAGATGAAGGGCCCAGCGGAGCGGTGCTTGTCTTGAAGGGCCCAGCGGAGCGGTGCTTGTCTTGAAGGGCCCAGCGGAGCGGTGCAGAGATGAAGGGCCCAGCGGAGCAGTGCTTGTCTTGAAGGGCCCAGCGGAGCGGTGCTTGAGATGAAGGGCCCAGCGGAGCGGTGCAGAGATGAAGGGCCCTGCGGAGCGGTGCTTGTCTTGAAGGGCCCAGCGGAGCGGTGCAGAGATGAAGGGCCCAGCGGAGCGGTGCAGAGATGAAGGGCCCAGCGGAGCGATGCTTGTCTTGAAGGGCCCAGCGGTGCGGTGCTTGAGATGAAGGGCCCAGCGGAGCGGTGCTTGTCTTGAAGGGCCCAGCGGAGCGGTGCTTGAGATGAAGGGCCCAGCGGAGCGGTGCAGAGATGAAGGGCCCAGCGGAGCGGTGCTTGTCTTGAAGGGCCCAGCGGAGCGGTGCTTGAAATGAAGGGCCCAGCGGAGCGGTGCAGAGATGAAGGGCCCAGCGGAGCGGTGCTTGTCTTGAAGGGCCCAGCGGAGCAGTGCTTAAGATGAAGGGCCCAGCGGAGCGGTGCAGAGATGAAGGGCCCTGCGGAGCGGTGCTTGTCTTGAAGGGCCCAGCGGTGCGGTGCTTGAGATGAAGGGCCCAGCGGAGCGGTGCAGAGATGAAGGGCCCAGCGGGGCGGTGCAGAGATGAAGGGCCCAGCGGAGCAGTGCTTGTCCTGAAGGGCCCTGTTCAGAGGTGCTTGAGACGGCGGTGGCCTGTTCAGCGGTGCTTGTCTTGAAGGGCCCTGTTCAGCGGTTCTTGAGACGGCGGTGGCCTGTTCAGCGGTGCTTGTCTTGAAGGGCCCTGTTCAGCGGTTCTTGAGACGGCGGTGCCCTGTTCAGCGGTGCTTGTCTTGAAGGGCCCTGTTCAGCGGTGCTTGTCTTGAAGGGCCCTGTTCAGCGGTGCTTGAGATGGCTGTGGCCTGTTCAGCGGTGCTTGTCTTGAAGGGCCCTGTTCAGCGGTTCTTGAGACGGTGGTGCCCTGTTCAGCGGTGCTTGTCTTGAAGGGCCCTGTTCAGCGGTGCTTGAGACGGCGGTGGCCTGTTCAGAGGTGCTTGTCTTGAAGGGCCCTGTTCAGCGGTTCTTGAGACGGCAGTGCCCTGTTCAGCGGTGCTTGTCTTGAAGGGCCCTGTTCAGCGGTGCTTGTCTTGAAGGGCCCTGTTCAGCGGTGCTTGAGACGGCAGTGCCCTGTTCAGCGGTGCTTGTCTTGAAGGGCCCTGTTCAGTGGTTCTTGAGACGGCGGTTGCCTGTTCAGCGGTGCTTGTCTTGAAGGGCCCTGTTCAGCGGTTCTTGAGACGGCGGTGCCCTGTTCAGCGGTGCTTGTCTTGAAGGGCCCTGTTCAGCGGTGCTTGTCTTGAAGGGCCCTGTTCAGCGGTGCTTGAGATGGCAGTGTCCTGTTCAGCAGTGCTTGTCTTGAAGGGCCCTGTTCAGCGGTGCTTGTCTTGAAGGGCCCTGTTCAGCGGTTCTTGAGACGGAGGTGGCCTGTTCAGCGGTGCTTGTCTTGAAGGGCCCTGTTCAGCGGTGCTTGAGACGGCGGTGGCCTGTTCAGCGGTGCTTGTCTTGAAGGGCCCTGTTCAGCGGTGCTTGAGACGGCGGTGGCCTGTTCAGCGGTGCTTGTCTTGAATGGCCCTGTTCAGCGGTGCTTGTCTTGAAGGGCCCTGTTCAGCGGTTCTTGACATGTGTCTCCAGGGCACCATATCCGGCCAATATATGGAGTTCACTCGCCATCGTACTTCTCGCTTCCGGGGCCCTCCTGTGCTGGAGTCCCGGGCCCGTGGGTGTCCTCCTTCACACCCGGAATGGGGCTGGTGGGGCCCTCCTGGGCAGCTCGCCTGCTGCCGTACTTGTCAGCCGTGCTGCCCTTGCCATCCTTCCGTGATTCTTTGTGGCCCTTGCCTCCCTTTGTAGATGTGCCAGGTGGCACCCCACATCCTGACGGTGCCAGGGTAGTGCCTTTGGAGGCTGCCGTCTCTGGCCTCCTGCGCCGGGCCTTGCCTTTCTTGGTTTTCTTCCCAGGGGGTGGGCTGGCTGTCCCTTTACTGCTGGCCGATGTTGCTGCCCTTGAAGGTGGTGGACTCCAATATCCCTGTACTATGGACCTTGTAGGTCCAGGGGTTGTGGTGGCTGAGGTGCTGATTGGACTCTTACGAGATGGAGGGGGTGGGTCAGGTGATGGAAAGAGGTTAATTTTGGACAGGAAAAACTTTTTAGTAGCAGTGGGAAGGGTAGGTGCAGTGGGTATGGGAGTGGAGGAAGAGGATGTGGTTGTAGGAGAGTCAAGTCTGGTGTCTTTGGGTGCAGGTGCTTGTGACGGAGGCTGTCGTGAGGTGCATGGCTGTTGGGTGGGTGGCTGCCTGCGTTTGTGTGGTTTGGAAGAGGGGGTGACAGACACACTGGGAGAGGACACAGGGGACGTGTAAATGGCAGTGGGGGTGGTGACTGCACGTGTGCGGAGTGTTCTGGTGGGTGTGCTGGTGATGGACGTAGTGGCTGATGATGTTGTGCATGCAAGTGTGAGTGGAGACGTCACAGGGAGGGAGGAGGGAGACGAGGAGGAGGGGGACACAGAGGAGGCAGTGGCTGTTGGTATGTCTGCATGTGGCTGTTGCTTGTGTGAATGCTTGTGTGATGTCTGGTGCTTACGTCTGGATGAGCTGCCCTTGGGTGTTGAGGTGTGTGCAGGCTGGTCTGTAGGTGTGTCTGGGATAGGCAGAGGAACAGGGGAGTGGGACTGGGTGGAGGAAGTTGGAGGAGGGAGGCAGGAGACAGGGACAATGGCTGCCGTCAGTGCTGAGGCCAGAGCGTTGAACGATCGCTGATGGGCAGCCTGACCCGCATGAATGCCCTCCAGGTATGCATTGCTCCGGTACACCTCCCTTTCTACCCCCTGGATGGCATTCAAAAGGATAGACTGCCCAACAATGAGCGTCCTTAGGAGGTCAATGACCTCCTCACTGAGGGCAGCAGGGGTAACTGGGGCAGGGCCTGAGGTGCCTGGGGCGAAGGAGATGCCCGCCTTCGTGTGCGAGCGGGCACGGGGCGATCGCAAAGGGGCTGCTGGGAGGGCGGAGCTGGTGCGCTGGGTGGCAGCTGTACCTGTTGTTGCGGTGGGCACGGATGTTGCCGCCACCACAAGGGAGCTCCCTTCCGAGGACGTGTCTGTGTCGCTGATGTCTCCACATGTCCCCGTTGTGGAGCTCCCCTCGCCCTCCGTCTCACTGGTGAACTCCGAGTCGGTTGCATGGCCCTCCAGGGCCATGTGAGATGCAGCTCCCTCGTGCTCCAATGCCACTTCTCCTCCGCCTGATGATGCTAATGCACACATGAACAGGAAGAGCAGCAAAAAAGGGGAGGGAAATGAAGACATGTTGAGTGCATCCATTGGCAACACAGTTGGCGGAGAGGACAGACAAAGAAGCCCCCTGCACTACGCCGCGCACTTGGGGTACACTACTCAATCATTGGGACTTGGCCTACAAGCCTATGGACGACAACTGCACACATAGGTGACACAGGGCCATGGATAGCTGTACTTAGAACCCTACAGAGGTGGGGGACGGGGGCACAGGGCCATGCCTTACGGAGGGGCCTAGCCTACAGAAATCGCCCTGGCCTAGGGATACCCACAGCCCTCCTCCCCCACCCAGACACCTCCACTGCGCGCTAAGATAGCAGAATGTGCTGGTACTCACCCCCTTGTGTCTGCTGTGATGTCCTCACGCGCCCATCCAAATCTGGGTAGGCCACCGCCAGGATCCGAGACATCAGGGGGGTCAATTGACGAGTGGCACCCCTCCTACGTTGGGAGGCCATCCGTGGAAGAGCCTCCGCGGTCTTCCTGCTCCCGTGGCGGATGTCCTCCCACCTCTTGCGGCAGTGGGTGTCCCGTCTGTAGTGGACCCCCAGGGTCCGGACGTCCTTGGCGATGGCACGCCAAATGTCGATTTTCTGATGGGCGCTGACCTATGTGACATGTACAGGGGGAGAAATAACATTATTATGATTTTCTGCATGCTCGATGTGAGTGGCCCCCTATCCTCACCCTTGCCATGTGGCACATGCTCTCATCCGTCGTTTGATGCATGCCTCAATCGCTCCCCTCCCCACCATCTTTCATCCACCCGACTCAACACAGGCATTGCCCCCAAAGCATGCTCCCAGTGTACTTACCTGTTGGTCTGGAGAACCGTAGAGTAGCGCATACTGGGGGAGGACCCCATCCACGAGTTTCTCCAATTCTTCAGAAGTGAAGGCAGGGGCTCTTTCCCCAGTCGCAGCAGCCATTGTATCTTCCAGACCGAGGTCACAGCAGCACTTGCAGTATAGGTCCTTTCCTGTGGATGATCAGGTCTTGAGTGATTAAGCAGATAGAAAATGGCGGTCACGTCCGCGGCGGTGCGTACCGCGGCGGTGCGTCCCGCGACCGTCGGCGCACTTCGTCATTGGCTCATGAAACGCATAGGGTTCAATGTTAACCAATGCGGCTTTGCGCCGCGGTCTTCGACCGCCTACCGCCACGGTGTGCCACGCCAGCGCATTGACCTAACATCCCATTGTCGCACTTCACAGGTCAGGCAGCTGCCATTTCAAGGGCCCACATGGCTTAATTTCTACTGCGTCACACATGCCTAGGCCTTGCATCGACAATCATACAAGCCATTCAATGCATAGAGAATCGTGTACTGTGCAAGCTGTGGGAACTTACCTGTGGGTTGATTGACTCTGTGCTCACTGTTGTCCTTCCTAGGCACCGTCCGCTGGGACTTGCGAGGAGATGGAGGAATGTTCCCGTGTACAGACCGCTGGTGGACCTGTCGACAATGGAGGAACGACATGTCATTCTGACATACAGGCTTGACCGAGCCACTATACATGAACTGTGTGCCCAGCTGGAGGCAGACCTGATGTCACCCATCCGCCAACCCACAGGGATCCCCCCTCTAGTGCAGGTGCTGTCAGTACTCCATTTCTTAGCAAGTGGGTCATTTCATACAACAGTGGCCATTTCATCAGGGATGTCTCAGCCTATGTTTTCCAAGGTGTTGTCCAGAGTGTTGTCTGCCCTGCTCCAACACATGCGGAGATACATCATTTTCCCTGAGGTGGGGGATTTGCATACAGTGAAGGGTGATTTCTATGCCCTTGGACATATTCCCAACATCATTGGTGCCATTGATGGGACATATGTGGCTTTGGTAGCCCCCAGTGAAAGTGAACAGGTGTACAGGAACTGAAAAAGGTATCATTCCATGAATGTACAGGTGGTCTGTTTGGCTGACCAGTACATCTCCCATGTAAATGCCAAGTTCCCTGGGTCAGTGCATGACGCGTACATCATGCGAAATAGCAGCATCCCTTATCTGATGGAACAACTACGGAGACACCGTGTGTGGCTAATTGGTGACTCAGGTTACCCCAACCTGTCGTGGTTACTGACCCCAGTGAGGAATCCCAGGACAAGGGCAAAGGAAGGCTACAATGAGGCCCATGGGCGAACTAGGAGGATTATGGAAAGAACCTTCGGCCTCCTGAAGGCCAGGTTTAGGTGCCTCCATATGACAGGTGGATCCCTAATGTACTCACCAAAGAAGGTGTGCCAGATCATCGTGGCCTGCTGTATGCTTCACAACCTGGCATTGCAACGCCAGGTGCCTTTTCTGCAGGAGGATGGTCCAGATGGTGGTGTTGTAGCAGCTGTGGAGCCTGCGGAGAGTGAAGAGGAGGAAGACGAAGAGGACGACACAGACAACAGGGACACAGTGATACAGCAGTATTTTCAATAACACACAGGTAAGAATCAACACCGGCATTTTACATTTACTTACAGTCTCCTGCCTCTCTACTGTCTGTCCTTTTCACCCAGTGGATGCTAACGGAGTTGTGACTTTCCCTTCCAATTTCAGAGATGTGGGCCCCACTGCGTGACCTCTGCTTTGTTTGCCCATGGACTACAGCTGTGTAACAGTGGTATGTTGTCATCACAATGTAACTGGTCATTCTGATGGATACAACTACCTGTGGATTCCTCACCTAATGAATACTCCCATGGCGCCAGCATTCGACGGAAATCTTCTTCCTAGTCTCTGCACGTCGACGAGGACGTCACTCTAGCCCACGCGACGCTGTCTGACGTCATACAGGCAATAAGAGGTCCTCGACGACGTGCCGACGTCAGTTCCCTTTTTTCCGTGCATTCAAAACGGTTATCTTCGAGTGAGCAACTGTTACTTTTGTGGTTACAGTGTATTTTTTGCTGCGTAGTCCTTCTCTGCAGTAATAATGTCGCAGAGAAAGTCGGGTTTCAAGCCTTGTCCAGAGTGTGGGGGCAAGATGTCAGCTACAGATCCTCACTCCGACTGCCTTTGGTGTTTGAGCTCCGACCACGACGTCTCAACTTCCGATTCATGCCAGCACATGAATCCGAAGGCCCTCAAGGAACGTGAGGCTAAGTTGTTTATGGCGAAGTCGAAGAAAGAAAAGCATCACAAGAAGTCTTCTTCGCCAAGGCATCGGCGTCATCGAGACTCCCGGCGCCGTAGAGATTCACGGTGCCATTCAAGCAAGGAGACTTGTTCCAGGTCGCCTTCGGATCAGCGCCGGAGGACTTGGGAGGTCAGTCCCACGGTCACGCCGCATCCGTCGACGCCGTTGCCCTCTCCGGCGTCACCGACTTCACCTGGGCAGGCGTCGGTGATTGAGGTGATGCAGCCTCTTGTGTTGTCTCCGGCGTCGCAGACGACGAGGCCGGCGTCGGGGTCGCCTTCGATACAGGCACCCCAGTATCTGGCTTTTCCCACCCCTGGAGCCGATAGTACCGCATTCCTAAATGCGATGTATACCATCTTCCAACAGATGGCTCCAGGGGGTGCTCCGGCTGGTCCTTTGGCCTTTTCATTGGGTGATCCTGCGCCTCTACGGCCGGCACCCTTTATGCCCTTTCTCCCTTTTGGGAACGTGGGCTCGGCACCGGTGTCGGCGTCGGTGGCCGCTCCGGTGGCTTCAGAGGGATTGGCCCCGGAGATTTCCATCCCGTCGACGTCGGGATTTCGTCCTGTGACTCCGGTGGGTCCATCTGCTCCAAGTTCTCTTCGTCCTGCTCTTTCATCGGCGTCGAAGTTGCCTGTGGCGCCGGACGCGGCGTCGGTTGCTTCTGGGGATCGGCGCCGATCTTCGACTTCGGAGGAGGTCATGTCGACTCCGCGTATCGAGCAGAGGCTACATTCGAGGAGACGGGCTCTTCGTCTATTGGAAGAGCAGGAGTACCAGCGAGTCCTGGAGGAAGGAGAACTGGAGGACTCTGGTGATGGGCTGCATGGTCTGGATACAGCCAGTGGGCTGGACACTTCCCCTGAATGGGATCTTTCGTCTCCAGGGGAATATACGGAGGAGGCGGCTTCCTTTCACGCTGTAGTACGGAAGGCAGCTAACTTTCTGGACCTGCCTTTGCCGGTGGCAGAGGCGAAGCAGAATCTTCTAACGGAGGTGCTACATCCGGCCTCTGCTGCAGCGGAGCCTCTCTTGCCGTTTAATGAGGCTTTGCTTGATCCGGTGCTAGAGGTGTGGAAGAGGCCAGTATCTTCCTCAGCGGTTCATAGGGCTGTGGCCAGGAGGTATCGAGCTGCGCCATCTGACCCTGGCTTTCTTTCTAGACACCCTACACCGGAGAGCTTGGTGGTGCAAGCCTCCTGTTCATCAAAATCAGCGCCTGGATCTTTCCCGATGGTGCCTGGAGACAGGGACTCGAAAAAGCTGGATGCGCAGTCCTAGAATTTTTTTTCATCCTGCAGTCTGGCTTTGAAGGCCACCAATGCAACTTGCATTCTGGGGAGATACATCCATGCTCTTATGGATGACATTTCGTCATCATTTACAGAGCTTCCCAGGGTCTTTTGGATGTTGTTTCGGACGCCCAGGCTGCCGTGACCCAGATTATTCAGTCTGGGCTGGACACGACCGACTCGGTGGCTAGGGCAATGGGCACGGCTGTGGTGGCAAGGAGACAGGCCTGGCTCCGTAATTCGGGGTTTTCTGCGGATGTGCAGTCAACCCTATTGGACCTCCCGTTTGATGGGGACAAACTGTTTGGGGCCAAGGCAGATTCGGCCCTGGAGCGATTTAAGGAGAGCAGGGCCACAGCCAAATCGTTAGGGCTCCAAGCTCCTTCTTCCTCTGCCTCTTCCAGATTTTTCAGGAGGTTTCGTGGATTTGGGCGTGGCTCTTCCTCCTCTTCCTTTCGGGGGAGATTCCAGCAACCTCCCTCTTCCCATCCCTATAGATCTTTTAGAGGGAGAGGTAGGGCCCGCACCAGAGGAGCCTCTCAGCAGCACTCTGCCTCTTCCTCGTCCTCTGGAGGGGTGCAGCAGGGAAAGCAGCCTTAGGCTTCCACCATTTCCCACTCACTCCTCTCCTGTAGGGGGAAGCATTTTCTCCGCAAGTGGAAGACTATTACAACGGACACTTGGGTTCTCAGTATTGTAGGAAAAGGCTACACCCTTCCCTTTCGGGAGTTCCCGCCCCCCATCCCGCCTCGCCCATCTTATTGTTCAGAAGAACACCTCTTGTTGCTAGAACAGGAGGTACAAGTCCTCCTTTCAAAGGGCGCGGTGGAGTTGGTCCCAGAGCAGGAAAGGGGTCGAGGTTGTTACTCAAGGTATTTCCTGATTCCCAAGAAGGATGGTCGGTTGAGACCAATCCTGGATCTGAGGATCTTGAATTGGTTCCTCAAACAGGAAAAGTTCAAGATGCTGACCCTAGCTCAGGTGCTTTTGGCGTTGAACAAGGAAGATTGGATGGTGTCTGTCGACTTGCAGGATGCTTACTTTCATATCCTGATACTCAATTCACACAGGAAGTATCTCCGGTTTGTGGTAGGATCGCAGCACTATCAGTTTGCGGTCCTTCCGTTTGGTCTTACTTCAGCACCTCGAGTCTTCACGAAGGTGATGTCGGTGGTTGTGGCAGAGCTCAGAAGGAAGGGGATAGCAGTATTCCCTTACTTGGACGACTGGTTGATCAAAGCCAAGTCTCCTGAGCTTGTGTTGCATCATCTGCAGTCAACGACTCAGTTGTTGTTCGACCTGGGCTTTTCGATGAACGAGCCCAAATCTCACCTGGAGCCCTCTCAACGCCTCCTGTTCATAGGGGCAGTACTGGATACAACATTGAGTCGAGCCTTTCCTCCGCCTCAGCGGATTCAAGATATTCAGGAATTGGTTCCAATGTTTCGAAGTGGAGCGGTAGTTCCAGTCCTCAAGGTCCTTCGTCTGCTCGGTCTGTTTGCCTCCTGCATTCTGTTGGTCACGCATGCTCGCTGGCACATGAGGGCTCTTCAGTGGTGCCTCCGAAGGCAGTGGTCTCAACACAAAGGAGATCTAGAAGGTGCTGTCAATATCTCCAGAGATGCTGCTGTGGACTTGAAGTGGTGGATTGCGAGCAACAATCTTTCACAAGGAAAGCAGTTTGCGTAGTCGCCACCAGTGGCCACGGTCATAACGGATGCTTCCACTCTAGGGTGGGGAGCTCATCTGGGGGATCTGGAGATCAAAGGTCTTTGGTCTCCAGAGGAACAGATGTTTCATATCAATCTGTTAGAGTTACGGGCTGTACGTCTGGCTCTCAAGGCCTTCCTCCCTTCCCTTCGTGGTCAGTCGGTACAGGTCCTGACGGACAATACTACCACGATGTGGTACATAAACAAACAGGGAGGAGTAGGGTCGTACCTTCTCTGCAGAGAAGCTCTTCGACTATGGTCCTGGGCAAAGGACCATCAGATTTGCTTGGTAGCAAATCATCTGGCCGGGGTCTTGAATGTACGTGCGGACGGTCTCAGTCGCCAATTCTCAGCAGACCACGAGTGGCGTCTCCATCCTGGTCAAGCCCGTTTGATCTTCCAAAGGTGGGGGTTTCCTCGGGTAGATCTGTTTGCCACTCTGGAGAACGCGCATTGTCCGTTATTCTGCAGCCTCCGGTATCCGATTAAGGGAGCGTTGGGGGACGCGTTTCAAATAACCTGGTGAGGCCAGTTGCTTTACGCGTTTCCTCCCATACCCTTGATTCCTCGAGTATTGAGGAAGATTCGCCAAGACCGGGCGCTAGTCATCTTAATAGCTCCGGATTGGCCAAGGAGGGTGTGGTACTCCGACCTTCTCCAACTCTCAATGTGCCCTCCGCTCCGTCTCCCTTTCAGGGCAGACCTCCTCTCGCAGTCGCAGGGGCAGGTTTTACACCCCAACCTCCAGAGTCTGCACATACATGCCTGGAGATTGAACGGGGCAACCTGAGTTCCTTCTCTCTTCCGCCTGATGTAGTGGATGTTATATTAGCGGCCAGGCGACACTCCACTAAATCTATCTACGCTAATAGGTGGTCTAAATTTGTTGCGTGGTGTGGAGAGAGGCAGATTGATCCCTTACATGCTCATCTATCGGACGTTTTGTCTTTTGCTCTATCTCTAGCGCAGAAAGGTTGTGCAGTGGCTACCATTAAGGGTTATTTGTCGGCCTTGTCAGCCTTCATTTGTCTTCCAGACCAACCATCGTTATTTAAATCCCCTATTGTTATCAGATTCTTGAAAGGTCTTCTAAATAAATATCCTCCAAAACCATTTGTTATGCCGCAATGGGATTTGTCCTTGGTCCTGACTTTCCTTATGGGGTCCCCTTTTGAGCCTATGCATTCTTGCCCCTTAAGGTATTTGGTTATAAAAACAGTTTTCCTGGTAGCTATAACATCTGCAAGGAGAGTGAGTGAGTTGCAGGCCTTATCGGTAAAGCCCCCTTATACAACTTTTTATGGGGATAAGGTGGTGTTCAGGACCAAGGCTGCTTTCCTCCCGAAGGTTGTTTCACCGTTCCATTTGGCTCAGACAATTACTTTGTCCACGTTCTATCCTCCGCCTCATCCTTCTAAAGAGGAAGAAAGACTGCACCGTCTGGACCCAAAGAGGGCTTTGAACTTCTTTATTGATAGAACAAAGGATTTCAGGCTGGAGGATCAGCTGTTCATCGGGTACGTGGGCAAGAGGAGAGGAAAGGCAGTCCACAAGAGAACACTCTCCAGGTGGGTTGTTCTTTGCATTAAAATCTGTTACTCTTTGGCAAAGAAGGATCCTCCTGAGGGCATTAGAGCTCATTCCACCAGAGCTAAGTCGGCCACTTCGGCCTTGGCCAGAGGTGTTCCTGTGGTCGACATCTGCAAGGCCGCAACTTGGTCGTCCCTTCACACTTTTGCGAAACATTACTGTTTGGACTCTGAGGTCAGAAGGGACGGCCATTTTGCACGGTCAGTGCTGCAGGATTTCTTGGTTTGACCATTTAGGCAACCGCCACGGGGCGTGGTACTGCTTTGGGACTCTATTCATTAGGTGAGGAATCCACAGGTAGTTGTATCCATCAGAAGAACGAGTTTCTTACCTTCGGTAACGACTTTTCTGGTGGATACATTAGCTACCTGTGGATTCCTCACGGTCCCACCCGCCTCCCCGTTGCCTTTCTGGTCTTGCCAAGTAATCCTTGAGTGCGCTCCTCTTGGTCTTCAAGGTTGCAATAGATGTTGTATATATGGATAATTGTGTATATTTATCTGTATATATATATGTATATATCTTTGTGTATATACATGATTTGCATATATTTGTTCGTTTAAAAAAAAGAGAGATTTATATTAAATTTACAGCTATTCATTGCAATATTGTGTATTTTACAAGGTTATGGGATGTTGCCTTGCTCTTTCATTGCATTGGGTTGTTGTTCTCATGCACGTAAAAAATG
The DNA here is from genome assembly GCF_031143425.1 of Pleurodeles waltl. NCBI lineage: Eukaryota > Metazoa > Chordata > Amphibia > Caudata > Salamandridae > Pleurodeles > Pleurodeles waltl. Next base: position 553,460,892 of record NC_090442.1, read on the forward strand.
TTGGTACTGACGTCGGCACGTCATCGAGGACCTCTTATTGCCTGTATGACAGTCAGACGGCGTCGCGTGGGCTAGAGTGACGTCCTCGTCGACGTGCAGAGACTAGGAAGAAGATTTCCGTCGAATGCTGGCGCCATGGGAGTATTCATTAGGTGAGGAATCCACAGGTAGCTAATGTTTCCACCAGAAAAGTCGTTACCGAAGGTAAGTAACTCGTTCTAATACATATTCGTAATACATATTTTCAAAAAAACAGGCAGACTCCAGATTATTTGTGTGCAATAAGTGTGTTTATTAAAGTGCTCAATTTTGGGACATGGTTGAAAATCGGTGATGGGTGATGGTGGAGGAATGTCCATGGCAGAGTCCAGATTCTCAGTCTCACAGGTGCATTGTCCATATGCCTGTGGAAGGTGGAGCAGGGGCAGTTTAAGGTTGGACAGGGTGACAATGTGGGACAGTGGGAGGACATCAGGGGGTATCCTTTCCTAGCGGGGTCTTGGCATCCTACTCTGTCTTCTTCCTAGATCTCAGGCCCCGCTTGCGGGGTGGTTCTTCTTCTGCAGGAGGTGGGGTTCTGGGGGCCGGTTGTTGCTGTGTCGGGGCCTCCTGTCCACTAGCGCCGGCGGAGGTGGTGCCTGTTCCTGGTCCATGCTAGTGACAGGGGCCCTTTGTGGTGCCACATGGTCCCGCAATGTGGTGACAATATGGTTGAGAGCCACAACAATGGTGCCCATTGCGGAACTAATGTTTCTCAGTTCCCCATAAACTGTTCCTCCTGCAGTACCTGGATCTCCTGGAACCTGGCCAGGACCGTCGCCATCGTCTCCTGGGAGTGGTGGTATGCTCCCATGATGGAGGAGAGGGCCTCGTGGAGAGTGGGTTCCCTGGGCCTGTCCCCCCCGTCGCACAGCAGCCCTCCCAGTTCCCCTGTTTCCCTGGGCCTCTGTCCCCTGGACCGTGTGCCCACTACCACTGCCCCCAGGTCCCTGTTGTTGTTGGGGTGGTGGGTTAACCTGGGTGCCCTGTAGTGGTGGACACACCGCTGATTGACGTGTCCTGGAGACAGAGGCATGGGCTCGCTGGGTAGGTGCTGTGCTGGTGTTCCCAGAGGGGGGTAGGTCTGCTGTAGCCTGTGGCTGTCTGAGGGGAACCGACTGTCCCGAGGTACCCGATGGGCCGGGCTGGTTATCTGGGTCCAGGGAGACAGAGCTGCTGTCATCACGGGGGGCCTCTTCTGGTGGTGGGATGGACATTTCTGGACCCTCCTGGGCGGTGTGGTGGCGTTCGGGTCCTGCAGGGGTATAAGAGTATGGTTATTGCTTCTGTGTGTGCCATAGCGTGCAATAGGTGGGTGCCCGTGTACCCCAGTGCTGGCATTCCTTTGTTGGGGCTGTTGTGACGGCGGTTTGTGGGGGAGATGGGTATGTGCAGTGGGCATGCTTAGGTGATGGCTGTCGATGGTTTGTGGTGGCATGCAGGGTTTGGTGTTGGGATGGGTGGGTTGTGATGGTGAGACATTAGCAATGAGGATGTGTGATGGTGGTGGGGGGAGGGTGGGGGTATGAGTTGGCATGCTGGTGGGGTGGGGGGGATGAAGTAGTGAAGATGAGACTTACCAGAGTCCATTCCTCCGCCTACTCCTGCGAGGCCAGGATGTTCAAGACCTGTTCCTCCCATGTTGTAAATTCTGGGGGTTGAGGTGGGGGTCCGCCGCCAGTCCGCTGCACCGCGATGTTGTGCCTGGATACCATGGAACGCACCTTCCCCCATAGGTCGTTCCACCGCTTCCTGATGTTGTCCCGATTTCGTGGATGCTGTCCCACAGCGTTGACCCTGTCCACTATTCTTTGCCATAGCTCCATCTTCCTGGCAATGGTGGTGTGCTGCACCTGTGTCCCGAAAAGCTGGGGCTCTACCCGAACTATTTCCTCCACCATGACCCTGAGTTCAGCGTCAGAGAACCTGGGGTGTCTTTGGGGTGCCATGGGGTGGTGTGGATGAGGTGTGGGGTGGTGTTTGCAGTGATGAGTGTGGTGAGTGTAGTGGTGTGTGGTGTTTTGTGTGTGGGTGTTGTGTGGGTGATGGTGTAGTGTGCCTCTGTGTGATGGTGTTTTCTATTCTGTGCTGTCTCTCTCTGGGCTTCTTCTCTGATTTGTGGTCGTAGGGGTTTGTGGGTGATGTGGGTGTGCGTTTTAGAGTTAATTGGGTGTGTGGGAGTGTTGTGTGTATGTGTCTCAGGTGTGTGTATTTCAAATTGTCCAATGTGGCTGTGTTTTGGAGCTGTATGTGTATTTTGAGTGCGGCGGTGTGTACCGCCAATGGAATACCGCGGTTGAAAGACCGCCGCTTGGATTCGTGGGTCGTAATGGCATCGGCGTTTTTCTGTTGGCGTGACGGTGGAGGTTTGGTCTTCGCCAGTTTAACGCTGGCCGTTGGTGTGGCGGACTTTTGTTGATGTCGGGATTTTGGCAGTTTGCCTCTTGAGGGTCAGAATGACCGTGGCGGTTTACCGCGGTGGTGTTGTGGCGGCCTTCTGACCGGCGGTAAGCGCCTTTTACCGCCGAGGTCAGAATGACCCCCATAGTGTTATCTGTATCTATATCATGTAATGTCATGACACAGTTGCGACTCATGTCGGGGGTTAACAAATACATTTCCCATTACTTTTTTGTACATTTACTTTTAGATTGTAGATTCAGGCATAACAGTGAATTGGAGAAGGTCTTTTTTTCAGTTGCTACTGCTCCATAACATATCTTTAATTGAGTAACTTTTTCTCCTTTAAAAGCTGCCCTACCCCTCACTCTTTCTCCACTGCTGCCTTAGCAACCTCCTCTAAAACACTACCCTACCAGTAGTTCAAAGGTCATATGATTTTTGTGTTAGGAGCAGCCTAGCTTTAATGTGTGCTGTAGCAGGTATGGTTGACTACTAGGATTACTTTCTTAATAAAGAATAAGAACCAATCAGAGAATACCTGACTAAGGGGTTTATTACAACTTTGGAGGAGGTGTTAATCCGTCCCAAAAGTGATGGTAAAGTGACGGATATACCACCAGCCGTATTACGAGTTCCATAGGATATAATGGACTCGTAATACGGCTGGTGGTATATCCGTCACTTTACTGTCACTTTTGGAACAGATTAACACCTCCTCCAAAGTTGTAATAACCCCCTCAATCTTTTTAGTCACAATGTACTTTTATCTGGCAGTTTATTTACAACATACAATCATATACATGCCGTTTTTAAATCACTTGATCCTTCCATTTTAACCAGCTCACATTTTCAGAACTATGGGGGTGATTCTCACCCTGGCGGGCGGCGGAGGCCGCCCGCCAGAGTTCCCCCCTCCAAAATACCGATCCGCGGTCGAAAGACCGCTGAGGGTATTTTGGCTTTTGCACTGGGCTGGCAGGCGACCGCCAAAAGGCCGCCCGCCAGCCCAGTGCAAAAGAACCTTCCCACGAGGACGCCGGCTCAGAATTGAGCCGGCGGAGTGGGAAGGTGCGATGGGTGCAGTGGCACCCGTCGCGTATTTCAGCGTCTGCAAAGCAGACACTGAAATACAAAGTGGGGCCCTCTTACGGGGGCCCCACGACAACCCATACCGCCATCCTGTTCCTGGCGGGAGAACCGCCAGAACAGGATGGCGGTATGGGCTGTCAGAATCCCCATGGCGGCGCAGCGAGCTGCGCCGCCATGGAGGATTCTAATGGGCAGCGGAAAACCGGCGGGAGACCGCCGGTTTTCCGCATCTGACCGCGGCCAAACCGCCGCGGTCAGAATGCCCTGCGGGGCACCGCCAGCCTGTTGGGGGTGCTCCCGCCAACCCTGGCCCCGGCGGTCCATGACCGCCGGGGTCAGAATGACCCCCTATGTCATTTAGCTGCAGCCTTCTCCTGTGTGCAACAGCTCCTTTCCTTGAAAATGTTCAGAGTATGGATTGTAAGTAACAGCTATCTTTTTTGGGCTAGTGACTATGCTAGAAAGAGTGGCATTGACAGGGACCTGGGTTTGCCTAATGTGGATGTTATTTAGGGATTGCCAACCACTTCACCTCATTATTTTCCACTGTGGTGGTAATTGCCTGGTCTGCAGGCCTGGGCCAGCAGGAAGACACATTTCCAGCTGGGGCCTCTCAGAAACATGTGCATGTTTTTAGATTATTTACTTCATTTGTGCAGCAGTTTTAAAAGCACTGCAAATTTCCTTGTACATCCAGCAGCTTTCGGTAAACAAAAACATCACTATAACTCTGGTGATCAATGTTCCTGCTAGAGAGAGATAGGGGTTTTGTCTACTGGTAGTTTTGACTCATCTAAAGAAGCACAGAGGGTTCATATGCCAGCTGCCAAAAGACTTGTGTAATGCAAAACAGTATTTTATGTGCATAACACTTTGGGTTACTGCTTTTGTGACAGAGATTCTTTTGTCACTGTGCAGTACATACATGTACATAATTTGCAGTACATAAATTACAATCATAATGTAGCATAATGAGCTATGAACTACCTTCAAAAACCTACATGCAAGCTGCATGGCACAAATTAGAAAGTTATGTTTTTATCCACATATTTCATTATCCTCATGCTGCTAAAAAAGGTTTGATTGCATAGAAATGCATTCTTGTTATTAAAGTCAACTCTGACCACTGTGTTATGTTCTTAAATCTGAGTTTGTGCTTCTCCAGACCAAGCACTTTTAGAAAATGCCTACCAATATGGATGCCATGTGTTTCCTACACCTTGTAGTTTCATGTAAGGTTCTCCAACACCCTACACTGGTGTAAGGGGTGCTATCAAACAAATGAATTACATGTGACAGTGAGGCTGTGGAGAGATGAGAGGACCTTATTGTTTACCCACTACATATTTATGTGAAAAAGCTTTCTCAGATCTTATGTACCTAAAAAAATTAAAACAGATATTGCTTGAGAAATGTAGAATCTGACCTGAGGATTCAGCTTTCCTAAATAAAACCAAACATTGAACAGTTAGTCATTAAGATGCAGCACCAACCTTCCCATTAAGATTTTTTAATTTTTGCATATTTCTTTCAATATAAAATAATTATATGTTTAGTAATTCGAGTATTTGCTTGGTGTGTACATGTTTTAGTATTTTTTGCAATTTACTGTTTTAATGTTTGAAATTTAAATAGTACAAATTGCTTGGGGGATCCCCGGATTACAAGAGTTATCCATTGTGTGTCCTCAAGAGCCAAAAGGTTAGAAACCACTGCTCTAACATATGTCAGAGGCAGAAATTAAAGTGGTCAAATCAATTCTGTCCACAGATTGACAAATCTAGGAAACATGTTAATGAAACTACTTCAGCATTCCTCAGAGACCATAACATTGGCTGTATCTACAATAATAATCTACAGTTTAAATGGATAGCATATATAGGTGAGATGATGTGCTCTTTCCTGATGAATGCAACAGAGTATTTCTCAACAACTTGACACCGGCTCTTATCTGTACTAAAAATATACACACAACAAACACAAAGGCACTGTTTAGAGCCACCCTGCACCTCAAACACTCTTTAAATGAAAAAAATAATAGTAATAAAATTGGAGTTGCAACTCCATTGCAGATTTGCAAACCAAAAGTACATATTTAATGCACAATACATTTCTCAAAACCTCAGTGGAAGTGTAATGGAGTCTCAATAGAAATCTAATAGAGTTTGCCATGACAGCCAGAGTGGGTCAGAGTAGATCTGCGACTGAGTGTATGACAATCAACATGAGTCTGTCAGTGGGTGCACAAGTGTCTGAGTAGGTCTCTGAGTGAGTGCATCAATGTGTGACTTGGTCTGGTAGTGGGTGCATGAGCGTCTGTGTGGGTCTGTGAGTGGGTGCATAACAATCTGAGTGGGACTGTCAGTGGGTGTATGAGTGCCTCACTGGGACTCTGAGAGGTTGTGCAAATGGCTGTCCGGGTCTGTGGATGGGTCTGCCAGAGTCCGCGTGGGTGTGTGAATAGGGGCATAATGTCCAGAGTGGATCTGTCTGTGCATGCATGAATGTCTGAGTGGGTCTGTGAGTGAGTGCATCAGTGTTTGAGTAGGTCTGTGAGGGGTCCATGAGTGTCTGAGTAGGACTGTGAGTGAGTGTGTCAGGGTCTCACTTGGTGTCAGTGAGTGCATGACAATCAAGGTGGGTGTGTGAGTAAATGCATGAGTTTCAGAGTAAGTCAGTGAATGAGTGCATCAGTGTCTGAGTAGGTCTGTGATTGGGTGCATGACTGTCAGAGTGGGTCTGCGTGTCAATGTATAAGTGTCTCTGTGTGGGTCAAGTATTTTCTGTTTGTTTTTGTGCCCAGATTTGTGACTTGGTCAGAACATTACACCGGGGACTGCACAGGTGGATGTGATCCTGCGATTGTGGGGAAAAAAGAGTTTTAAACCATTTAAAATGCATAAGTGCTCCCTAAGCAATATTTGGTTTAGGAGGAAGGCCATATGGCCCCCTCCCCAGGCTTATCTCGGCCCCAGGGACCACATCCCATGGGGCCCAGCCTTTTAAAATGTATTATTTCGGAGTGAGGAGGCTGCATGGACCCTATCCCCCAGGTCCCAGCCTAAATTTTCATTTTGTTTAGGGATGGGGGCACAAGCCACTCCGAGGCTGATGTGGGCCCTGGGGACCAAGCCTTTCAGTCATAGAGAGGAAGCTGCTAAAGCAGCTTCCTCTCTGTGAGAGCAATTGTTTCCTCTGTCTCCCTGCCTGCATGTTTGCAGGTAGTAAGACAGAGGAAACCTTTGCTTACAGTGAGGAAGAGCTGTTTGACAGCTCTCCTTTGCTGCAAGCAGAGTGTTTGCTGTGGCTTGGCAGCAGCTGTGCAAGCTGCATCCAAGCCACAGCAAACAGCTATGTCCCAGTGTGGGCACCCCGGGATGTAGCAGGAGTCTTTTTCTTTTTTCAACATTTACCCTGGGGTCTCTAGGAGTGAGGGGGTGTGCGAGGCACCCCTGCTCATCAGTACAGGAAAACCCTGTGGATGTAGTAGTCTGTGGAGCTGCGTGGGGGTAGCATGGCCAGCACAAAATTGAAGAAATGGCCTGGGGAGGTGGTGGTCCCCGGGGCTGCAGGGGTGCCACGTGGCCCCTGCACACCTTCTGATCAATGCCCTTGGGAGGTGGTGGTCCCTATTTCACTGCAAATGTTACATTGATATTATCAATGATGTTATCAAAGATGTCATGAGTGATGTAATATGTGGAGTGCGGGCATGTTTTATATTTATCTTAGGGCATGAGTTATAGTTACTTGACCTAACCATAACTATAACAGCTGAATTTCCATGGGTTTGTGCGAGTAAATTCAGATCCTAACTATAACGTCTCTGAAACCTTTGGTTTTTTTAAAAGTGAATTTCTATGGATTTTTAATGAAAAGTAACTTTAATTACTATATAATAATGCAATAACTGCCGAACAGAGCCTTCAACTATGTGTGAATGGGGTTAGCCGCAACCCCATTAGGAAAAAAAGGGCTTTGTCTCCGAATATTCTACCAATCTGAGGTCCCTCAAAGACCCCTATATTTAGGACATAGAGTGGGGTTACCTCCAGCCTGACCCCTTATGTGACTTTCTGCCATTTCATTTGAACCCCAGGGACTGTTCCGATCAACTTAAATGGTCAGGTTGCGGCCATCCAGTCATGGCATTCGTATTGGTGAGCATATTCGTGGATTAGCCTCAATAATCACTATATTGTTGTGAAAGATCCGGGGCCATAGATATAAAAATGTGGATTTCCTGTAATTTGGCAAAAATTACTGAATGAATTTACACCAAATAAAAAAAGCACAATCTGTAGAACAAAATCTAGCTTTCTGCCAAAATTGCATTAATTCAACCACTGTGGTCAGGCACTGCTGCCATCCCCCTATAACCATCCAACTCCAAATGCCATGCGCAACTTTGTTGGGTCTCAGCAGCAGTCGTCAAGAAAGAACTAATTTGCCACACTCACTACATGAGATAGAGCACTTGAAAAAAGCAAGGATGCAAACACATCCATTAAGGATTACAGATAATTTTTCAAGGTGGAAAAGCAGAGAAAACACACTTCCTTTGCCTTGGTCATGCGCGCAAAGTTAGGATGATTAGTCCTTTACAGAAGTGGAACTTCAACGTGGATACATGCTTTGTTCATATCTGTAACTGCTCGTTGACGTTTAATTTCTGTCAGATGTGCATCATGCTAGAATGAATCCTACCCTGCATATTTATCCAAGAAAAGGCCACAATTTTGTGCAAAATGCCCACCCAGCTGGAGTACTTTCTACTGCATAATTAGTAAGTGCCACATCGTTGAGTAAATGTATAGTGCATATTCTACACTACAACTGCATAAAGGATAGCAAGGAAATGTCTCCAGTAACACTGTGTGTCTCTAACTTTTTCAATGTGATTGTTCCTCAAGCCTCTTTATCAGATAATTTTCAAGATTTGCAGTTCCATCTTTATTTTTGTTCTCTCATTTTTGGTGGACCACAGGTGGAGCCTCAAAGTCCCTGTGGTCTCAGCTGAATCCCGTCTCCTGTGGGAGCCGGCATTGCTCCCACAAGCAGAGAGCTGTTTTAATGTGCAGCTTTCTGCATGCATGAGCAATGTTTTCTTCTCTTTCCCTGCAAGCATACTTTAAAAAAGTAGCTTTTGGTCTGCAGATTTATTTGGTTCAGTAGTTTTTTAGATATTAAAGGGAAAATAAATTTATATATCTGGAGCCATGGATCCAGGGAGACCTACTGCTGAGATCTGATAGGCTACTAGCACTTCAAAGAGGAAAGTGTTGGCAGCCTTTTTGGGTTCTGATTCAGCCTAGTCCCAAAGAAAAGGTAAACAAAAAAAAGGAAAAGGGGCAGTGGATATATACCCTAATCTTCTAGATTTGGTCCAGGGGTCCCTCAATGACCCCCTAGGCTTAAAATAATTTTTTTAAGCAGCCAGGAGAAATCTGCAAGTGGATCCGTGGACCTCACCCTAAATTAAACAAAATAAATGGGGTCTCTTGCGTTTCTTGCTGATATTGACCCTGGGTGGGCCAGGTCCTGAGGACATTTGAAGCTTATAAAATAGAGGAGGCGTGGATGTGGCTCCCCTTCTTTGGCTCACTAAAGCCCCGGGGACCACTACCTCCCCAGGGTTGAATATAGAACATATGTGGGAGGGCCGTGCAGCCCCCTCTGCCCTGGGGATCACCACCTCCTGGGAGCAATATTCTAAAAAATTAATAGGGGGATCTGCAGGACCCCCGGTCCCTAGGGACCAACACCTCCCTAGGACTATTTGTAAAAAGTATGCTGGGGGCTGTGTAGCACCCGGAGGACCACAACTTCCTCAGGCAACAAATCAAAAAAAGGGAGTCCTGCAGACACCCCCTGGGACCCATGGTCCACCACCTCTGCAGGAATACAAATATTTAAGAAGGGGATCTGAGTCTACTCATATGTTGCCCTGGATACAGCCACCCTCCAAGGCTAGGTCCTGCTACCTCTCAAGGTGCCCACCCTCAGGAGGTAGCTGTTTGCTTTTGCTTGGTGGGAGCTCACAGGTCCCGCCAAGCAAAACCAAACACTCTCTTGTCAACAAGTGGGATGTTCAAAAATGCTCCTGCTTGCTGAAAGCAGATACTTTCATCTCTTTCCTTGCTATATATATATATATATTTTATCTAGTGGCAGTCGGCACTAGTTAGTTATAGTTAGGACCATGTTTGCATAGAAAATGCTTATATCTTTGGCACTGTTGACAAATCCTCACTAAATTTCCCAAAAAAGTGCCTGAGTGATTCTTGTGCCCCCCTCATAGCCCCAGGGATCACCAGAGCTATGTGCGTGTTCGAGGGGCCTGCACAGCCCCCCTCAAGGAGCCTCTGATGGCCCAGGAGACCGTCATCCTCCAGGGATGGCTCCTGCTATGTCCCGGGGTGCCCACCCCCGGGGACATAGCTGTTGGCTGCAGTTTTGCAGCTGCAGCCATGCCACAGCAAACAGGCCATGTTTGACACCAGGAGCTGTCAACCATGTCCTGCTGTCAAAGAGCGAACCGTTCATCTCTGTCCCTGCATGCATCCAGAAAAATGAATAATTATGTAGGAACTACGTGCGGTCCCAAATAGTCTGTGAAGGGCGAACAAAAAAGAATAAAAAAAGAAAAGCAATAGCTCAGTGTGAAGTTTGCAGACCTTCACACTAAGCATTGTTAGGTCAACTTCAGTTGGACTTGTTTCCCTCTTTTTTTAATAATAAAGAACAAATCATTATTTATTTTAAAATGGCAGATACATATCTCATTCTAAGTATATCAGACATCAAAGCCTAAAATAACTCTCTCTGTCTCTCTCTCTTTCTTTCTCTCTCTTCTCTCTTTGTCTCTCTTTCAATCAATTTCTCCCACTCACTCACCCATTCAGACACTTATGCACAAGCACAGACCCACTTAGACACTCAGGCACCAGCTCCCAGACCCACTCAGACCCACTCAGACCCTTATGCACTCACTCACAGCTCCAGTCAGACCCTCGTGCACCCACTCACAGACCCGCTCAGACAGGTACGCACATACACACACATACACTCATACTGTCACACACCCACTCACAGGCCCACAGACACCCTCATGCACCCACTCAGGGACTCATGCACAAACTGACACACCCACTAAAACACTGATGTATGCACTCTCACACCCAGACAGACACTCTGACAACCACTTTCAGCCCCAGATACAGCCTCTCACACCTATTCTCACACCCATGGAGCCAACTTCCACCGTGCACGCCCAAAGGGCAGTCCACAGCATGGGGTTGGGTGCTTGGGTGGGTAGCCGCAGGGACTGGCTGCAGGCTAAGATAACTATAATTTGCACCCCCGCCATGCAGATATTTTTCTTCAATAACTTTACTACTAATGTTTCAATAATATTTTTTGGGATGTTATAAGAGTTGCCATGAGTGCTGTAATACCTCTGGTAATTAGCTGTGTTCAGCAACATGCGCATTGTAGTTACCTTAGGCCGCAATTATAGTTACTTGAAATAACTATAACTATACCTGTTGAATTACTATGGTTTTGTACGAGTAAATTCAGAAGTATTGCACCCCCCTAACCTTTGGTTTTGTAAATGAAAATATATAAATGTATGTGTGTGTGTGTGTTTGTGTTTTTTTCTGTTGCATAAAAAACACTGGTATTACAGCAAGTATAACATAGGACACCGTAAAATAGAGAAATTATGTAACAGTTGCCCGTGAAATGCCCCCAAACTACTTTGCTACTTGGATTATGTGGCTTGGGGACCAGAATATGCAGCAAGGTTATCTAAATTCTGCAGTTAATCAATTATTTACTAGTATTTTGACATGGTAAAGCTAGTAAAAACATTTTCAAGTGAAATTTGTAAATTAAGTGCAGTACATCTATAGCTATGAAATAAGCACTGCAGGCACAGATTAGCATAGATCCCTGACCCTCACCATTTCCATTTTTCTCATCAACAATTAATTTTTTACAAATAAAATGTTAGCATTTTAATTCCAGCCACTTCTCATTTTTAGCTGCACTTTGAAGCAAACTGTATTTTCAATTAACTACCTAAGAATAAACATGTGATGTAAAAATACATAACAGGTAGCCTTGTTCTATGGTCCCTCATATTGCCACCTCTTCATAAACCTAGACCTTTCTCATCATGCGTTTTACCCCCTTGACAGAATGCAAGCGATTTCCTACACATTTTCCAGTTGACGATGTAGATTTTTACTGTGATTTCACCTCTGTATGTTATTGATTGATGCCCAAAAAAGTGTATCATATTCAAGAACTCTGATATTCACTTTGAACTTGTTCAAAAGGACACAGTATGCTCTGTCCGAAATGTATCTGCACAAAGAGGTTTAATGTTCTGTGTTCGAATAGTCAACCCTACAAATATGCCTGCAACAAACTTCATCTTTCTCCAACAGCATTGATATGGATTTCTTCTAACCTTTGGCATCACCAATAACAGTCATCAAAAAGAGGAATTCTAATTCATTTACCATTAAACAGTTAGATGTAGATGGGTAAAACGCAGGACTTGCACCACTGTATTAACAGTTACACATATTCCTGTTCTGGGTGCACAACTATTTCCTCATGTATACTGTATGTCTAATAATTACTTGCCTTGTCCTTAAAGGAAATCAATATCCTGCATTAATAGAAATTGATAACTGTTAAATTGATTGCAGTGTTCGTTCATTAAATGAAAATGCATTGTTACAGGCAGAAGAGAGCTTTATAAGTTGAGTATTTCTTTGAAAGGTAAGTGATTGATAATATATTAAAGCCAGGTAAGTGGCAGCTCTGTGTTTTTTCTTGGCCATGTAACCCACAGAACTTAATCAATTGTAAATGTTTTCATTATTCACCCTATTGTGTGTTCACCAAAGGGTCAACCTTAAACAAAACAAAGCTCTTATTTGGCATTTCACTATAGCATGTTTATTTGGCACTTTGGGAAATGTCAGTTAATTGGGCAGACAACAGTTTCAGGCAGCACTGTCTACCTTAATAAATTCAAGACGAGCAACATGTGAAACGTCCTCAGCTATACAATAGGTCATAACAGGTGACTTGTTTTCTTTTTCTTTTTTGCTGTATTTGTTGTATTAGAATTTGAATATGTCCATGACCAGTATAGTTGTGGCACAAACAACGAGATGCAAATTTGTTCTGGATAAATCCCTTTTCACCACAAGAGCTTATTGTTTTTAATTATTTTGGTATCTGTTTTTTCTATCTATCTATCTATCTATCTATCTATCTATCTATCTATCTATCTATCTATCTATCTATCTAGCTGTACTGCACTGGCCCATTTTTCACCCTTGCTGGCACAAAATTATTGTATACAAGATCTCTTCACCATGGGCTACGGGAATGGCAGAGGAACATATTGCCTGTTAATCGATCTATCAATCTGTGTACCTAATGTTATATGTAGCTGTGTGTTTATGCATTTGTTTGTGTCTCTCTTTCTTGATCTCAACCGGGACACCTAAAAAAATACTTTCATATGTAAAATGGATTTATAGAAGGAAAAAAGTCTGAAACTACAAAATCAAAATTGATGTGTAAATGGTAGGGTCATATTTTTGTGGGTATGTATAGTTACACGTGTTAAAATTCTGCTATTCCCATCGATGTCCGACAATCCTAAAAAGCACCAGCAAAAATACTCGTTGGCAGTCCCAGGGGATTGTCATGCTGGTGGTCAGTAAACAAATGTGTTGGTATTTACAATGGTCTGTGCCATGTTTGCATGGACATATAAGATTGTCCCTCAATGTCCATGGTGCAAGAGGTGCTATAAACGTGGGGAGTGTGCACATTTACCTCTATGTTCACTTGAACCATGGAGGAATGACCACCTTTTCGCAGCAAATTCTTCTGAAAAAGAAAAATGCGCCAATATAATATTAAATCATTCATGACGTTCGATTGTTTTAAATGGATTGTCACAAAAGTAAAGTTAGAAAAATTAACAGTATACACTAGAAATCTACAAGAGTACCATAAGGAAGTCCCGAAAAATGTAGTTATACACATGATGCTGGAAATGCTATTGTCTTGATAGTCATTTGAAAATCTTGTCAGTTAGTCTACCTGTGCATGAGCAACTATATGTGTGGATCGATAGTTCGTTTTTTTAGCTATCTTTCTAAAACTGATATAACTTGTTTTTTAGCTATTGTATGTTGCTTTGTACATATAATTCTCTACTTTCTTGCATTTCTCTTTATCCACATTTATCCACATTATCAGATCTTTTTTAAACCGAAAACTGCACATGAACGAGTAGAATATTATAAAATCATCTGTCACTTAAAATTGATTGCTTTATATTTTTACTTGTATGTTAAGTCCGTTTTTAGTGTGGCAAATACCTGCACACCCTCTTCCTTCCTGGCTGGCAGCATTGATCTCTACCTCTAAGAATGAAAGTAATTAAACTCTTTCTAAAAAATAGAAACTACACGGTGAAGTGAAAGGAATACAGTAAAAGGAAACGATGACTCCGAATTCCCTGACAACATCATTCTTTATTATTACAGATATGTGCACTTCCGGAGAACTATTACACTTCAGACATGTAACATAATTAACAGGAGCAACGTGTCTGGATTGTAAATGGATACTAAGCTTGAGACAGGAAGAAATTGTCACCGTTAGGTTAGTGCATGTTTTGCATTACAGTCGTTAGTTTTAAATTGGATCTAAATTAAGCAAACTTTGATAAGGATACTCATTGACAGCATAATCATGCACCAACATTTAATCACCTTTTGCATACAATTTTATCCGGTTCCACTTTAAAATGTATGCTGGATATTTCACTGCATTCTTCTTGCTGATTGATTAGCTTTACTACTGATTTTATTTATGCGGATAATTTATTTTCCGAGCATATATTTTAATGAGAAGTTTTGTTCAGCATGAACATGGTCGGAATACGAGAATTCAGCACACCTGACTAAATAAGATGCTTGAGATCACTGAGGAAAGAAATTGACATTTAACTTTACCCTCAGCATGGAGCCAGGGGCAAAGTTTGATCTGAAAACTTGCAAATTAACCAAAACTGTCACTCAGGAGTTATGGGTCTGAATGCTGCAAAATATGTTCTTTGAAGTCCTCATTTCAGCAAAATTATTAAAAACTTTATATCTAATTAAAATTGTAACTGCATTCCCATTTTTCAAAATCTCTCTATCCTCGGGGCCAATTGGGATGAGTGAATTTGCACCCTCCTCTCCGCAGCGCAGTGAACTGCTCCTACAGCAATATCAGATCATTACCATCTCCCCAGCTGAGAGGGAGCAGCCATTATCATGCAGCATTATTAATCTTCTTGTCTTATCAACTTGCAAATCACAAGCCATTGAGCCTTATGGCATGGTTCTGGCTCCATAGTTATTCATTTTGTAGGTCTACCTAGCCTTTGAGTCCCCTTAATCACCAGCAGATTGTCAGTCTCTTAGCTCGGCCAGCCCCTGTGGCCCTTCACAGCTCTTGTGAAAAGTCCATGATGTTCTCTCCAAAAAGCCCTTTTTATTTAAAAAAAGGGAACGAGACAGTAAGGAGGATAAATTTCATTAATGGATGTGAATTAACATCCTACTGCCAAGAGCTGACCCTTTCTCCTGACATGTACGTCTAAGTCATTCTTGTCACTTCCCCCCCATTAATATTCTGAAAAAGGCAGCGCCTTGAACGGAATGGAATACGATAGTTCCCTTAAACAGTCGCTGTTGACCTTAGGTTGGGGATTTTTCTTTAGTCTGCTTTTCTTAAAAATAAAATATTAATCATATTGAAAAAACGCAGGCAGAGTTTCTTTAGATTGTTCAATATATTCCATTTATAATACTGCACTCATTAAATTAAGCTATTGAACATTTTTGCACATTTCAGAAAGCCACGGGGAGTTGGGAAATGCCTTTGCCATTGGGAAGAAGCCATAGGATGCCATTGCCAAAAACCACAAAATCTCCCAGATGTAATTCAAAATCTTCACACATCTTTTTAAAGCCACTTCCTTAATGCCATTTTTATTATCCATGCACAGTTTAGCGCAGGTGAGTGTGCACACACAAACCTCCTAGGTGTTTCGAAAATCATTCATTTCAATACAGAAGTCAGAGGTAAAAAATGTAAAAGATATCTTTAAAATCTAAAATATTTTGCACTAGTCGAGTTGGCAATGGGTAGTTTGTCGCCGCACAGAGTAGTACCCTTGTTTACTTGTATTACACGTTTACGTTTATAGACAGAATGTTCGTATAAACACAGCACCCCATGTTAGCAACAATATTTTCTACAATGTAAATATTTCCAAGTTATGTGCACATAAGAACGATTTTATATGTTTACACTTAATTTACTATAAGTAAAAATACTGATTATCGTTATTGGCTGAAATCATTAAGTACAGTCTTGTATGTGACTTTATGTAGTGCTACCTAATGATTGCTTTAGAAAAAGGAGTTCAGCATCACTCTAAACAGAATCTATTTTTAAACTGTACCTTGCTTGGAAGAAATCTACAGAGCACTATTTGAGGTTTATCAATGCAGTACCAAGCATCCACAGATAAGTAGGGAAAGTCAAGAAAGGAAGCAACATAAGGAAATGTACGGAGAAAATGTATATTTCGGTGTCATGTATTATGAAATAAAGACACTGCAAGGACCGTAAGAACGAAAAGTAGAAAAAAGAGAGGAAGATGTGAAGGAAGAGAGACAGTAAGGAAGGAAGGAAATAAGGCCGAAGGAAAGCTGTAAGAAAGGAATGAGGAAAGGAATACTGGAAGGTAAAACGAATGAAAGAAAAAAGGAGAATGGAAAGAAGGAAGTAAAAAGGGGACAGGGGAATGCAAGGAAAGAGGCAAGTAGCAAACCAGGGTAGCAAAATAGGAAGGAAGTAAGGAAGGAAAAAATGGAGGAAGGAAAGCAAAGGAAAGGAGGGAGCTATGGAAGGAAGAAAAACAACACAGCGTCAAGTAAAAGAAAGGAAGGTATTCCCTTATAAAATAATCTTTAAGTGACTGCACCATTTCCTTAATATATTTTTAGCAGCAATTTTCGAGAATTTAAATTAAACCAAGCGACATCTATTTCTGTTTAAGCATAGAAATTGGAATTGGAGGAACAACTAGTAGTTTAGTAATTTATAATTGCAGGACTTTCCCACTGCATGATGATACCGCTTTATGTTTGAAATTATCGGGCAGTGTAAAATGTATCTGCCTAATGTTTCGTTGATTTTAGTTGCTATTTATGACTATATTATGTGCATGAACTGATACAAACGACACTCATGACTTTGCCTTAAAATAAATAACCTAATCACGCAGGAAAGATTGTTTACTTGTGTATTTTCTCTTGATGTTTCTTAATTCCAACAAGAAAAAACAGAAAAGAAATGAAAAATGTAACATTTAATAAAAACGTCTTGCATCGGTGAAGATACACTAAATACATCTGAAACAGTATTTCAATTTGTGATTGTTTTATGTCAGATAAAGTGGAGATAATGCCTAAAATGAAGGATGTAATTACCAAGGGCGAGTGCACAGTATATTAAATGAAATTTCTGATCATAAAGAAAAGTAATGTCTACTCAGAATTATAATTTCTGTACTTTTGAAATCATCTCAGCGAGAATTATCTACCCATTTCAAATTGTAGTACTTGTCAAAATCAACTGTATAGCATTTCAAGAGCTCTTCTGAATCAACAAAGCAGATGTATAGCAGAGAAAGGTTGCACTAAGATGGAAATAAAACTGCAATAAATGCCCCTGAATGCCTTTAATCTCTTGAACTCTCCACTTCACACAGAGCGTATCTCAGGTCTTTGGGATATCATTTGTATATAAAAAAAATCAAGCCTGAATTATAATGAAATATTCAAAAACACTTCATAACATTACTTCAGCTCTCCGTTAAAGCTGTTTCCACAATGAAAAGATCATGGCTGTTCATAAGCAGTGGAAATGTTTAAATTGTTCATGTGTTTGGATAAAGAACTTTAAAAAAAAATACCACAATGAATAATTACTTTATTACCAACACAACATCGGATGAATGCAGATACAATTACTCCTAAACACAAATGTATTCCAGAACATTTTATGGGTTCAATTGTTTTCTTGATTGTCTGAAAACGTTGTATTTAGGATATCGAAGAATGATTTTTAAAATGATAAAAAAGGGGTAATTCGCAATTATAGTTTACATTGCTTTATAATTAGCTTTCATTTTATTACGTTTTATTAGTAAAAAGATGCTTCACATATCATGAACAAATTGAACAATACAACAATCACGCAAGGTGTTTTAATCAGTTTCCTTGTGAAACTAGATAATTATTCTTACAAGAAGCCCCCCCCCCCCCCCCCCGAAGCTTGATATTCTTATTTTATAATAATATACCCTTTTACCTTTCAGAATCGTTTGGGATTTAAGAGTAGAAAATGAGTCGTGAATACAATTTATTGAAAATGTGTTCTTTACCTACAAGGGAAATACACACTTGCTATGATTATGTATAAAAGTGAAACAGTGTTAAAAGGCAGAGTTTTTTAAAAACAGGACAATAATACTACTCCCTTTATTATATTCACTTTAAAAGAGCTATACATTTTATTGATGGTAAACCATAATACTTTTCTGAAAAAATAATTGTAAAAGAAAAATATTAACACTTAGAATTTAGACCACTTGGAAGAAGAATTTGGCTGGAATGAAGAGGAGTTACACATGCTGGGAGGAACAGCTGGCATGTCTGGAGCAGTAATTAACAGTTTAGTTAATTTATCTTGCCATTGCTTGGGAACTCCGAATATACTTTCCCACTTATGTAAATTGAGATCAAATACTAAAATGTAAAAAAATTGCTTTAATAAGTAGTATTTCATGAAAGTAACTGAATCTGGTGCGTCACTGCAAATGTAATCTCAAATGATTAGCAGCAGACATACAACATGAATCATGCATGCTGCTGCATTGTATTTTACCACAAGGTGTGTCTTTCCCGTTGATCTTATTATAGAAGTGTCAATATGTTATTTCTTGCTGGCAAGTTGTAGAACAAATGTTGCATTTTGTTTAGCTGCTACTGCAGAGTCACACTCTGTTTTTTGCAGAGTGTATCTTATTTGTGCTCCCTCCAGATTATGTGCTTTGGGCACTTATTTATGTTTGCCAAAGTCTTGAATATCCTGTTTTGTGATCTTCCGCTTTGATGAGTTTTGTCACCAGCAATCAAAAGTATCTGGTACAGGTGACATTTTCAAGGGCATACATAATATATATATATATATAGTGTATGGTTAAGGTAGGACATATAATAATGTGTTTTATATGTCCTGACATTGAAATATTGCTAAATTCATTTTTCACTGTTGCAAGGCCTGTCCCCCTCATAGGTTAACATGGGGGGGGGGTACCTTTAAATATGATTAAAGTGTAAATTCCCTTTGGGAGCGGATAGCCATGTGGAGTTTGGAGTCTCTGAGCTCACAATTTAAAAATACATCTTTTAAGTAAAGTTGATTTTAAGATTGTGAGTTTGAAAATGGCGCTTTTAGTAAGTGAGCATTTTCTTGCTTAACCCCTTTCTGTGACTGTGCCTGTTTGTGGATACCCTGTCTGGGTCAGTTTGACAGTTGGGCTGGTTGCACCTCACACTAGACAGTGACACAAGGGGAGCTATGGTGTAGTCTGCATTTCCTGATGAGCCATCTGTGCTAGGAGAGATGGGAGGAGTGGTCACTTATACCTGAAAGTGCTGTGCCTGCCCTCACACCATGAGGTCTCCGACCCCCTGGTGAGTGTCTGGGGCCTGGCCTGGGCAAGGCAGGATTTCACAATCAAGAGAGACGTTGCTTTGAAGTAGGCCTACTTCAAAGGAGAAAATGGGTATAAGAAGGGCACCCAAAACCTCAGACTTTAGAACACTTCTGGAAACCAAGAAGAACCTCTACCTGGAGAAGAGCTGAGGAAGAAGAGCTGCCCTGCCTCTGATTGTGCTTTGTGGAGCTATCCTGCAGTTGCTGCTTCTGCGTGTGCTAGAGAACAAAGACTGGACTTTGTGTTGCCTTTCTTCTTGTGATGATCTCCATGGGCTTGATTTAGAGCTTGCCTCCTGTTTTTTGAAGTCTCAGGGACAGCAAAGACTTCCCTCTGCCAGCACCTGGAGTCTCTGGAGAGACTCCTACTCTGCCAAGTAGTGCCCATCCAGTTCCTGTGGCCCTGAAAGGAGAATCTGGCAGCCTTAGAGGAAGAAATCCACATGCAGAACGCCGTGCGGGGAAATGATCGACGTGACTCCGATCTGCTGCTGAAAATTTGAAGCGCCTCCGGCTATGCGGATGAAAATCAACGCTCGTCTGCATGCGACCCAAAGATTGACGCCCGGGGATGGAGAAACAATGCACAGCATCACCGATGGAGGCTGGTGAGATCGCAACATGCGCTGTGTGGTTTTCGGATCATTGTGTGGCTGGATTTCCGACGCAAGTACCGCTGGGTGTGTAAAAACAACCCAAGGCCTGCCTGGACCAGACAGTGCTGACCCGATCAACGCATCGCCGTCCTGTGGAGAGAAGAAACAATGCGCCCAGACCTGACGAAAGGAGAAACAACGCAAGGTCTCACCCGACAGTGAAATCGATGCATCACAAGCACTTTTTGACGCACACTCGCCGTGTGGGGTTACATTTGATGCACCCAAGGTACATTTTCACACTAACAGTGTTACTGTATGTTTAAAATTACATGAAGACTCTTTTTGCATTTTTTATGATAACTTGACTTGTGTATTGTGGATTTTTGTTGTTTTGGTCTTGTTTTGTTTAGATAAATATCCTCTATTTTGTTGTGTCATTTTGTAGTGTTTTCATTAAGTTACTGTGTGTGTTGTTACAAATACTTTACACCTAGCACTCTGAACTTAAGCCTGCCTGCTCGTGCCAAGCTACCAAGGGGGTGAGCGGGGGTTAGCTGAGGGTGATTCTCTTTTACCCTGACTACTGTAGAGTGAGGGTCCTTGTTTGGACAAGGGGTAACCTGACTCCCATTTCTAACATATACGTTAATCCATCCACCGCCATGCGTGGCCTTGGGCAAGTCCCTGAGACCAACCCCCTATAAGCACCCAACCTTGCACCATACACAGCCTTTGCCTGTGTGAAGCAGGGGTTGCCCGCAGGGCCTGGCCAATAGCTAGTCCCTGCTGCCAATCCCCAGAACCACCCAACCCTATTCTGCACATTGCCCTTTAGCCGTCCGCCCCAGGAGTTAGCCGCAGCCTATCTCTCCGGATGTGTGAATAGGTGTAAGAGGATGTATCTGGGGATTAGAGTGGCTGTGAGAGTCTCTGGGTGTGAGAGTGCTTGCATCAATTTATTTGTGGGTGTGTCATTGTCTGTGTGTGTCTGTGACTGGGTGTATGAGGGTTCAGTGGGTCTGTGAGTGGGTATGTGGCAGTCTGAGTAGGTCTGTGAGTGGGTGCATGAGAGTCTGAGTGGGTCTCTGAGTGGGTGTGTGAGAGTCTGAGTGGGGCTGTGAGTGGGTGCACTAGGGTCTGCATGGATCTGTAAGTGGGTGCAGGAGTGTCTGAGTAGGTATGTGAGTTGGTGCGTAAGGGTCAGAGCTGGTGTGTGAGTGGGAGAAAGAGCTTGAAAAAGCGATACTTGAGGTAACTAAATATAACTAGTAAATTTCCATGGTTTCATGTGTTTAAAATGTGAGTCTAACTATAATGTCCCTGTAACCTTTGGTGTGTGTGTGTGTGTGTTTGTTTCTTTGTTGGGTATGACCCTGAGGCTGCTTTATCTGTCTATCAGCCTTATGTTACCATACACAATACAGAAGCAAAAACAATATATCTACATAAATGGGTTTTGCTTGTTTCTTCTTTCTTCAGCCATTGTTCATTTTGACTTTCATATACATGTTTTATCACCCAAAAGAGCGGAATACATAGGAAGAGGAAGCGGGTCACCCTACTTAAACCATGAACTTTGTTGTCATACTCACATTTGGATTTGTCACCTGGGTAGCCATAGTGCCCAGATGTACTAAAATGATATGCAAGAAGGCACAGCAACTGAAGCTTCAAATGGAGAGAGAAAAAATGAACCGTACCTACACAGATGAGGCACATTTTTCCATCTCTTGTTTGCAAACTTTTAGCTTCCATGCTCTAAAGCACACACCCTTGCATTATAGTTCAAGGATGTGTGCATTTTCTAAAGCATATGTTTTTTACTGAAAAGGGACTCTACCAGCACAGAAAAAATCCTTTAAGACTTTTCTGACTTTCTGTGTGTGCTGTAGAATGTAGCACACTTGCAAATTGGAACAAATGGAGACAAGAAAACATTTCTCATTTTTACACCTGCCTTGATGGGGCTCAAATTCCTGTCTAGTAGATAGAGAATTGCTTCAAAATGTATGGGTGTTTGCATGGGAATGCCCATGTACCACCCATGAAAAGGCCTCTTGATGCAAAGTAGCATAAAGTACTGCATAGCATAACTTTGCATTACTTTGGGGAACATTCCAATGTGAATCCTGGTATGAGTTGGATAGTAAACGCCGCAGCAACTCTTTCCACCTGCTTTGCGTCACTTTTGTCGCAAAAACCCAGAGGAAAAGGTTAGTAAATCTGAGCTTGTGTGCTTGGTGCATCATCCATTGCAACTGACAGATTTATACTCCTGTTTTGCTTTGAGCATGCACATGCATGATGAAGGCTTCTACAAGTACATATGGGGACTTCTGTCTTTTGACATCAGTGTCAAACTTAGTAGGCTACTTTTAGCGTTTAGATTCAATTCTAGTCTAATGCAAAAAAAAAACAGAAAGATATACTCTTCTGAAAAGAGACACATTTTTGAATTTACCAAGGGGTCATTTGTGTAGGTTACTTATGTTTTAAAAAAAAACAATGAATCACTGAAATCCAAAATAATATTCAAATTGGGAGAAAAGGGAAATAGTCAACAGCATTTTCATCTATAATTTCATACCTCAGTGGTCAATTTATGAAAATAATATACACTTACATCTATCAGATCTTTTTAGTTGATGGGTTCCATGTTTCTTGGAATGTACTCAAGATAATGAGTTTAGGAATATTGTTTATTTAGACATCTTTGAATTTGTGGTGACCCATGCTATCAAGTGATCCAGAGGGTATTTTGAACAATGTATTTTTTCTTGCATGCTCTCTTACCTACAGCATACAAAGTAGGTCTGGATGGAATGTTAATTCCGATGGAGGAATAGAGGGGGATTTGGTAATTCCACTTTACCCTTGTAATGTGAAATTTCTTATAAATTCCACCACTCCAAAGGTGTTATTAATTTGCTGTAAATTCTTGTTTCGAAAGAGAGCTGGAAGAAGGAGCAGTCCCTCTATGTTTAACAATCACTGCAGATTAAAGTTTAATCATAGGGGGAATGCTCACTCTTGTGGTCCTCTTTAGAGATCTCTGCAGATTGAGATTTTTAAACAGGACGGAAAGCGAGAGCAGTCCCTCTATGATTAAAAGCAACTACAGATTAAACTCTAATCTGCAGTGGTTTTTAAACATAGAGGGAGTGCTCCCTCTTCTGCCCCGTTTTAAAATCACTGAACATCAGTGCATAATCCTTGTAACCCTTACGTATTGTGCAGTGATTACTGCAGAGTATGTAAGGATGTCGAGGTGTATGCAGTGCAGAGTGATATGCCGTGGTTTCTAAACTTTGGAAACCACTGCATAGTACTCAGCGGCAGCACCCTTACATACTGTGCACTAACCAATGCAGAGTACATAAGGGCGCTGAGTTTTACTTAGCTGCACTATTTTCCCAGTAGAAAATGCATCCTCGCATACAATTTTGGATGTGAGGGTAGACTTTGTTCTAAAAATATAGTACCAAATGCCCTCTCTGTCCCATCGCAGAATACTGTGGAATCTTCGCGGAAATTTAACTCCAACAATTTTATCCACCCCTAACATAAAGATGGAGAGAAATTCAATTGATAAATACAACTGTTTAAGCAGTTGGTATTCATGTTCTTCTCCTCTTAAAATGGTAACCCACTTGTATAGAAACAGGAAATTAGCTGAAAAGCAATATGAAGATATCTAAATGTTTTCCTTGAACATTGACCCATTCTGGCAATGTGGGTAACTGCTGTACTTGGGAACTGTCTCAGCTGCTACCAAAAAAGAAGCCTACATTTCTGAAAACTAGGTACCCAGGAGATTTCAGGGTGATATAACTTGCTTGATTCACACTAACATTTTTACCTAGAATTTGCTGCAAGTCTCAAACCTTGGTTATCTTTATGGAAATGCAAGATGGTGTATATTTTGTGGATACCTGCAGATTCTAGAACTCTCCCTCACACAAATATGAGGAAAGTGAATGGATTTAGCTAATGTTTAATGTTAGCTTAGAATTCCAGGTAGGAAAACAGGGAAGGAGCAACACAACCCACACAATTCTGGATTAACCCCATTCTCCTTAAGGTCACATTTCTCCATCACTTATAGACTTCCCTGGTTGCCAGCTGACCCAGAGCCTAAATAGTGTACTTATTCACCATGGTCAGTGACAGGAAATTGTGATGTACTCCCTGTTTAATATGCCAAAAAGACCCAACATTTACTACTGCTTGATACAGTATTGGGATGCTTAAGGTCCTGGAAAGCAGAAAGACTTTTGGGTTTCAGGGGTAGGTATGGAGCATTATATCAGAATAAGCTACCATCCCTATTTTTTAAAATGTCCCTGGCATCCAGTAAGTTTTTGCACCATGATAATCAGACTAGGGTTAAATCATCTTATCTTTCCCCCTGAGGAGGGGGTAGAATGACTGTTTGGTCTTTAGGGATAAATAAAATGACCCAGTATGAGCTGGCACCCACCCCATTCCTTTTTTTTTTTTTTTTAGAAAACATGAATGAGTGTAGTGGGATTTTTGCTTGAGTCAAAAATTGCTAAACAAAGGAATCTTGTAATGCAATGAAAGCACTTCCTTCATGTTCCTGGTAGTGTGGGGGTTTGTAGAAAGACATATCAGCTCATAACAGGGTTAGGCACAATCTAACAATGCCTGGGTGGGCTGCCTCTACCCACTTTTTGACCATTTTTCATGGTGTATTCCTGCCCCCAAGAGCAGATTAGGACTAAGCTTCCCTAATGTGCATTACAGGGTGGGCAGGAAGACAGTTGTACCCATCATGAGGTAGAAGCAAAGACCAAAACCTGTGTGACCTGTCCCTACCCCTTTTTTGACCTTTTTGTCTTGGTGGATTTCTGCTCCCAAGGGGGCAGCTTGGGGCTAAACCCTTCCAATGTGCAATCCAGGGTAGGCAGAAAGACATCTGTGCCTATTATGGGGTAAGAGCACAGGCCAATGCCTGGGTAGGCTGTTCCCATCACTGTTATTTAGCCCTGGTGCTTACTGGAGTTTCTACACTCCTCGGGAACACATTGGGCTAAACCCCAAATCTGCTACAGGTGGTGCAAAAACACTGCTGGGGGGATTATAGGTTGGGAGCACCCTCTCAGCCTGTCTACTAAGAGATCAAGGGTGCAGAAAGTCCTTTATGTTGGGTCCTTTCTAAGTTTTGGCCACAGCCTGAGGTCTGGGTGGGCCACTCTCTCCCCTTATTGTTTTAGGTAATATCTCTAGAGTTGTGTGGGCTTTCTGTCCCCTGTGGGGGCAGATTGGATTTAAACTGGGGGTTGACCTAACTGTTGCAATGCTCTCAAGCATAATTACTCATGCGCTAGGAAAATAACACTAAGGGGGTCATTTTGAGTTTGACCGATGGAAAACTCTGTTCACCAAACTCCTGACAGGGTGGCCGCCACCTACACGGTGACCTCCTCACAAGAGATATTAAGGGTTTCCTGCTAGGTCTGTCCCAGCGGGAAACCGGCTACAGCATTCTCTCTGGCTTGTAATTGAGCCAGAGCTAATGCTGTAGCGAGTAGGGTGCACCAGCACCCATATAATATTCACTGTCTGCAAGCAGAGAGTGAATATTCCAATGGTGCTGGGCAGGGGCACCCCTGCACTGCCCATACCAAGTGCATGGGCAGTGCAGGGGCCCCCTAGTGCCCACCTATACCCCCCTCCACCAGTTCTCCCCCAGCCTTTTCATAGCAGCGTTACTTCCGTGAAAAGGCTGGGGGAGAACTGGTTCATAATGCTGCCCTGGTAGATCAGGATCTCTGCCACTGCCAGACCGCTGAGATCCAAGATCCTGGCAGAGTTGGTGGTTCCTTGGCAGCCCAACCAACAGGGTTGTTATGTGGTGGTCGAACAGCCGCATCTGCACTGGTCCAGACCACCACCGCAAGTGTGGCGGTTGTAAGACCAACACACTCAGAATCAGGCCCTAAATGCCAAAGGCAACTCACAGCAGTAGCCAGAAGCCAGTCACTCGCTTTTAGTTAATTGTTTCTGTGATAGTATTTTTTCCCCAGATTAGTCCTAATAACTCAAGGTGGCATAATCAGGTAATTTTGGTAATTTCACATCACAAGGATAATGAAGAATTACAGAAATTACTCTAATTACGTAGGAATAATTAAAATTACTCCCAGACCTAATATAAAACTCCAATCTACACCAAGAGATGTAGAAAGACTGGTGGGGCCATTATAGGGTCCGGACAAAGCCTGATACCTGGGCAGGCTGCCTACTCCCCTTTTTATACCATTTTCCCTGGAGTAAACGTCCCATGGGAGGTTGGGCTTGTTATGGTGTGGTTGTATATACTGATTTCTCAGTGGGCTACTCCCTAGTGGCCAATTAAACCCTCCAGGGAAGGCAGAGAGAACGCTGGACACTTATGGGATGAGGCCTTGGCTGAATGCCTGGGCAGGCCACCCACCTTCCTTTTATTAAAGTAATTTCCCTGCTGTGTAGTGAACTTTCAGCTGCAACAGTAGGGCAAAATGGAACAAAATTCCCCAATATGCCCCTTATGAGGTGGTGAAAGACTTCTGGGCTTGTTATGGTATGGGTGTACAGCTAAATATTTAGATGGGCCACCTCTACCCATTCATTTTTTCACCAGTATATTCCCTGACATCTAATGGGCTTTCTGACTTCCTCTGCCAGGGTACTGAGGAATCCCCTAATCTCCTGCTGCAGGGTTGCAGAAAGAATATTTCAGTTTTTTAAGTGGAGAAAGCTCTTGTCAGTGCCTCGGAACCACTCTCCTGGTGACTAGAAAGAGATGCCTCTGGAAAAACCTTTCCAGCTGTACCTTTCCTGCTTTGATGAGTGCTGAGGTATGATATATTCCACCAAGACGGATCAAAGTGAAACCATTAAACACCTAAGGGCATTAACTGGTTTCACGTTCAATTGTGTAACATCTGTGTGCTGCACGGTGCTTGTCACACTGATCAAGAAAGTCAGTTTGTGATGCAATCAAAGCTCTCTTTCATGTCTTGAAAAGAATATCCTTCTAGTGCTTGCACCAGAAATAATTATGTAGCATCTTGGTGGATGAACCATTCACGCCCTCCTCACTACAGAGAACAATCAGTAGAAGTGAAAGGTTCATCCCCAACTTTAAGGAGTAAAGGCCAGATGTATCAAACATTTTTGCGTTTTGGTATGTAAAATCCAATTTGCGATTCGTTAACTTGTTACGGAATCGCAAATTGGATTTGCGACTACATTGCAATTCGGTATTAGGAAGGGGCGTGTCAAGGGCATCCCTTCCTAATACCGAATCACAGAGGTATGTATGATTGTTTTGTGATTGTAAAGGCAGTCGGAAATCAATCGCAGTTACCACCTACTTCAAGTAGCTGGTAAACCATTCACAAAGGGGAAGGGGTCCCCAACGGGCCCCTTCTCCTTTGTGAATGCATGTGAAAATGTTATTTAAGAGCAGGCAGTAGTCCCACGGATCACTGCCTACTCTTGAAAAATGAAAAGAAAACTTTTCATTTTTCATTTTTAAACGCATCCTGTTTTCCTTTAAGGAAAACGGGCTGCAGTTAAAAACAAAAAAAAAGATTGCTTTATTGAAAAGCAATCACAGATATGGTGGTCTGCTGATCCCAGCAGGCCACCATACCTGTGAATGTAACCATTCGCAATGGCACACAAATTGCAACCTACCTCATGAATATTAATGAGGTAGGTCAATTTGTGAGCCCTTGCGAATCGCAGTATGAAGCCCCTGGAGTTTCATACATTCCAGTAGCGATTATTTAATTGTGATTCGCTAAAAATCGCAATTAGGTAATTACCATTGTAAAAAATTATACATCTGGCCCTACATCTCTTCACTGCCAAAGTGTTTGTGTATCTTTGTGGCAGAGTTCTTTTTTTTTTTTTTAAACAAATCAACTTTAGCTTGTGTGATCACATATACCACTTTGTTCTCTTTAAGCACCCATAAAATATGGCCTACATGTACAAATGTAATGGGTAAGAAATCATAAATTGAGGCATTTAACAATTTTAAATTTGTGATTTCTTATCAGGAATATACAAAAAATGGATTTGGTAAAAGCAGAACAAAATTTACCGAAATAATTTTCATTTGGGGACTGACCTATGTACTAATATCATAAAAAAAATACCGAATAACAGACGGTCACAGTTCTACCTACCGGACTGATATGAATGAGGTAGGTCACAACTTGTGACTTATTATGATTGTCCACATTCACACCATGTCTATGACTGCTTTAAAATAAAGCAATCTTTTTTCTTAAAAGGAAAACATAATGGGGGTAATTACGATTTTGGCGGTGTCAGGACCGCCATGTTGGCGGCGGCGGTCGTACTGCTGATGGCCCGGCAATAAGGACCGCCAAATGATGACCATGGTGGCATTCCCAACAGAACACAGCCAAACTACCGCCACTACCACTAGTGCGATCAGGCCCCTGTGGACAGATGTAGGCACCGTCAGACCAGCAGGGAGCATGTTTCTGCCAAACACATTACAAGGCTGCACATAACCAAGGTTTCTGTCGGGGTCACACCACCATGAAAACCCTAGAGGAAACCAACTCTATAAAAGGAAAAATTCACCTTTAGGAACTCATACCTGCCTGGAGCCACCATGGAACCTGAAATGGAAGTCTTCCCACTGCTCCTGCTCGCACCACAGCTCTGTAACAAGTGACAGAGATGAAGACAACAACAGTAAGTACACACACCTACCGGACATTGGAGGGAAAGGCATCAGTACCCCCTCACACACACAAACACATGACATACATATCTGGGACGGCATGCGACGGCCACACACACACGAAACCACATATCCATATGAACACACACACCTACATACACACATGCACTCACATACCACACACACGCACACCTGTACTGCACACACCATGGCCAACACACATGTGCCATGCACACACCAAACTACGCACACATATCACCGGCACTGTCTAACACAATCATACACAACACCACTGAGTCACACAATGACACCACAACCACAACTACAAAAATGAAAGGCTAAACAACCTCACTGCGCACCTCCCCATGGCAACACACACTTACAACAACATTACAACACCACAGAACAAATCAACTTAATCACACTGCATACAACTAAGCATTTGTCACACTATGCATACACCACACATAATGCATATGAGAGAGCCACTACCATACACAGACGCACACATAACAACCACACAAGGACACATAACACCACCATCACAGATCTGCACAAACAATACACAATTCATATACATACATGCTTGTAACCAGTGCTTTAAATGGGCCGGTACTCTCCGGTACTGAGTACCGGAACTTTTTTATTTTGAGAGGGAGAGTACCGGCATATCTCAAGAAAAACGTAATACTTTTAATTGGAGAGTACCGGCACTTCTCAGAAACAAGCAGGTACTCTATTACAGAGTACCTGCACTTCTATTTTTCCATTTAAAGCACTGCTTGTAACAAGCACAAACATATCCTACGCACAATGCACAGTAATGACAGTGGGACAAATGGCAGAGCCATACACACAACATGCAGACCAGGCACAACAGCCAGTACAACCCTCACAAACACACACATGTCACACACACACAAATCAAAGTCCACAAACACCAAACAGCCATGTTGAAAGAAAGGAAGGACAAGTATGTTACCATTGAATCCAACACCAGGTTGGTCCAGATGTATTAATAATGATAAATAGTAAAATAAATATATAACTATGTACAAACATAAGGCCGTAGGCCAGTCCAAAGATCTAAGGGGGTTATTACAACTTTGGAGGTGGTGTTAATCCATCCCAAAAGTGACGGTAAAGTGACAGATATACCACCAGCCGTATTACGAGTCCATTATATCCTATGGAACTCGTAATACGTCTGGTGGTATATCCGTCACTTTAACGTCACTTTTGGGACGGATTAACACCTCCTCCAAAGTTGTAATAAGCCCCTAAGTGCCAAATGTACTAATGGCACTTCACTGTGCCCCTACTTGACTCCTGACTGCAAAATGACCTCCACAAGGTAGGGGCATCAAGTGGGCAGGCATGCACCTCAGGGGTGAAGGGGAATGGAGGGGAGTTTGGGCTAGGGAGGGGGTTGCTTGGGCCTGGGTTGGGAGGGGTATACGTCTTGGCTGAGGGAGTGGCATGGGCACTACCAGGGGGTTAGGGGAGGACTTGGAGGTGGAAGGGATGGACTTGGGAAGAGACACAGAGCACTTGGGGGTATCACAGGGTGAGAA
Organism: Pleurodeles waltl; assembly: GCF_031143425.1. NCBI lineage: Eukaryota > Metazoa > Chordata > Amphibia > Caudata > Salamandridae > Pleurodeles > Pleurodeles waltl. The sequence continues at coordinate 553,491,218 of NC_090442.1, forward strand.
AGGGGTAGGGAACAGGGAATACCCTGAGAGGTAATGCTTCTTAGACACATGGGGTGGTCATGGCAAAATGGTTTGGGAGTGGAGGGAGAGGTTGTAAGATGTGTCTTCGTGGATTTCTTGGGTACAAGTGCATGCCTGGAATGCTTGTGGGTGCTGGGCATCTGTTGAGTGGGTGAGTGCGAGCTTTTAGGTGTTTTGGGAGGAGGCGGGGAGAAGGTGCTGGGAGATGCCGCTATGAATGGGGGACTGACTGTTGGGGTAGGGTCTGCAGGTATGGTACATTTGCTACATGTGGGAGTGTCAGTAGTTGTGGTGGCTGTGGATGTGGTGTCTGGGGTGGATGTCTGTGGGTCTGCTAATATGCTGACTGTCAGTAAAATAGGACTGGTGGCTGGATCTGTGAATGGTGGTGTGGTGGCTGCAAGTGTGTCTGGTGTAGTTCCTGTGAAGTAGGGGTTGCAGGGGAGTCCGTTCAAGGAATGGATGTTGGTGTGTCTGCAGTTGGCTGTTGCTTGTGTTTGTCTGAGCTACCCTTGTCTGTTGAGGTAGATGCATGCCTGTGAGTAGGTGTGCTTTGGATGGGTATGGGGAGAGGGCTTTGGGAAAGAGAAGAGGTAAGTGGAGAGGGGGCGGGAGACAAAGGGACACTGGCTGCCATCAGGGTGGAGGCCAGAGCCTGAAAGGATCTCTGTAGTCCAGCCATGGCACCATTAATGCCCTCCAGGAACACATTGCTCTTTTGTACTAGATCTGTCAGTCCCTGGATGGCATTCAGGATGGTTGACTCACCCACAGAGATGGACCTCAGGAGGTCAATAGCCTCCTCACTGGGCACAGCAGGGCTGACGGGCAGGGGAAGAGGTACCCACCCTCCTTGGTGAGCAGGTACAGGCAACTGGGTGGGGAGCTACAGGGAGGATAGTGGTAGTAAGTGGGTGGTGGACAAAGATGGTGCTGGGGTGGTGCCAGATGGGTCCGTCACCACCAGGGAGTGTCCACCAGATGAGGATTCCAAAGAAGATGTGGTAAATCTGGTCTCCCCTATGGCACTCCCCTTGCCCTCCATACCACTGGGTCCCTGGGCCTTGCTTGTTCCAGCTTCCTGAGTTCTATGGGCAGCTGCTTCCCCACTCACCTGTGCCCCTTGTCCTTTTTTAGATGATGCTGATGCACACAAAGAGAGAGAGAGGGAGACAGAGACAGATGGTGGAAAAGCGTCAACATCTACCTCCCATAGACACAGCTAAACATGTTCATTTATGACAATACATATCATGGCTAGGCAATTGCATTTGCCAGCACACATTACCTACATCATGTCATACATCAGCCACACCTGTATGACGACCCTCACACCTGCATCAACATTTAAGTAGGACTGCACTACCAGAGTCATCCCCATGATGCCAAACAAAGCCATTTTAGCTGGCACAGCTTGCCGTGGATGCTGTATAAATAGTGTGCCTGAATGCACATCTTACCTCTCCATATCCCTTTCACCCATTGGATGTGCAGCTGAATGAACACAGCACTTCAGGCCTCTACCGTTACAATACCTGATTAGTCCATGTCCTCTGTAATATGTCAGTTACAGTGAAGACAACTCCACTCACAGACAACACAACACCTACTGGTTATATTACATGGCTGGCCACTTAGTACAGTGATGCCGTTGTGGAGGATAACTCTGATTTAGCGAATACAAGTCAGATACCCCCAACAGTTCACATTTGATGTGTACTATATGAATCTGTGGTGTAGCCATGTGATCAGTCCGAACCTATCACATAGCCAGAGCAGCTGACACTCAACACATATATCACTACTCAACATGCTGCTAAATGCATCTACAATGGGCCATGTACAACATATCACACATCCACTGAGTGAAGTGTCACAGCAGATGTGCCTCTGGAACATACATATCACATCTGCGCCACTTCAAATACCACCACACATACAGGTACACAAGTTGGACTACGCATCATGACATCTCTAGCCTCACACACACTATTCTAGAAATGGCTGAACCTCTCACTGAGCCAAGACAACACACATCTCGGAGGGAAACATATGCATTCATGAGGCACACATTAACAAACACCATTGGCTGTACATCAATTACACATCCCACTACCACATAAGGCAGCCTCAGGAGACTAAATACAAAATGTGAATCATAGCAACACGCCATGTGTCATGCTGTACCAAAACCACTCCTAATCTGCCACTACCTATTACCCAAGTCAAGCTGTAATAGTCATAGGCCACCAAATGTGCCCTCAATTTCCATTATGACATGATGTAGGCATTGCAGCATAGGAATCACTAGGGTTTTGTCATATAAAGTAGGGATCTCCTGGTACACTTATCACCTCTAGTACAACCCCATATATTTAATGGCCACATCCTCACAAGTATAGCACATAGGAATACATTATCTGTGCAATCAGGCCTCATCAATTCTACATGTGTTGGTAACCCGGGTTGGGCCTGACCGTACAGGCAGCAGATCACTTACTTATGCCTAGTCTGCTATCAGGCCAATACTCCTGTCCCATGAATGCCATTCATGTGTTGGAACTGTCATACCAGTTGCAGTACATGTTGTGTATAGTCCCAGTGATAAAAGGCGAGTCACATAGTAGCATATACAGGTAGGCTACACAGATGGGAGTGGACTGACACCTCAGATCCACTAATGCAGGTGGATGGAGCTGGACAGGCGCAATGCTTCGGGTGATCCAAACACTCACATCCATTGAATGGCCAGGATGGAGTCACACATGTGCCTATGTCATTAGTGCATCTCCACATTACAGACATGGAGAGGTATGGAAATGGGAGATGTACATCCACTGACAGTAAAGCATGAACACACATCTACCAAAGATACTCATCCAGGGTGCCTAATACCCTTTTCCAAGTGTTGATGAACATGTAGCATAAACTGCAATATCACTTTGCCTGAAGGCCCGCCAAGTACCAGGATACAGTCAGTACTCACCCCCTTGTGGCTGCTGTACTGCCTTGAAATACCTATCCACCTCAGAGTAGGCCACCACCAAAATGAGGGTCATTAGGGGAGCCAGGGTCCGACAGACACCCCTCCCTCATTGAGAGGACATCCCCAACTGGGCCTCTGCGGTCTTCTGGGCCCAGCATCTCAGGTCCTCCCACTGCCTGCGACAATGGGTGCTCTGCTCGCTATGGACCCACAGGGTCCGCACTTGATGGGCAATGGCACGCCATATCCCCTTCTTTTGATGGCCGTTTACCTGCATGTGTGACACAGATAGAAGAAGAATGTCGTGTAGACTGGTACCATACCAACAGCAGTGGACAATAAACATCAGACTCACCAAATGCCCACATAAACCCATTGTCACGGTTCACATGCCTTAACCCCATGCCCCCTACATGCATGTACTCCCTGACCGGTACACCTTTCACCCTCACATACACCCCTATCACACATGACAATGGCATTGGGCTGACCTGCTCCTCTGCTGCCCCATACAGCTGTCCAGGGGTAGGACTCCTTCTACCAGCTTCTCTTGCTCTTCTTGGGTGAAGGCTGGGGCCCTATCACCTGCAGGACGTGGCACGATAGCTCCAAGAGACAGTACACAGCAAGCTCACGTTGTGGAGGTCTTGCTTGCAAGAGTGTCAGGAGTCAAGTGACCAAGGCTGCAGAAAATGGCAGTCACTGCTACTGCATACAGGACTGTCATCACTGCCGGTGTTCGCCATTGGCCCCAGTTCCCCATAGGCAGCAATGTTTATCAAAGAGAAGTTGCACAGCAGTTGTGACCACCTACTGCCATGATGACCTTCACCAGCTGACTTAGGTCACTTCCATCTGTCCAATGCATGCAGGACAGGGAGCTGCCATTTCATGCACATATCATGCCTTGCTGCTGCAAAATAAGCGGGACAGAAACATGTTTTTTGTCTAGAATGACGGGCAGGCCTATGTTGTGTCATCATGGTTGGGCTTATACATGTGACATGCATGACACAGTGACGTTATATGTCCGATTGTCAGATAAATTGCATGTCCAGATGCTCGGAACATCATAAGCGGTGTAACCATATATGTATATAGCACAACTATATACATGGTCAGTGCAGGACAGGTCTGTGTACCACATATGGAACATTACACATGTGATGTGTGTCACAAACTATTGATCAGGGCCAGCAATGTGCAGCAAGGATGGTGTCCATTCCATTTCAGCATGCCCAATATAGTATGTGTCAGAAGTACAAGGCATGTCTACAGTGTTAGGTGTGTCCGATTAGGACATGTTCAGCTAACATGTGTGGAGTGCTTCTCACATTGTACATTCTCTCCTCTCTATCCTAGATACCCTGTCATGAGGATATTGAGACATGCACCAGTGTACCGTCCGCTAGTGGACCTTGCAACCCTGGAGGAGAGGCATATAATCTGAATCGTCAGACCTTCATGGATCTATGTACCCAGTTGGAGCCAGATTTATTGCCTGCCATTTGTAATCCCTATGCTATCCCCTGTGCAGTACAAGTCCTGTCAGTGCTACACTTTCTTGCCACAGGATCTTTTCAGATTACAGTGGACTTGGCAGCAGAGATGTCAGAGCCCATGTTCAGTCTTGGGTTGAAGGATGTACTGTGTGCTTTTGTGAAACACCTGGACAGCTACATCAGGTTCCACCAAAAATGGGATTTGGCCTATGTGAGGGCAGACTTCTATGATGTGGGATACATCCCTCATGTCATAGGGGCCATAGATGGCACCCATATAGCTTTGGTCCTTCCCAGTGCCAATGGTCAGGTGTATAGGAACAGGAAAAACTACTACTCCATCAATGTTCAGGTGATGTGTGTGGCAGACAAGTACAACTCCCAAGTGACAACCAAGTTTCCAGGATCTGTGCATAACTCCTACATCCTGAGGAAGAGCAATGTTCCCCACATGATGGCACAATTACACAGAGAAAGAGGTAGGCCCATTGTTATGTATGCATTTGGACGTGTGTGTTTCTGTTATGGCACCCGTCATCACTATATTCCCTGAGTCTGTACGTGTATTGTAACAGGTGTTACCTCTGTGCACACAGGTGACTCTGGCTATCCTAACCTTCCCTGGCGTTGACACCAGTGAGGTACCCTGCCCTGGAACATGTCTGTTTTACTGCCTGTTGGTTTAGGGGGTCATACCCACATAACATTTTGCTGCCCAAACTTATGTATTTGTACAAATAAAGACACATATGCTGTTGCTGTGATCTACAGTGTTTATTGTGCATACAGATGATGAGTGGGGTCATGTTGGATGAAATCATCGGAGTAGGTGGCACAGATGTAGGTAGCACAGGCCCCATGTCCAAGGGTCATAGGAAAATGAAGTTCTGTCTCAAAACAGTCAACAGGGAGTCTCAGTGGCACACAAGGGAGAGAAATCAGGAGAGGGTCACTTCTAGGCAGTGGATTTTGGCTTGGCATCTGCTTCAGCCAGATGTCTGGATGGACATCCATGTTTTCAGGGGGTTCTTCCGCTACAGAGAGAGGTGCCAGGGGCCTGTGGTTCCCCTGGCTGGGCCTCCATTCTTCTACCTGCCACAGATTTTGATGGATCAGATGTGATGTGACCAGTGGAAAGGGCCTGCTGATGGGTGGAGTAAGCATGCAGGGTGGTGTTAATGTCCCTTAGCACCCCTGCAATGGAGGCCATAGTGGTATTGTGGGCCTGCCACTGCTGCATTACCTCCTGGTGGTATTCCCTCTGCAGCCTTTGGTTTCCTCCTAACATGTTGATGATCTGGCCCATCCTATCCTGGGATTGATGGTATGCTCCCAGAACTTGGGCAATGGCCTCCTGGTCAGTTGACTGCCTTGGGTGCCCCATCCTCTGGCCCACAGGTTCCCTCCCATGCCCCCTGCCCTGCTGTGACTGTGCGTGTGCCCTCTCCCAGTGTCACCAGGACCTTCATTGTCTTGAGTGTGAGGAGTCGACTCAGGTCCTTGTACTATGGGGCACACTATTGATTGAACAGTCCTTGAGACACTGGTTTGGAGATGAAAAGGTGACTATGATGTTGGTGCCACAGGGTGGTGGAGTTTGATGTGGGCAGGGTGAAGCAGCGATTGGTAGACTGACCAGGGGTCCTAGATGGGCCAGATAGGATGTCACTGTCCAGCCATCCAGCGACGTTGTCCTTACTGGGGCCTTAATCCTGAGGAGGACTGGCAGGCTCTGGTATCCTCTCCATAGGGGCACTGGCAGGGGTACTTGTGCATGGAATGAGAGGGGGTTAAATGATGGAGGCGGGAATGGTTGTCTCTTTGTCTGATGCATACAGTGGCTTAACTTGATTGCCAGCAATGGCAATGACTGGTGCAGCACTGCTTGCATAGTTTGTGGATGGTAGAATGTGACAAATGGGTTGTGGTCAATCTGGCTTGGTAAACTTTGCTCTGTGGGTGGGTTGTGATGGTTCACATGACAGGTGTGCCCTGTTAGCAGGTGGCAGTTCTGGCTTGCTAGATCTGAGTGGGTATTGCAGTACATTGCAGCATGGTGTCCAAGTGGGAGGAGGGAATATGTGCATGCAGGATTGCTTTTCCTTTCTGTGCATGTTGTGCATGGATTATACCTTCTCAGTTTCAAGACCATGATCAGTCCATTTCAGGGGTGTTGATCTGGATAAGTGGCCCTTAGGTTTGGTGACAGTGCTGTGTCTGTGTTTGGCATTGTTTGGCATTGTGTTGTGCCATTGCATTGGTGTCAATGCCATGTAGCTGTCCTCAGTCGAAGCATCCTGTTGGTTTAGCTGATGAAATAGTCATACATGCAAGTGATATGATGTACATATTGCACGCTTTGATGGTGATTGGCAGGTGCATTTTGTGAGAGTTGTAGTGATTGTCGTTGGCAGTACTACCTTGGGCATTGGGGCTAGGTGGTGGTGTGGCATGCAGGAGAGGAGAATTAGGAATTAGGTGATTAGGTGGGAGGTGTGGTGGAAAATAGGGTAAATTGGGGAGTGATTGGGTGGTGAGGAGGCATGCTGGACTGGATGATTTGTGCCACGGGAGTGTTAGATACTTACTAGAGTCCAGTCCTCCAGGTGGTGCTGGTGGTGGAACTGCCTGTTTCCCGCCCTCCAGTGTGGATTTGTGGCTGTTTTTTGGCAGTCTTCAGTGTGTGACTGTTAACATGGCCAACATTGCATTCTTTTGGCAGTCGCCACCACGGCGATCTTGCGAGAAGACAGCAAAGTCTTAATGAGGCCCAATGTGTTTAAAAGAAAATGAAAAATGACACAAACCTTTTTTGGAGCAGGCAGTAGTCCCATTGAGCACTGCTGCTTGCTCCTAAGAAAGATTTTCATGAATAATTAAAAAGGGTAAAAAATCCCTTGAGGTTGTGGTAAAATAGTAATGATTTGCGCCCAGATTTTGTTTGCAAAATGTTAACACATCCCTAAAGGAAAAGGTATCTTACTATAACGCTCCTTCCTAATACTGATTCAGTATCTAGTTCAAAATCCAGTTTGCGATTTGGTAAGATTTGGTATCATATTACTGAATCCTAATTTGAGTTTGTTTAATTCAAAAATGCCATTTTCCATTCAGAAAGTCTCTGAATTTATAAATCGCAGCATTACAGATCGCAAAATACTTTAGTACATGAGGGCCTATATATTTTATTAGCATACTCAGGGCAATTTGTAGGTGCAATCTCTACATCAATATGTTCTTGCAACCACAATGTAATAATTAAAATGTGAAGATATGTTCATGTTTGAAATATATTTGCAATATATTTCTCAGGTGGACAAACATAAATCCTGGAAATCAAACCAAGGAATGGTTCCCTAAGTGTGTGGATTCTGGCAATATCAAACATGTGTTGTTTTCCAAAGAAAGGTAGCATGCACAAACAATTATGTAACATAACCACAGGCCCCGAAATTGTGGCAGAATTACTGTTTGTGTTGCACTGTTCCTTTGATGACTGATACCGATCTCAAGATTAAATGAAAAGTTTAATGCCAGTCTAAGCTGAGGGAAGATCTTCGCACTGATGATTAATATTACCTTTAATTAGAATTCCTTTGAGTTGTCTATGCAGAAACTGTTGCCTGGAAAACTGAAGTAGTGAGTGACACAGGTGGAGAACTTGATGAACGCCAATCTGCCACTAGAGAAAATGTGTTGGAAAAGAATACTTAAAGAGCTCTGCACAGAGAGCAAAAAGCCCAGGAACCAGTCCCCCATCCAGACTTTAGAATGAGTGCAAAAAAGCTGCCATCTTCCTGTTGATGAAGACAACTTTACTGCTGAAGACCGGTCACTGGAGATGTTAGCAGAGACCAAAATGAAAGTGAGATTGTCACTTCTGCCCTAACCCTTAAAACTGGATAAAACTTAGATGACACTGAGGGCCTTATTTAGAATTCAGCCAATGGGTTACTCTGTTACAATGGAGACGGATATCCCGTCCACCAAACTATAAATCCAATAGGAAACAATGGGAGTTATATTTCCGACAATGGGGTATCAGTCACCGTTGTGACAGAGTAACCCGTCCACCAAAATCTAAATCAGGCCATGAGTTTAGATTTTGTTATCAAATACTCTAACAAATGCTCTCAATGGGGCATAATAAAAAAGGCACATAAGGGTCACATATAAAGCAGCAAAAATACTTGAACGGGGTATTGTCTGAGAGGTTTTTGAAATTCACATTGAAAGGTGTCATCAAAGGAGAACAAAAGGCATGCACAATGCTCTCCTCCCTTCATACCACAAAAGCAAAGGAAACACATCTGAAATGCAATGCCAAGAGAACTAACTGTGGCTAAAAAACAAAAAGCATTGGCAATGCCAAAAGGTTTATCTTCAAAGGAATATTGTAGAGTAATGTTAAGCATTACAAGTAGATAGTATAGGAATAAATATGTATTTGTGTGGAAGCAAAGAACTGTACAATAATATTGGCAAAGCTTAAACGGCCAGTTGAAAGTTGTGCTGTTAAGCCAGATCTAAAAATTCAAATAGGTTAATGTGCTGCTGTCAGATTAAAACACCATAAATTATATAGGTATTTCAGACACTTAATAGCTTTACAATGCCATGTGCGTGACTCCAATGTTAAAGCTGAGACAGCTGCGTAAATACACAAGATAATCACAGCTGCATGGAGGGCAAGGATTCTTCAGTAGAAGCTCACAACTTCTTCCCAATCACAACACATACTTCCGTCTTCCAACATGTGGGTGGAGTGAAAGCCCCTTTCTTGAGATGCTCATATAATTGTCATGTGACAGCTGCACTGTCAAGCCAGGCCGTTAAACATAGAAAAAACTCTGAATGATGCATATCATTTCGGACAAAAAAATTACCCACATGATGTAGTTAAAGCTGCTGAAGCCAGAAGGGATCTCAGGGTGGCTTTGAAAAGCATGTTCATCACGACTGTTGAAAGTGCAGAGCAGGAGGGAGATACACTGCATTCTCCTCAACCTAATAATGCGAAAAAATAATATAAGACGGGGGGAATTGAAAAAGGGGGGGTTGCAGGGAGGGTCACTGCTCGAACAGCCATGTCTTGAGATTCTTTCTAAACAGCAGGAGGTCTTTGGTTTTGCAAAGATTGGTGGGGAGGGAGTTTCAGGTTTTGGGGGCGAGGTAGGAGAAGGACCTACCTCCTATGGTGGTGAGTTGGATGCGAGGGACTGTGGCTAGGGCGAGGTCGGCTGATCGGAGGTTGCGTGTGGGAGTGTGGAAGTTCACTTTTTCGTTGAGGTAGGTTGGACCGGAGTTGTGGAGGGATTTGTGTGCGTGGATGAGGATCTTGAATGTGATTCTCTTGTCTATGGGGAGCCAGTGAAGGGATTTGAAGTGTGGTGAGATTCGTTTGTGGCGGGGGAGGCCAAGGACGAGGCGTGCAGCTGTGTTCTGGATTGCTGTCTTTTGCTGCTGAGGTGTTTCCACCACCACCGATGAGGGTGTTCACGTACCTCACACTTAGTCGTTAACAAAATTTTTTTCCACACAAGTTTTTGAGGACAAGTTTGACCCCTTTTTCACAGTTTGGGGATACTGCGTGCAACCATAGTTTGTGGAGTTTTCTAAAAGAATCCAATAAAAGTGTCAAAACATAGCAATATTTTGTTTTTTGTTGCAAAATTATAAAAGATTCTGTGTAAGAACGTGCAGTCTCTTTTCTCCAAAAATTGCATCAAGAAAAGGTTTGTTTTGCTAACTTCACTATCTCTCCAACTTTCAGGAACAAGCAGCACTGTAAAAAAAATCTCAACTCATTTTTTACCACAGTGTTTGCATTTTTCTAACTGATAATCCACTTTTCCTATTTTTTCCAGGTCTGTAAAGTCCATGGTGAAAAGAGATGTGGAAAACCCTGGGTAAGGTAGAAAGTAATTTTTGAAAAAATACACACAATTCCACATTCAGCAATGATCAGTTGTGGACAAAATACTCTTAATTTCACAAAAGAAAAAATAATTATTTAAATCAAAAACATAATTAAATTCTGCTCTGACAGCTTTTTTACTAAAGTAAAATATTGTTCTCTATGATAGACACTTCCAATCGTAAGAGACATATAGGGGCTCATTACGAGTGTGGTGATCTACAGGACGCCACACTTGCGGTGGCGGTCTGGACCGTCGCCAATGCAGCGGTCTGACTGCCACATTAAAACCTTGGCAGTCAAACTGCCAGGGAATTGCCAGCTCTACCAGGTACTTAGATCCTGGTGGACTGGAGGTGGTGGAGACACACAGGCATATTTTGAGTTGCACAGTCAAGTCTGCCACATGACAACCAAAATCCCTATTCTGCCAGGATCCTGGAGGTCAGGAAAAAAGCAGCCTGACCCCGGGTCCGCCAGCCCAACAACCAACCACCGTACTTATCACAACTCACAAATCACCATAGCAGTCTTGCCATGGAGGTCTTCGAATGATGGTGAGTACAGTGGTGCTGAGCAGTCCCCACATTAATGAAAAACATCACATTGGATAGATTTGAAAACAGCACAGCTGACACACATACACACTCTTGACACACCCACAAACCACACTGTAAAACACACCCCTTCACATGCCACAATCTTTTGCCTCCACAACGCAGAACACAACAACAGTGCAAGCAAAAGAATAGGCACCATTCCACCTCACATAAGCCAAACATCCCACATCTGCAAAGTACCCCCAACACATCTGCACACTATCACACACTTCACTGCATGCCACACACTCATCACACAGCACATACAAATGTATTCCTACCCATTCCCTCACTTTATATACACCACCATGTCACCACAAAAACACCCACGATTCACCGATGAGGAGTTAAACGTCATAGTGGATGAAATCATTAGAGAAGAACCACATATATTTGGAGCCCAAGTCCAGCAGACCACTATAGTAGAAAAATGGAAATGTGGCAAAGAATAGTCAAGAGAGTGAATTCTGTAGGCAGCTACCCATGTACAAGGGACAACATCAGGAAGAGGTTTAACAACTTTGGGGGGAAGGTCTGTTCCATGGCTGCCAGGCACCAGTTGACATTACATAAGACTGATGGTGGTCCCCCCACCTCCTGCCCCACAATTCACATCATGGAAGGAGAAGGTCTTGGCCATTCTGCATCCTGAGGGCTTGACAGGAATACCTGGGGGAGTCGAGTCAGGTAAGTCACAACTACAAAATCTGTTCGAGCATGCCCACTGCTCACCTTTACTAAACTACAAAGAAACGTGACTTTTTAGCCCAGTGTCCACCTGTCCATTAACCCCTGTCTTGCCTCCAACATTTTAATGAGACCCACGTGTGGGGGATACCATACCAGTAAACTGGGTGTACCTCAGAGATTTACAACACCACAAATCCCAGCAGGCACTGTACTACTACCACCAATACCAGAGCACAGTACCCTTTGAAAAAATTCACACATGTAACAACTCTACATTGGAGAGTACCAATCTGAGGGGAATTCACATGGATACTGTGTGGGAAGGAGAGGCAATGACAGCAATGCTAAGGCTAGAATGCTCTGGGATTGTCACCCCACTCAGCCACATCTGTGTTCTCACCTACTATGACCCTCCTCCCTCTACTCAGCTACTAAACTGTACTTACTTGAACATATCCCATCTGTATACTGTGTGGGGAGGACATGCAAATACAGCAATGCTAAGGCCACAAGGCACTTGGGATGTCACTTAACTCCGCCACAACTGTCACTTAACTCAGCCACAACTGTGTACTCACCTACTATGAGCCTCCTCCCTCTACTCAGCTACTGAACTGCACTCAGCTGAGGGGATCCCATCTGCATACTGTGTGAGGAGGACAGGCAAAGACAGCAATGCTAAAGCCAGAAGGCCAAAGTAAAATACCTGCCCAACGTATATCTGTACAAACATCCTCCCACATCCACTCACAATGACAATTAATACACCTGAGAGAATGACTTATGTATGCTGTTTGTAGTAGTTGGTATAATATCAATTGAAAGCCCAGGAGGGCCAGTTGCTGAAATACCATACACCAGGCCAATGTCCACAATGGCATTCATTTGCTGTCTGTCAATTCACTAATGAAGTTTATTTACCTGGGAGGGTTCAACTTACAGATCATGGTACACTCTGTGATGTGGAAAATAAAGTAGATGCATCTTGAATAGATATGCCAAGATGAAATTAGTGTGCCAATAAGGACAGACCAACCTGCATGCAAAATTACTGACAGACAAACAAAGGTACCAAGATGTCTCATCGAAATGCATGTGGCAGGTCAGGCAGGGTATCACCACCAACACCAATACACAAATGGCCTGTCACCCAAAAACTATTTATTTGTAATGTACAGCCTATAGGCAGGAAATATGTCTGAACAGTAATAGCCAAGATTTACTAAACGTTGATTCACTTGTATAGATATCCCAAAGTACAGTCCACCTGACCATAGGAAAAAGGGCCATGACAGACCCAGTATAATAGGATAGGCAAACAGATAGGTAGATATTATACCCAGCTTGACCTTATCCCATACTAAAACCATGTATATCCAAATTGACAAACTAACAGCAGACATGATACATACATACACACATTACAAATGTGACTTACCAACCAGCCAAGCCCTCTCTGTGTACAGTCATGTAATCAGCTGTGGAATAGCGTTGTTCCACATGACAAAGGCATCATGGACTGAACGCCAATACCAAGCACAGACTTGAAAAATTTAGAGGTCAGCTAAAACACACTACTTGGACATTGATAGAATGGAAGCTTTTCCTGTTCCTATAGACCTGTTCAGGTCCACGCGGTGGAACCAAGCCTACATGGGTACCACAAATGCCTCCAACAACATGTGGGATGTGTTCCAAACCCCAGAATTCTGCTTTCACATGTGCAAAGCACTCTCATTGAGGAAACCGGATGTAGCTGTCCATGTGTTTCAAAAGGGCTAAGAGGATATCCTTCAAGACCAACCTGAACATAGGATGGGATATACCGGCAGATAGGGCCATTGTATTTTGGAAGGAACCTGTGGCCAGGAAGTGTAACACTAACATGACTTGTTCAATGGGTGTTATGATGTTTGAATGACCGATGGCTGGCATCAGATCTGGCTCCAACTGACAACAGAGAGCCATGATTGCCTGCCTATCCAGGCGGTAGATCTGAATAACTAATCTGTTCTCCATGGTCTGCAAGTCAGCAACTGGACGGTACACAGGAGGTTGTCTGATCCATCTCCTCCAAGGGTTATTATTTGGGTCATAAAACAAACAAATCATAAACTCAATGTGTCCATTACATTTTATATGTAGCATGTGTGATATATGAAATCACATGTTATGTGCAAACACACCAGGGCTAAGCCCAGCACTTCATGGGATGTTAATGCCTTCATGACTAATGTAAATGTGGCAACCATCCTTAAGAACAGAAAGCTCATGGTCAGATGATTACCTGAACTGCCTGTGATTTAATGCACAACCTCCTAGGTCACTCGTATGGGAGAGGGTGGTGGATGTACCTAAAAGCATGTTGTCACATCAGCATTACTACATATCAGTATTGTTGTCACTAGGACTAGAATATCACTTATTTCATTAGTGACGCATCAAAATATTTAGGCCCATATTTATACTTTTTGACGCTAAACTGCGCTAACGCAGTTTAGCGGCAAAAAATTTAGCGCCGTCTAACGCCATTCTGAAGCGCCATGCGGGCGCCGTATTTATGGAATGGCGTTAGCCGGCGCTAGCAGACCGGCGCTGCCTGGTGTGCGTGGAAAAAAACCACGTAGACCAGGCAGCGCCGGCGTAGGGGGAAAATGGCGTTAGGGCGTCTTAAAATGGGGCAAGTCAGGTTGAGGCAAAAAAATCGCCTCAACCCGATTTGCGCCATTATTTTCGACACCCAGATGCCATTTAAATGACTCCTGTCTTAGTAAAGACAGGAGTCATGCCCCCTTGCCCAATGGCCATGCCCAGGGGACTTATGTCCCCTGGGCATGGTCATTGGGCATAGTGGCATGTAGGGGGGCACAAATAAGGCCCCCCTATGCCACCCAAAAAAAAAAAAAATATATAAAAAATTATACTTACCTGAACTTACCTGAATGTCCCTGGGGTGGGTCCCTCCATCCTTGGGTGTCCTCCTGGGGTGGGCAGGGGTGGCAGGGGGGGTCCCTGGGGGCAGGGGAGGGCACCTGTGGGCTCATTTTGAGCCCACAGGCCCCTTAACGCCTACCCTGACCCAGGCGTTAAATAGTGGCGCAAATGCGGGGTTTTTTGACCCGCCAACTCCCGGGCGTGATTTTTGCCCGGGAGTATAAATACGACGCATTTGCGTCGCCGTCATTTTTTTAGACGGGAACGCCTTCCTTGCATCTCATTAACGCAAGGAAGGCGTTCACGCAAAAAAATTACGCTATTTGCCCATACTTTGGCGCTAGACGTGTCTAACGCCAAAGTATAAATATGGCGTTAGTTTTGCGCCGAATTTGCGTCGAAAAAAACGACGCTAATTCGGCGCAAACGGAGTATAAATACGGGCCTTAGTGCTTTAAATGGATCTAAAATGGCAGGTGCCTGACCCATCCCACTCGTCATCAGGCATCACCCGCCTGTAGAAGTCATCATGGCAGTTGGCGGATACTACTGTGACAGACACTACCATAAGATAACATTGCTGCCTGTGGTGCTCTTGGCCCAATGGCAGTGTCCGCCGGTGACGGTCATCTATGTGGCGAGTGTCATCGCCATTTTCTGCAGATTCCCTCACTTGACTCCTGGAACTGCTGACAGCAAAACCTCCATGACCTGTGCTGCTTTGTACCACCTCTGGGAGCAATCATGCTATGTCCAACGGGTGATAGAGCCCCAGCCTTCTCACCCGAAGAGCTGCAGAAGCTGATGGAGGAGGTCCTATTTGGACAGCTCTATGCTGCACCAGAGGAGCAGGTAAGTGCACCATGTGCACACTTACCATCTACCTCTACCTAAGTCAACTTTCGTTAGCGTGTGTTTGAGGGCAGTTAGTCAGTTGGTGTCCGTAAGACTTACTTTGTGCTGTAAATGTGTATGTATGTTTGATTGAAAGGGCATATTTACTTTCTATGTCAGGTGAGAGGTTTGATGTTGAGAGAAAATGTGGTGAGTGTGAATTGAGTGTTGCCTCTATGTTTGCTCCACCTGTCACTTCCGTCAATATGCTCAATGCACAATGGATCTGTCAGTAGGATTGTTCTTACATCAGATGACTTTTACCAGCTTCTGACATTTGAAGGTTGTGTATCTTTTTGTGAATTGTTTGCAGTAAGCTATAAATATCACTTGCCACTTTGTTGGATGTGTTCCATCTTGCACCTAATCAATCGCATGTGATCATGTAATGATTCACAAAATCTACAGTATTAAAAACTGGTCAGTGGAGGGTCTGAGCTGTGGGGTTTCTAGTGCACCCAAATGATGAGGGTTTGCAGTCATGTCCCTGAGTACAATGACTGCTTTGTGCCATAGGTGGACAGGAAGGTTTAGACAGGATGTTCTAGGCTTGGTACACTGACAAGTATGTGATTCTGCCATTTTGTCAATGGATTTGTGAACATGATTTCTTGTTTTCATTTTATGCTTCCATGCAGGTCAACGCCCATAAAAAGAAGGTGATATGGAGAGCCATCGGCCAAGAAGGTGCGGACCCTGGGGGTCTACAGCCAGCAGAGCGCCCACTGTTGAAAGAGGTGGGAGGACCTGAGATGTTGGGCCCAGAAAATGGTGGAGACCCAGATGGAGATGTCCGCCCAATGGGGACAGGGTGCCCATTGGACAACACCCCCCCCCCCCCAATGGCCCGCATTTTGGTGGTAGCCTATCTGGTCTTAGATGGTCGTTTGGCATTTGAAAGCAGCACAACAGCTACAAGGGAGAAAGTGCATATATGAATGACATTCTAGCCCCCTTGCCAAGTGATTGAGTGAGGGACATGCTGCTCCCCCTGACACTGTGGCATATAGCATGTTTAATTTGTCACATTTCTTCTGGCATCTAATTTTTTTTATAAAGGCAGTGTGTCCATAAATGGTGTTCTCATACTTTAGGACTTCGGACCTAGTACTATACTATGGTATACTGTCAGTATGCTTGATCAGCAGTGAGCACATATGTCAGTATGAGGTGTCAAACTAAGTGTTGCAAAAACCCTGCACACAGGAACCACTCCAGACAAATGTTACAGTCCATTAGTGAGTAGGATGTGGGCCACTGTCATGTGTCTGGGGATGTGTGTAGGTTGACATCTGCAAGCCAGGGTGATGTCTTCTCCATTTTATGTTGCATGCTTGTGCCTCACAGCAGTCTGTGATGTATGGGTGTCCATCATGGATGTCACATTACTTATATGGTAAATGTATTGCCAGCTGTAGCAAGGGACTTCCCCTGGTAAGTGGGGAATGTGCATTGTCATGGTTGATGTGTCATCATTGTAGCCTACATGCCTTGTGGCTATGTGTCTGCATCTGGTCCATTTCCAAGACAGTACATAACTATGTATGAGATGTAGGCATGTGAGAGCCATGGAAATGGCATAATATCCCCGATTCCTTGCATATGTGTCTTTGGGGTCCTGTTGTAGTCAGAATACTACTGCAATGGGAGTCCATTTACTATGTCACTATCATATGTCATCAAACAAAAAAATTCATGCCTCATAGTATGTTGCTAGTCATGTGTAACAGCAATATGCATGATGGACATGACAGGTAGGGGCAGGGTGTTGATTCACTTAACATTGATTAGTACCCTTGATGTGGTATGATGTTTGTGGGTCGCGAGAACTTATGAGTTGTTTGGGAATTGTTCCCTGACTATATGGATACATCACGGATTGACTTGTTTTGATGTTAGCATGCCATGTCTATTGGGTCAAGGATTCTCCACAGACAGATGCCATGCTTTTCATGTCTATGAAATGAGTGATGATGTTTTTTTCTTTGTAAAATGTTGTGGTGTCCTCCCGATTGTGATTGCAAGGTCTGTGTCCCTCCTTCCTGCATGGTACAGTTATCTACTACAGATACACTCAGTAGTACAGTTGGGCATGTGTGGGAGAAATTTGAGTCGCCTATTGTGGGACTTACTAGTCCATTCATGTGTGTATTCAGAAGACGTCTCTGCATGAGCAATGCCACATCTGAGTCGGCCTTGAAAATACGTATCTTAACTCGTTTGGGTAAGGTGTGACTTGTGGAGCTGTACGTTGTGTTGTGTCCTAAGTGAAATGGATGTTTCCATGTCACCTAATCTAGGCATGGCATGACTTAAGCATTGTTCATTGCCTTTCCTCAGCACCATCAGTTGTCTATGAGATATCATATCAGTGCAATTTAGATATGTGTCTAAGCATGTGTCAGTGTAATTGTTAGGATACCTTAGTTTGGCTACTGGTTCCATGTGCTGATCTGGAAGTTGCACAAGTTTGCTGCGGAGTGGACAAATAGTTGTTGTGTGCTTGGTGTACTAGGTAGACTACATCCATGCAATTGTAGTTATGTGTCACCAGAAATTGATATTGTCTTTAATTTGGAATTCCATATGGCATGCATATTTTAATATTGGCACATGATGGTGGCACTTAACTGTCACTTCATGCGGGTGGTCAGTTGACATGATAGTATGTTTTTGCCTCTCTGATTTGTAACTACACTGTCTTCATGTTGAGGTCATAACCTTACTTTTCACTTTTTCTAGCAGCATCAGCACCTGCCAGGGAAGGAGATGAGGCTGCACTAAGCACGGAAGCATCTGGCCACAGGACCTCAGGTCACAAGACCACTGACAGTGAGGGACCCAGTGGCCCGGATGGCGAAGGGAGTGCCATGGGGGAGACCCCTGTTCCATCTTTGTCTGCCACCCCCCATTCTATCACCACCCTCCCTGTTGCTCCCCACCCACTTGGCTCTGTCCGCTTACCCAAGAGGGTGGGCATCTCTTTTGCTGCAGGCATCTCTGCCCCTGCCCCTGTTAGCCCTGCTGCCCTCAGTGAGGAGGCTTTTGACCTCCTGAGGTTTATCTGGGTGTGTCAGACAGTCATCAAGAATGCCATCTAGGGACTGGTAAACCAGATCCAACAGAGCAATGTATTTCTGGAGGGCATTCAAGGTGCTATCTCTGGCCTACAGAGATCATTTCAGGTTCTGGCCTCCCCATTGATAACAGCCAGTCACCCCTTGTCTACCGTCCCCCCTCCACCTTCTTCTTCCCAGTTCAAATCCTCCCTTCCCTGACCCTGCCAAAGCACACAAACAGACAGGCATTAATCCACCTCAACATCCAAGGAAAGAACAGCCAAACATAAGCACCACAAGGCACCCCACCTCAAGCACACAAACAACATCCACCTGCAGACCCAGCAGCAGTCACAACTTGCCCTGACAACCCCACCAACCCCAACATCACAGACTCAACACCCGGCATACCTGCAGACACCACACCAACATTCACTGATCCTGCCACCATAGCTATCCTACCCATAAGCAGCACCCCAGCAGACCCTCAGGCATCCATTCCAGTCACTACACCCACAGACACCACAACCACTATATGCAACACATCTACCATACCTGCAGTCACCACCTCAACAGACATCCAACCACCCACCCACCCACCACAGCATCTCCCAGCACTTCTAGCCCCCTCAGCCCAATACAGTTAAACGCCCTCACTCACCAACCCAACTGACACCCACCACACATAAGCACACCTTCTACAAACATGCACCCAAGATATCCACAACCAAACATCAGACAACCACTCCCTCACCCTCCACAGCCAAACCCCCTTCTGATGACCGCCCCCATGTATCTAAAAAGATGTCCCTTTCTAACCTTTACCTTTTTCCTTCTGTTCCCCACTCCCATGATACCCCCAAAAGATCAGTTCCCCTCCCAAGGCCACCCCTTCTGCCTCTAAGGCCTCCCCTACCTCCCTTGCTGGCATCCATGACCCTCCCCCAGCCAAGAAGAGGTCCACCCCTTCCGAAAAGGCTCCAGTCTCCCAAACCTAAGCCAAAACCCACACCACTCATGTCCAAGCCCAGCCCTCCTCCCCTGCCCCCAATAGTCCCTGAGGTGCCTGCCTTCCCCTTGATGCCCTTTACCTGTGGAGGTTACATGGCAATCAGAAGTCAAGTTCGAGCACCATTTTGTGTCTTTGATGTAAAAACCTTGATAATTATGGACTGGCCAATGACCTTGAACTTTTATAATGTTTTGGACTTTACCATTATTAAAGCCAACCAGTTGTTGGTTTTTTGGTTGTATCTTTGTACTGCATTTCCTTAGCTAGGTTTGAGTTGTTCCTGGCTGGCATTGGCTGTGTATCGGTATTTTGTTGCTTGTGCTGCTTGCTGCTTCATGTATTGTTTGAGCAGTATGTGAGGTTGTGTGCAGTGTTGTTGTCCCCCAGGGGGAGGTTGTATGTTTGGTGATAGGTATGTGAATATAGCTGAAATTATGGTATCATGATATTGTGTTGTGTTTGTAGTGATATGTGTTTCTTGTATTAATGTACAATGTGGTCCTGTATGGTGTATGCCTTGTCCCTTGATGTGACTATTGTGTACATGTGTTGTGTGTTGTGGAGTTTGGTCATATCAGACATGGAGTGTGTTGAGTTGTGCAAGTTTGCTTTGCTTTTGAGTGCATGTGACTATTTAGATGGGTGTCCCTCGGCATTTGGAGTAGTGTATGCTTTGTAGCCTTGCACTTCACCTATATGTATGACTGTGCATTACATTTTTTGTTGGTATTGCTTCTCCATGAAATCTAAGTGCGGCATGTTATTTTGGGACTTGTTTGACAAGCGATCACTCCCAGTATGGCCTCCTTCCATGAATGGTTTTGCTGCTCCCCTTGAGGCTGTGCCAGGCTTGTTGTGATGCGTCTCTTTGTGTGTTTTGTCTGTTTGTGTCTGTGTTTATTGTACATGGCATGATAGGTTTGCTGTGATGTGTGTGTGTTTGAGATGTATGTGTCGATTGCTGGGTTGGGTAATGGTGTTTTTGTGTGTGTTCCATTACACATGGACGTACATGTGTGCTGGGTGTGTGCATATGACATTTTTTTGCAGTTGTGCAGTTGTTGTGTTGTTGTTACGAGTTTGTATGTTGTATATGAATCTGTGCGCCTGGGCCTGTGCTGTGTTGCTGTGCATAAATGTGTGATATTGACGTGTGGTGTGTGTGCGCTGGCTGAGGTGTGCGTGATGTGCGTGTGTGAGTGTCCTTGAGGAAGTATGTGAGTGTGTGTGTGCAGCACTTTGTACCTCCCTCCCTATGTTATGTAACTGAACAAATGAATACATTTCTCATATGTAAAAGGTGAGTGTGTGCACTTACAGTTGTTGTCTTCCTCAACATTGATTTTTCTGTTGTCTTTCGGTGAGCAGGAGCAGCGGGAAGATGTCTAGTGTGGCTCCATGGCAACTCTGGATGTGCATGGCTTCCTAGAGGTGAGTGTCTCCTTTTATACTGTTCTTTTCCACCTAGTGCTCCATGGTGGTTAGACCGCGGCAGTCACATTGGCGGTGTGCAACCTCCTAATAGGTCCGGCAGAAACATGATCTCCACCAGACTGTTTGTGCCTCCAGACAACTGCTGCGGTCTGTGCTGGCTGGCAGCACCGGTGGACCACTGACGGTCTTCTGTGTGCACCACTGCCAAACTCATAATTTGGCGATCTGCTCCGCCAGCCTGTTGGCAGTGACACCACCAACATGGCTGTCATGGGACAGGAAATTTGGAAGGAGGCACTATGGCCCTCATTATAACATTGGCGGTAAATCCCACTTACCACCACGCTGACGGCTGCCAACTTACCCCAGCGGCAGCAGATATCCATTCACAATACATCTGCCAGACCAAAGATCAGTGATAAACTGGCGGTATCAAAACCCACACTGTTACGCCAACAGAACAACGCTCAGCAAATTATGACCCGCAGCGGACATTCCATGGTGGTAAACCATTGGCGGTACACACCGCTACACTCACAATGGACACCCACATACAAAACAAAACCACATTGGACAATTTAAACAACAAAAACCTGACACCCATACACACACCACACCCACACCACTATAAAACACCCGCCCACAGTACCCACAACCCTTTACGACTGCAAAGCATTGCCAACGGAGAGGCACCAAGAACACTGACACAACCAGAGCCACACACTACTCACACCTATACAACACTCACACACTCCACATTACACACCCCAACACATTACCCAACACACCCTCACCAACACACTTCAAATAACACCCATGGCACCATAAAGACAACCCCGTTTCACAGAGGAGGAGCTAAGGGGCATGGTGGAGGAAATCTTCAAGGTAGAGCCACAGCTATTTGGCGCACAGGTGCAGCAGATATCAATAGCCAGGAAGATGGAGCTATGGCGGAGAATCGTGGACAGGCTCAATGCCGTGGGACAACACCCAAGAACAAGGGATGACATCAGGGAAAGGTGGAACGACCTACGGGGGAAGGTATGTTGTATTGCAGCAAGACACCAGCTCGCTATCCAGAGGACTGGTGGTGGACCCCCACCTCCTTCCCCACAACTCACAGCATGGGAGGAACAAGTCTTGGCAATACTGCATCCTGAGAGACCGGCCGGGGTCGGTGGAGGACTGGACTCTGGTCAGTCAACTCGCTACTATTATCACCCCCCAACCTGCATGCCATCATATACCCTCACCCTCATTCTCACCCCATCACTCCACTACATCCCACACACCCCACCATCACATCTCACTCATCCCAATGTCAAGCCCTGCATGCTTTAACAATGCATGGACACCCCTCACAGCCCTGCATGGACACTCATCACTAAAGCATGCATAGCAGAGAGAACTAACAATCCCACCATACACAAACATACACAAGTGAAAGCTGGCAGGGCAAATCCAACCATGGAGGGGAGTCCACAGTAGTACAATATGTCAGACACATTAACCATAACGCGTCATTTACACACAGGTACCCCAGCCAATGTCAGCAGAGAAGAGGTGCCAGCACAATTCAGTCCCCCAAATGAAGAGGCCCCCAGTGATGACAGCAAATCGGATCTTCAGGATCTGGATGACCTACATGGCGTTCAGGGACCAATGGACACCCGGTTACCCAGGCCTAGTCGCACACCACCACAGAGCCTCTCCCATCTGGAAACACCACCACAGCACCCACCCAGTGTAACCACACCTCTGTCCCCAGGACACTTCAATCAGCAGTGTGTCCACCTCTACAGGGACCTCAGGCCGCACCTCGCACCCAAGACAATCAGGGACCTGGGGTCAGTGGCAGTGGGCACATGGTTCAGGGGGACAGAGGCACAGGCCAACAGGGGAATTGGGAGGACTGCTGTGCACCGGGGGAGGACAGGCTCAGGGAATCAACTTTCCAGAAGGCACTCGCCGAGATCCTGGGAGCCTATCAACATCCCCAGGACACGATGGGCCAGATCCTGGACAATGTGCAGGAGAACAGACGGCTGCAGGAGGGACAGTACCAGGGGATCAGGGAGGATTTGCAGGCCATAACAACACCCTGATCTCCATAGCAGGGGTGCTGGCAGACATGGCCAACATTATGAGGGAAGCAGTCTCACACTAGCGGGCACCTGCCACTAGTCAGACATCTGAACAGCCTTCCACTTCTGCTGGCGCTAGTGGCCAGGAGGTCCCGCCACAGGACTCATAGGCCACCAGCCCCCTTCCCCCTGCAGAAGGTGAACCACCCCACAAACGTTCTCTGTGATCCAGCCAGAAGCCAAAGACACTTGCCAATAACCCTGCAAGGAAATGAGACTCTCCTGATTGTCCTCCTTGTGTCCCACTCAGTCACCTTGTCCACCTTGAACTACCATTGCTCCCCTTCCTATGTCCCCTTGGACAATGCAACTGTGCTACAAACAGACTGGAACTATACCATGGACTTTCCTCTATCATCACCCCATCCCATTGCACTTGCCCCCTATATGTTAGCACTTCAATAAACACCCTTTGAAAAAATCAATTTGGAGTATGTCATGTATATCAAATATGTATTGATTGAAACAGGTACAAACATTACAATTTAACTGTGCAGAGAATGAGCATAGATTAATGACCTGTAGCTGGCTGTAGTCATCACACCAGAAGTAAATGTCAATTCACCAACATCTGCAAAATGAATTGGCAGAGGAAGCAGTAAGTGGGCATAGATGTGGGAAACATCAGCATGCCATTGCCACACAGATTACAACCAAAGTAATTGAAATTTAAAATTACACTGTCCTACCTGTGTATAGGAAGTATTGTCGAATAACTGATGTTCTGTTGTCCTTATACTCATCCTCTGCCTCCTCATCCTCACTGTCAATAGGGTCTACTGCTGCCACAGGGACATCTCCATTCTCCTCCTCCTGCAGAAAAGGGCCATGACGTCTGAGGGCCATGTTGTGCAACATGCATCATGCCACTACTATCTGGCAGACCTTCTTGTGTGAGTAGCACAGGGATCCACCTGTTAGATGGAGGTACCGGAACCTGACCTTCAGGAAACCAAAGGTCCTTTCAATGATCCTTCTTGTTCACCCATGTGCCTCATTATAACGTTCTTCTTCCCTTGTCCTGGCATTCCTCACATGGGGTCAGCAGCCATGATAGGTTTGGGTAACAAGAGTCACCTGCAAATATTAAGAGCCAACATTTAGCCACACACTATCTTATATGGCCAATACCATACCCATACACCAACATATACTGGGTGGGAACCAGGGCTCACCTATAAGCCACACCGTGTACTTCTGTAGTTGGGACATCACATTTGGGATGCTGCTATTCCTCAGGACAAAGGCATCATGAACCGAGCCAGTATACCTAGCATTGACGTGGGAGATGTACTGGTCCGCCAAGCACACCATCTGCACATTCATAGAGTGGAAACACTTATGATTCCTGAAAATCTGTTCATTCTGCTGGGGGGGGGGCAAATGCAATATGTGTTCCATCAATCGCCCCAATAATGTTGGCGATATGTCCCATTGCATAAAACGCTGCCTTCACTGTGGCCAAATCCTCAACCTGGGGGAAAACAATGTAGCTGCACCTGGGCTTTATCAGGGCAGACAACACTCTTGTCGGCATGTTTGAGAACATTGGCTGTGACATTCCTGCTGCCAAGCCCACTGTCACTTGGAAAGAACCAGTTGCCAGAAAATGGACCACAGATAGCACTTGCACAAGAGGGGGAATCCCAGTGGGGTGACGGAGAGCAGATATCAGGTTAGGCTCCAAATGGGCACACAGCTCTGTGATTGTGGCCCTGTCCAGTCTATAAGTAAGGATAATGTGCCTGTCCTCCAGTGTTAACAGGTCTACCAGGGGTCTGTACATGGGGGTATGTCTCCATCTCCTATTCATTCGCAGCCTTAGGTATTTAAGGGACACAAGAGTGAGGAGGCTGTCACAAACTGAACATTAGAGTCACAAAATACATTTTCAATCTGTAAACTTGTAATGGGTCAGTGTGGTTTGTCCAGTTTGTGCCTATTTCTCCTGTGATGCAGTATGAATACATAGGGCTGCCCCCCTGAACTGGTGTCCACCTGTCCTGTGTGGAGGGACAGGTGGAAGTGAGGTAATTCCGCTGAGGTTGTGCGCCGTGGCTGGAAGCCGTCGGGAAATGCCGTGCAACTCCTCATTGGATAATAATGACCCCTATGGGGTACAGTGGCCAATGGTGATCTACGCCGGCGGTGACGGTATGCACTGCCGCAGACGTGACTGCCATTTTCTATCTGATTCCTCACTTGGTACTTGACCTTCCATAGGAGAAGACCTACACTGCATGTGCTGCTGTGAACTATATATGGAACATACCCTGGCCCGTGTGACCGGGGAAAGGGCCCCAGCCTTCACTTTGGGGGTGCCAGAGAGACTGGTGGATGGGTTTCTAACCCAATACAAACTGCTCTATGGGCCTCCAGACCAACAGGTGAGTACACTGTGGGCACGATGCATGTGGCATGAATGCATGGAGTAGTGTGTGTGAGGGCCTCGTGTAAGGGGGATGGGTGGATGTCCTCTTTGGGGCGTACAGCTTGTGTGCTTGGCTATGTGTGTGTCAATGGTGATTGGAATGGATGTGGTGGGCCATATGTGTAACAGGCTGGACTGTTTGTTTAATGGTATTTTCCTGTGTGAATTGCCTCTGCAGGTCAGCGCCCATCAAAAGAAGGGTATATGGCATGCCATCGCCAAGGAGGTGCAAGCCCTGGGGATCTATGGCAGGTAGATGGTGGGAGGACCTGAGACGCTGGGCACGCAAGACGGCGGAGGTCCAGCTAGGGATGGCCTCCCAATGAGTAAGGGGTGCCCGTCGAACCCTGACCCCCCTGAGGGCCCACATACTGGCATTTGCCTATCCAGAGCTGGATGGGCTCTTGAGGGCATCACAGCAGCCACAAGGGGGTGAGTACAATGCCCATCATTACAACTTACACCTGGTGGGGTGGTATCCAGTTGATGGATGTGTATCAGTGGGTGCCCCAGGCCTAACATAGCAGCGTAGGTCCTCTGCTTGCTAGGGTTCTGAAGGGATAGTCCTGCCTACCTAGCTTGTAAGCATCCACTACTGGTCAGGGCTGCGTGGGTCCCAGGTGGTTGTGTGTGTCCCTCCTCATGCCTTGGTGGCTAGCGATGTCAGTGGTGTGCAATGAATAGTGCGTAGGCCTGTTCCCTGCGTGTGAGGGTGCTGTGTACACCAACGGTGGGGTTGGTGCAGCCATTGACCCAGTGTATCTTTTGACTGTCTCCCCCCCGTTTTTGTTTTGTCATCCTGTCCTCATGTGCATTAGCATCATCTGGCGGAGGAGCAGAGGCACCAGCGACGGAGGGAGCTCGATCCCACAGGACCCAGGAGGCAGAGTCCACTGACGCTGAGGGTACCAGTGGGACGGAGGGTGAGGGGAGCACCATGGTGGAGACACCTCAGACACAGATACCACCTCTGATAGAAGCTCCTTGGTGGTGGCGGACACTTCTGTGATGAACCCAGCTTCAGTTACAGCCGCCACCCCCGTACCAGCACCGCCTCCCAGCAGTCCGTCTTCAAGTTGCCCGTGCCAGCTCACCCATGAGGGTGGGCATCTCCTTTGCCCCAGGCACCTCAGGCCCTGCCCCAGTCAGCCCTGCTGCCCGGAGTGAGGAGGCTGTTGACTTCCAAAGATCCATCTATGTAGGGAATTGGACCATTGTGAATGCCATCTAGGGACTGGCACCCCAGATGCAACAATCTAATGCATTCCTGGAGGGCTTTCACACTGGATTGGCGGCCCAACAGAGATCGGTTCAAGCTCTGGCCTCCTCTCTGATAGCAGCCATTGTCCCTGTTTCTACCGGCCCCCCTCCAACTTCTACTTCCCAGTCCCATTCTCCTCAACCCCAACCCATCCCAGGCACACATGCAGACAACCATGCACACAAGACAACACCCAAGAGTGTCACAGGCAAACACAAGCACCACACTTCTTCCCACAGGCACTCACACAAAAACCATTCTTCTACAGACACTACAACATCCACTATTTCCACTGTCTCCCCTTCCTCCCTCTCCACCACCTCCCTCCCATCTACGTCCACACTGACACCTGCATGCACCTCATCATCATCCACTACCAGAAACATCACCACACCAACCAGAACACACACCTCACTGGTAGACACCTCCACAACAGCCATGCACATGTCCCCTGTATCCTCTCCCACTGTGTCTGTTCCCCCCTCCTAAAGTACACAAACGCAAGCACTCAGACAACCAACAGCCATCCACCTCACAACAGCATACAACCCATGCACCTGCACCCAAATCATCTAACAACCACTCCCTCATCCTCCACTCCCATTCCTTCTTCCTGTTCCCGCCCCAATGTCCCTAAGAAACTTTTCCTATCCACCATTGACCTCTTCCCTAACCCTCCCCCCATTTCTGCACGTATAGCCAGGGTATCACAAACCCAGCCACGCACCTCAGCCACAGAGCACACAGGCCCAGTTCAATCCGCACCTACTTGTGGTGGAAATTAATCCAGGCCGCATTTAATGTAGGGGAAGGAGCCTGCACCAGCCAGTCTAAGGGGAAGGAGCCTGCACCGGCAGACAAGAAGGGCCAGGGGCCTGCCCCTGACACCTAAAAGAGCAAGAAGCCTGCCCCAGCAGGCAAGAAGGGGAAGGAGCCTGCACCTGCCTTCCAAAAGGGCAAGGAGCCTGCACCAGCAGGCAAGAAGGGCAAGGAGCCTGCACCAGCAGCTGTCACAGAGCCCCCACCATGGTTATGCATCCATCCGAGGGTGCAGGGGATGTGCAGGAGCCTCCCCCCACCACCAGCACCACCACAGTGCATCCATCCGAGGGTGCAGTGGATGTGCAGAAGCCTCCCCCCACCACCAGCACCACCACAGTGCAGCTGTCTACGCCGGCAGACACAATGTAATCCTGCCTCCATGGGCTGCTGTGCGACCTGTCCACTCCAGAACCAGTGTAGGTATTCACCCACTCGAGAGACTGTGGCCTTGCCCTCGCCAGGACCAAGCACAGGGCATGTTGCCCCTCCAGAACCAGTGGGGAAGACACCCACTCGAGAGACTATTACCTTGCAATCCCCTAGACCAAGCACAGGGCAAGTTGCCCCCTCCAGAACCAGTGGGCAGGTCACCCACTCGAGTGACTGTGGCTCTGCACTCCCCAGGACCAAGCACAGGGCATGTTGCCCCCTCCAGAACCAATGGGCAAGACACCCACTCGAGAGACTGTGGCCTTGCACTCCCCAGGACCAAGCACAGGGCATGTTGCCCCCTCCAGAACCAGTGGGCAAGACACCCACTCGAGAGACTGTGGCCTTGCACTCCCCAGGACCAAGCACAGGGCATGTTACCCCCTCCAGAAGCAATGGGCAAGACACCCACTCGAGAGGCTGTGGCTTTGTACTCCCCAGGACCAAGCACAGGGCAGGTTGCCCCCTCCAGAACCAGTGGTCTTGTTTCAGCTCCCGCCTGAGGTGCCCCCCTTCCCCTGAGGTACCTGCCTATTTGCCAACTGATGCTCCTGCAGTGTTGTCTCCCTGTTGAAGCAGGTGACAAGTGGGTCCTTGGACTTTGGCCTGTGGCCATGTTGCCCACATGAACTGAGGACTGGGCAGTGTCCCTTGCTTTGTACATTTGTATATAACTGTTACATTGCCTAACTTATTTTTTTTTTACTGTGTTGATATTATTACACTCACTTTGGTAAATTATTTTTGTCCTTCCATTATTCAACCAATTTTGTGGGATTAACTTGCTTTCTTGTGCATCTGGTTGTATGTATGGGGCGTGTGTATGGGGTGTGTGTTGTGCATGTGTGTGTCACTCACTCCCCCCCTCCCTTGTGTGCTAGGCATCTGTACTCACCATAGCCGTCTTCGCCGGCGTTGGTGTTCGTGGTGGAGCAGAACATAGAATATAATTGGAAATACATGCAGTTCGGGTTCCGTGGTGGCGTGGGCCTTCTCTGTGTCTCCAATGGTGAGTCCTTCCACTTCTGAGCTCAGCTTCCGCCGGGCTTTTGATGTCGTTGGTACCGCCCTAGAAAAGGTGGCGGATTGTGTTGTTGTAATATGGTGGCGGAACTTTCACTTCCGCCTGGCTGTAGGTGGCTACCACTGTGATGGCTTTTGTTTCCACCCTGGCGGTCGGTGTGGTACATTGGCTGTCTTTGGGAGATCTTTCCGCCATGGTCATAATTTGGCGGTAATTACCGCCGGCCTGTTTGGTGGTATTACAGCCACTTTATCACCAACCACCAGGGTCGTAATGAGAGCCTATGTCTTTGAAAAATAATTAGTCCTTTGTTGAATATTGAATAATTTTTGCGACTTACTAATATGTGTTAGCACTAGTCATGAAGCTTTTCACTGAGTTTTTTTCAATCCTTTGTGATTTTGCACCTATTTTCATTGATAGTCTTTCCTTGGGCATGTCCTTCTTTCATTTTCATTATGTCCATTTCTTTTTATAGTTTCTTCTTCACAATTTGTCTAATATAATGTCTGCTAAGGCATTTTATTTTGGACTGGCTTTAGCCTTTCTCTTTAGAAATATTCATTGTGTTTCGCTTGTACTTAACACATGGCAGCAACTATCTCAGCAAATATCTCAGCACTTTTAACTGGACATGCTTGTGTGATGCAACCTCAAGCCTGTCAATACCTTTGAGCGTGAGTGCTGTTAAGTCTTTGGTTCTTCTTGCCTCCACATAAGAGCATTTGATGCATTGTCCATGGTTCAAGTTGCTACTCACTTCTTCCCTGGAGAATAGCACAATATCATGTGTCCCCTTCTTTAGCCACTCTAGTTGTTTGGCAAGTGACTTTGAAATGCTTTGTTTAAGTCATGTACTCACATGGATTATGAACTGATAATACCTTTGTGGATTATCTTTTTGAGATCTAGCCTTTTTTACTTTCTCCTTACAGTAAGCGACATTCAGATATTCAAATTCCACAGTGTTTTGCACCTTGAGTCATTTTTACTTTTCTACTTTTGTTACCCTAGCCATTTTTAAATGCTTAATTGATCAAAGGTAAATTAATGCAGTCTAAGAAGGACAAGTGGTAGGCTCAATTATAAATGCTGATGTAAATCTTCAATTATATTAAAATCAAAAGGTGCACATGTTTTAGATTTATAATATATTGGGATCTTAATTTTCAGAGAGCCTGTAAACTGTTTCAATCCCATGGACGCCTTTCATTACAATCAATTCCAAAACACTGTTGTGCTTCTTGCTTACCAGTGTGCTGTCAAATACATTTTGTCCTATCATTGCTCCTGACTTCCTGAATGTGTTCAAGTATTGTTTCCTTTACAGAAAATGTTATACTGCCCATATATTGGTTCACACATGGGCAGTGCAAAATATAGACTACATGCTCTGTTGGCAAGTAATGTATTTAGAGTTTTTACAATTTTGTTTTTGAAAAAAAAGGAATGTTTTAAATCTACAGTATCTGTTTCTTGTGAACTAAGTATTTACCACATCATAGGAATTCATGTTTCTTTTCCCAGGTTAGTGTAAAAGGAACATACGTTCCTT
The DNA here is from genome assembly GCF_031143425.1 of Pleurodeles waltl. NCBI lineage: Eukaryota > Metazoa > Chordata > Amphibia > Caudata > Salamandridae > Pleurodeles > Pleurodeles waltl. Next base: position 553,521,932 of record NC_090442.1, read on the forward strand.
TTTACAAGGCTATGTACTAAGTAGTCTTTCAATGCCTGTGTACCATGGAAACATATAAACCAAAAATGAGCTATCTGTAGGAAGGATTACGCAATTTGCACTATCATAAGGGGAATATGTGGTCAATAAAAAAAATAATAGTCACCCAAAATCTGTATTTTAGCCTCTTACACAGTATCCAACTCCTAATCCTCTTGCATATCTTTTTTTAGTTACATTATTTTTTCTTTATATCATTATATGAATATATAATCCATGTATATCTATTTTTTACACATGAATGATTAACATCAGACAATTTCTATGAACAGCCACTTAGCAATAATAAACACATCACTAATTACAATATGTACAACCCTATAACCATGTATTCGTGTATGTAATTCAAAATAATTATCACCCAGTATATTAAAGCTAATTTTGGTTCAAGCTATTTGAAGCTTGTTTGTAAGAGCCCTATGGAACTACAACCAGCGTCAGATCATTCTCGCACCTCGCTGCCAAGACGAGAAACATGCTTTGCACCCACCTTCGTCAGCCCAAGACCTCCTTACCTTTAGGAGACTTCTCAAGACCTGGCTGTTCGAGCAATAGCAGCCCACCCCCCAGCACCTTGAGACTCTCAAGTGAGTAGTGCACTTTACAAATTCCTTGATTGATTGTTTGATTGGACAACACATATGTTTCTAATTGTAGTACACCCCATAGTTAGCTTCTTGTTTCTAATTTCCAATCTGAGGTGAGCTTTTGAGTGATGTCTACGCGTTCTGGCCCCTTTACATCATTTTTATGGGCCTCAAAACAGAACAAGGACTGCATACTCAGGTGTTTCCTGATGGAAAATGCTATATTGTTATGCTGGACAAATATCTTATGCACAGGAAATCATTAGTTTTGCCTGCAACGAAATTTGAGCGGGGGCTGCACTAGATAGCAAACATTTCACGATATGCCACAAAAAATTCAAAATTTCATCATTTTTCATTCTTGACCAATTGGACCTGCCTGAGAGGTACCCTAATGTTTTTAAGACAGTGTATTTCTAAGGAAAATAGACTATAAGTTGCTATGAGCATAGCAGTGTTTCTCTGGATTTTTTTATCCATAACCATATGAATATGTGGTCACTAAAGAACTGTCACCCCCAACTCTGTATTCTATCTCCTTAGGCAGTATCACATTTTCAGTACATGTATTTGAAATATAACAACTTCATACCCTCTTGCTTATACAGAGTGGTACCCTTTGCTTGTGATTAGGGTGCCGTGGCAGTTTTCTAGGTGCTGATTGGGAGCCATTTGAAAATCTTTCTCCATGCTTTGGGTTATTGAAGCATGAGGCAGTGATGATGTTGGCTTGACAGTCATATCTATTTTGCAGTCAATACCTTCCAGAGTTTCTTGGCATTAGTGGTGGGGGTGTCATTTCTAGCTGTTGGCCACCAGGCAAAGTCTGTAAAGTCCTAAGTGGAAATGTTCTTCTAGAAGATCATGATCCTAGTCTTATCGGTTCATCTTTGGACAGTTAATCCTCATCCTTTGGGGAACTTCAGTCATGCAGGCATTCAACTTGATCCAAGTACTGGACATCTTGTCCGTGAGGGAGAAAAAGAACTGCATGTTGACAACATAGGAGAGGACATTGATGTTGTGAGAGCAGATGATGCAGGCTAGAAAGATTGTGTATGCATTGAAGAGGGTCAAGCTCATGGAGGATCCTTGTGGAACTCCACAGAAGATTTTGCAAATGTCCAAGGTATACATTGACACTGTGACTTACTGGTTCCTTCCAGTCAGTAAGGAGCCAACCTATTGCACTAGATGCCCTTGGATTCCAATGTCATGTTGGATGCAGTGGGAGACCATGTCAATCCATGTGGAAAAGCCCCAGGAAGATAACGGCCAACATTCCACCTCTATCCAGAGTCATACATATGTCATCCATGGTAGCAATGAGGCCAGTTTCCATGCTGTGATTGGGTCTGAAACTAGATGTCAAGGAGTAGTTGATTGTTGAGGTATACAGTGAGGTATATGTCATTGATTTTCCCTGAGATCTTAGCCAAGAATGGTAATAAGGAGATCAGTCTGTCGTTGATGAACATTAAAGGGTAAGCAGGGGGTTCTTCAGCAATGGGAGGCCATTTGTGATTCTCTAAGCATCCGGAAAGGTTGGGGAAAAGGTGGTGGCATTAAGAATGGATGTAAACATGTTGGCATGGGTTCCATTCCTTTGAAGTGGGAGTCACGGGGCATGAGTCCTAAGGGCCCCGGAGTGGATAAATTTAATTGTGGTAGCAGTTTCTTCTAGGTTGATAATAGCCACATGGTTAGAACTGTTTCAGAGGCATTTGGTGAGGTCTAATGGTTCTGATTGTAGGTTTAATTTGCTGGAAATGGTGGTGATTTTGTTGCTGAGATTTGATTTTGTTGCTTGAGAGGTTCTGTGAGGAGTTGTTCAAGTTGGAGGCAGCCGCTAGTGAGGATTGTTTTTTCATAATGGCTAATATTTCATTGCTTCTGTTAGTGTTGGCCTTCCAAACAAAAAGTTTAAATATTTGGACTCACAGTCAAATGAAAGTGCTATGATTCTATGGACAACCATGTGATCTATAATCATGGGGCATTTCAAGATACTTCTAGATTCTAATTGTGATATCAGATGTTTGTAAGTGTAATAGCCAAATAATTATCCTCAATTGTATGCAAAAGAAAATATTGAGCTGCTGTTTTTTAGGCTATATCTCTGGTGACGTTAATGGAGTAAAATCACATCTGCCATATTATCTGTAGCTCAATCCAGAATCAAAAACACATTCTGTAATTGTGTTTATGTCTCACGTTTGAACAATATGGCTTAATCTTTACAAAACATAGTAAAAGGCTGTTTCTCAGTTTGCACATGGAACATGATCCATATGTTTGCTTTTAGCTTCCTTTACTCATGTGCTGTCATCATGATCAAGCAGTTAACCAGCTTTGTACATGCAGTGACTATGGGATTTCCTTAGGAGAGTTTTCAGTTCTCAAAGGATTATATTTATCTAAAAGGCTGTCTGTGGAAATACATTGCCAGTACTACATAAGCCCTTTCTCTTACAACATATGTTTGTTTTGCTTAAAACACTTTGCTGATGAATGAGTAGTAGTCTTAAAGCAATTAACAAATCCTGGTTTGTGGTGTACAATTCTTTGGCAGTATCCGTTGGTGGATCTTCCTTATGTGCTTTTATTTTCTTCTTTATTTTCTTTACTTAAAAAGGTGAGGTCATTATGCATATAACACCTTAAAAGGCTTTCACAATTACTAAAAAACAGTCTACACTCTTTGCTAAATTCCCTAAATATGTAAAGGGATTGGTTCTATAACTGAAAGGAGACCAAAACAAATTGAAGTACAAATATATCTACAACCAAAGAATCAACTCTATATATTTCTAATGTAAAGAAACAAAATGGTGCCCGCCAAAGTATTGTGGGCCAGAATATCAATATATGATATTTGTAATTATATGTATCAAATCGTAATTAGCATTATTATAATGTAAAATAATAAATCATTTTATTTAAAAAATCCATTCAACTAAACATATAAAAATCCATTAAACTCTAAAAATAGTAAAAAACATATAACTTTAGGTTAGTTTAGTAATTCATGTAAAAACAGGACATTTAATAAATGTTTGGAAGTTGGTTTATTAATTAGGTGCAGTTGGGTATGTACAACTAGTAATAACACCACAATCCCAAATAAGGTCCAGTCAAGTCTCAATAAATTAATCATTGTTCAACCCCTCGGTAGCTTGACTAATGAGCAGTCAGGCGTAACTTAGGAGACAGGTATGTAAAGCATTTAATATCATCAAAACTATAAATAGGTAAGACACAAAAAACAATAATACTCCAACACCATTTTTCAAAAATGGAGAATAGTTTTATCTTTACAATGACACCAAATTGCCAATCATCTAATGCAGGGAACTGTATATATGAATTTTTAAATATTAAATGTAAAAATGTGCTTTCTAGCACCAGAAAGAGAAATGCACCAACCACAGCTATCTGGTCACGCTGGACAAGGACCAAGTCAAAGTTTTAGGCTGACTGCGATGGGGTCACTTTTTTGGTTCTTTTTCTCTCGCCTTAAAGCAGACACCCTTTTGGATTAACAACAGCGCCTTGCTTCAGTGCGATGCCTCAGTGGGTCCTAGAGTTCCTTGTCTTTGTTTTTGATGTTGAGAAGCTCTGGACCTTTACGGAGGGCAAAACAGAAGTCAGGCACAGTTGCAGTTTAACATTCCTGAATGTTCTCAGACTTCTGGATCTTCTTCCAGAAGGTCTCCTTTGTGTCTTTGAGGGTCCACAACACCATATAAGGGGCAAAAAGCTCTGAGTTGCTTCTTGAAGGTTTGGGACTACAATTCCCACAATGAAACTGGTCAAATCCTTTACAATCCAGGTGAGCAGGTCAGCTGGGCTTTTCCTTGCAGGAGCATATACAGGTGACTTTTTGTTGATCTTTTACATTTGCTACTTGCAGTCCTCTCTTGGTGCAGACTAGAGATTCCACCAGGCAGTCCTTATTATTCAGATTTCTTTAACCTTTTAGCTGATGGGTCTTTACCCCCCCCCCAAGTGCTGAGCCCTTTTTTGGCTATTTGGGGTAGTTCGCACTTAGGCCTTCATAACTTTTTTCCACATAAGTTATCCATGCCAAATTTGTGTTTGCCCTGTAGGAGACCAAGAAATTAGCCACAAAAGAGCAACATTTTGGGCCTGTACATTTTTGAAAACTAGAGACCTAGGGGAATCCAAGATGGGGTGACTTGTGGGGCTTATGCCAGGTTCTTTTACCCAGAATCCTTTGCAAACCTCACAATTTGTCTAAAAAAACACTTTTTCCTCACATTTCGGTGACAGAAAGTTCTGGAATCTGAGAGGAGCCACAAATTTCTTTCTACCCAGCGTTCCCTCAAGTCTCCCGATAAAAATGATACCTCACTTGTGTGGGTAGACCTAGTGCCCGCGACATAAAAAGCCCCAAAACACAACGTGGAAACATCACATTTTTCCACAGAAAACAGAGGTGTTTTTTGCAAAGCGCCTGCCTGTGGATTTTGGCCTCCAGCTCAGCCGGCACCTAGAGAAACATACCAAACCTGTGCATTTTTTTAAACTAGAGACCTAGGGGAATCCAAGATGGGGTGACTTGTGGGGCTCCCACCAGGTTCTGTTACCCAGAATCCTTTGCAAACCTCAAAATTTGGCTAAAAAAACACTTTTCCTCACATTTTGGTTACTGAAAGTTCTGGAATCTGAGAGGAGCCACAAATTACCTTCCACCCAGTGTTCCCCCAAGTCTCCCGATAAAAATGATACCTCACTTGTGTGGGTATGCCTAGTGGCCGCGACAGGTATGGATCACCTTGCATGACGGCTACTATTTACCCTGGAGTGATCCATTCCTGAAGCAGGCACTAGGCCCAGGCGCACGAGCGGGGTTGTGTTTTAATCAGGACAAGTGGAGAAACACTGGGTGGTAGGAATTTGAGGATCCCTGCACATTCTATAGTTTCTGTGATAAAAAAGAAAGAAAAAATAGTGGTTTTAATCAATGTTTCACTTTTACAGGGTATTTTGGGTAAGACAACTTTGTTAGATCCAAACACGCCACACTTATGGGCTGCCTTGGGTGTCTAGTTTTCAGAAATGTCTGTGTTTGATAGGTTTCCCTATATGGCTGCCGAGCCCAGGACCAAATACTTAGGTGACGTTTTTAAAAAACAAGGCTGTTTTGTGGTAGGTAATTTTTATGTCTCCACAATCCGTTTTGGGTACTTCACTTGCCCACTCACTAAAGTGAGGCAGTTTTTTGCTGAAGACATAGTGGAACTTGTGGCTCCCTGTAGATCCCTGGACTTCTGCTCATTGGAATGCAAGGCAAATGTGTTTTTTAAGCACATTTTGTGATTTCAAGGGGATTCTTGGTGAATGAAAACTGGTGAGAGCCACGCAAGTCCGGCACCCTTGGACTCCCCTTGTACTAGTTTGTTAAAGTTAACCCACCACTCACACTGGTTGGTTTTAGCACCTCCAGAAATTATGGTTTCAAAGCATGAATACTTATCAAAGTATCTGAATATTGAAACCAAGCCTTCTGAAGGTGGGCCATAAAGCCGCGTCCAGGCACCAACCTCTTTATGGTCCATTCACACGTCATTCACGCACAACAAACAACCCTTTCATATCGCCGGCCACTGGCCCAATTCAACCAATCACTGCACTCACATTAACTTACCGCTGCCAGACAAGGGCCCATCACATTCACACGCCACAGAACGGAATAAGTTTGACTACATTTTACCACCTGTCAAGTAGCTACCTCCTTCTTCCGTAACATTACCAAATGCATGCATAACAAACCTTTTCTAATGACTCCTGTGACAGCCACCTGAGGCTCAGGAGTACATGTTTTTCATGTGCCTTTAACACACTCTCTGTGCTAAATCCAACTCCTTCCAGTTTGTGGATGCAAGTTGGTGGTGGTCCGAGTATGCCGTACAAAACGATTCCTCGAACTGAGTGAGCATATCTACCTTTGAAACAAAGGGAGACATGCTGGAGATTTCTCATGATGTTCCCTAAAGAGAAGGTCATAGCCTATGAAAAAGGGTAGTGTTTGGCACACAGGGGAGGCCATGAGAACGTAGCATATGTCCCAGCCAACATTATGTGCAGTGATGTGACTGTAATGAACTTATACAGCAAATTGAACATCTATTAAGTTCTGATGGAGGATGAACATGAAAAGCAGGTCAAACACTGACCTATACAAGTCATTCTCCTTCAGTGCTGGGATGGCACCAATGGGTTTGAATCCATAGGTGTAGATGATGTACATCTGCACGACCTTTACTATCTGCCCTCTACCTGTGCAATATTCCTGTGAAGGCACACCTACCATAAGCTTTCCTTACCTATTCATGTCTCTGTTCTCATCAGAGTCCTGACTAATCCTGTATAATTGCCAAGTTAACCTATACTAGTTTGTGGATGCAAGTTACAGGTTTCCAAGTATGCTGTACAAAGTGATTCCTCAAACTGAGAGAGCATATCTACTGTTGAAAGTAAGGTAGACATGCTGGTGAAGAAAGGGTACTCTGTGACAATGTGGCATATGTTCTGTCCACTAATTTATGCAGTAGGGGGAATATAATGCATGTTAATTGAACAGAACACCTACCACGTTCTGACGGTGGATTTAGCTCTCAAGCAGTCCAAAAGGAAGTCCATGATGAAGTAGATGAAATAAAATTCTGTGGCTCCTGGCCTAACGAAGCAGTGCCCCATGGACGTTCGGTATCCATGCACTGCCACTGAAAGGATTACCCGACAGCAGCTCAACCTCCGTCGACTTCCCAGAACTTTGCTTTAGTATGATACAACGTAAAGCAAGTAGGGATACAGAGGCCTGGTTGTGATGGACACTGGGGACAGTAATACCAACTCTCCTACCGCTTTCCATGCTTCGAGCACACTGCGACAACACGGACGATCCTTTTTGGGTGTTTTAGGAATGCAATCAGAAAAATGTCGCTCCTGCAGCCTTGCCACATCCTCCAGAACATATGAGGTGGAGGCTGCTGCTGCTTCTGTAACAGCAGTAGGCTTTCAATTACAGACAACTGGAAGTCAAGGAAAGTCATGAGTCTTCCTGTGGTTGTCTGACGTAAACAACATACGCATTATATGTTGCTATCTGAATCAGGTGGGTAAACAGTTTCTTGTACCAAGTGCGAGTTTTACGACACGCATTGTATGGTTGAAGAACCTGGTCGTTCTTGTCCACTCCGCCCATGTACTTATTGTAATCAAGTATACAGATGGGCTTGTGGACTTCGGCCATCTGACCCCAAGCCGTGATGGGGGAAGCGCTCTCATCATGAATTGTAGTGAGCACGTATACATCACGCCTATCCAAGAACTTGACTGCGAGCAGTTCGTTAGAATGCAATGCAGTACTCTCTGATTTCTACAGCTTCTTGCATAACAAGCTCCTGCGGGAATCCTTTGCAGCTCTACTCCTGTCTAGAAATTGTCCACATAAAGGTTATAACCTTTGTAAAGAAGTGGCTGGATAAGTTCCCATACAATCTTGCCTGTGACCCCTAATCTGGGAGGGCAACCTACAGGGTTTAGGGTAGAATCCTTCCCTGTATATATTCTCAAGCTGTACACATAGCCAGAAGAGCTCTCACACAGAAGATACAGCTGTATGCCATAGCGAGCTCTTTTGCTCGCAATGTACTGTCTGAAAAGCAGCCGTCCTTTGTACAGGTTCAAGGACTCATCGACTACTATATTATTTCCAGGAGTATAGATCTCTGGAAACCTGGCAAACAAATGTTCCACGACAGGCAGAATTTTGAACAACCTGTCATGGTCTGGATGATCCCGGGGCAATGCAGCAGAATTGTCATTGAAATGCAGCATGCGCTGCAGTAGCAAAAAACGATCTCTGCTCATGTATGGTGCGAAGATGAGAGTTGCCCAAACAGTGTGAGTCGTCCAGTAGGACTGCAAGGTGGGTTTCTGCACTAACCCCATTTTGAGCGTAAGACCCAAAAATATCTTCAACTCCGCCAGCGGAGTGGGAGTCCACTGGTGTGCCCTAGAACGGCCTAGAGTGCCTCCACGCTCCCTAAGAAATTGGTCTGCACACAAATTTGTTTGCTGCACAATTTCCTGAAGGAAGTCAACATCCAAAAATAGATGGATGTAGTCGACTGGCAACAAGTTAGCTGTATCGACTTTACATCCAGCGTCACCAGTAAAAGGTGGAATTTAGGGCTGAACTAAACAGGGGGGCTGCCAAGAGAGCACTCTCTCTGTGCTTGCGTCTGCAAGCACCTGCTCTCTGGGTTCGGCTAACCCAATGTTGTCCCGCTGCACAGAATGCGCTTGCGAAGGGACAGCACGGCTGTCGTCATTGTCTCCTTCAGACTCACTGGAAGAGGTGTAGTCAGATGGGACTCCGCCGACTAAAAAATCCGCCGACTAAAAAATCACTCCCAGATTCTGCCCCATTGTCCTCTCCCTCAGATGCTGTCTCAGTATCTGCTATCTTAGTCTCTGAGCCTACATCAGAACTGTTCTCCATAACCCGAGTTATGGCTTGATCAGCAGTCATCCCACGAGACGCCATCCCTGCTACTGGCTAAACTTTCCCTCTAAATTACTAGCCTACGTAGAAGGCAGATTGTCACAAAATTGCTCGTGGGTCTGTTTGATGTGTACAATAGGAAATGTTGTAACCTTACCTTCTCTTCTTCTCCAATTCGGCAGATTCTCTGAAGAATACTGAAAAAAACAAAAAAGAATGTATTACTTCACCTTACCACATACCCATCATCACAGCCTTCAGCACTGGTGGCACCCAGTGCAACAGTCATATTTGGTGCTTTGCCTCCCATTACCTCCTCTTCTAATTCCCTCAGAACCGCCTAGCAAAAGTGTAGCTCATATCTCCATAGTCTCCCTCGCATAACATTTGTTTGAAAGCGCAAGCAATGCTTGCCTTTACTAATCCACTCAGCTAAATACATATAAATGTATATCCTTTGCAGCAGGACAATAAACTATCTGTGCTACTTTATGGCAACTGGCACTAGAGAAAAGACATACATGCATGCATATATATATATTTTGTGAACAAGAATCTCACCGGACTCCACGAGGTTCAAATTGACATGTTTTATTCCATGCAACAGCCACCTACACGTTTCGACTCTCAAGGAGTCTTGATCCCGGTAAATGAGTCCCTCTTTTCTTTCATTTTTTATACGTGCAATAAAACATGTCAATTTGAACCTCGTGGAGTGCGGGGAGATTCTTGTTCACAAAATATTTTCAAGGTTGGTCTCCTCCGTCACTGAGCACCGGCAGTGGAGTGCGCCATGCAACAATCTTTTTACCAATTTGTGTTGTATATATATATATATATATGTATATATAAATGTATATATATATATATATATATTTATATATATATATATGTGTGGTTTCCCCCCTGTGGTTCCAATTGTGGCTCCCGGAAAACAACACAAGAAAGAAAAGAAAGAAAAAAAAAAAAAAAATATATATATATATAGAGAGAAAGAGAGAGAGAGAAAGCAAGACACTAAGGCCCGTATTTATACTTTTTTAGCGCTGCATTTGCCCCATAGAGGGTCAACCTAAGGGCTGACCCCAAACATTTTCTATTTTTTTTAATAGAATCTGCCCCCCCCCCGGAAAACTAGATTCTTTTTTATACCCCAGGGGCCGGCCCATGTTCGGAGGGCTGACCCCACCATTTTATTTATTTTTTTATCTGGGGGCGCGATCGCCCCCCAAAGCAACCCAAAACAGTTATTTTTTAAAAATAGTGCCCCCACGGGAGGTTGGCCCATTTACAAGGGGGCTGACCCTCCCAAAGAAGATCCCTGGCATCTAGGGGCGTTTACTGGCCATGGATCACAGCCGCACTGCGATCCATGGCCAGGAAACGGTGCCAGGGAGGCATCAATGGAAAGGGGAGAGTCTTCCCTTTCCATCAATGCCTCCCTGGCATCTGGGGAGGCCGTTTTGGCCTTTTTTCCCCACCGGTGTAGGAAGAGGACACTTACCTGCTCCTCTGCTGCTCCGGTGGGGAAAATTGTGACATCAGTGTGCCTCGCTGCACACTGACGTTACAAAGGGGTGAGAAAGGGTGGGGGGAGACGCAGAAGTTGCTCCGCGGCTCCTCTGGTAAAAAAAAAATATATATCCTCCGATGCATTGTACGGGAGGATTTTTAACCCCCTCCCTGGTGTCAGCCACTGGTCGTGACCCACACCAGGGAGGTAGTGTGGGCCCGCACCAAAGGGGTTAAGCAGGGATCTGTGGCACTGTACAACTCTCCCATTTTATTGCAGTATTCCCTGCTGTCTAGTGGGCATTTCTGCTGCCCGATCACATCATGATCGGGCAGCTGAAATACTTGCAGAGACATGAAAGGAAAGGAAAGGCTTTTCCTTCCCTTTGCTGTCTCTGCCTGTCCCCTCCTCCCGAGCAGAAGAGAAATGCTGAGCATTTCTCTTCCGCATCATGTTGGAAGCATGCTTCCAGCACAATGGGAGGTGACCTCTAATGAGGTCAGCATGCGATCGTGTGCTGATGTCATCAGATGTCACTGGGGTTGTGCATGGGGTGAGAGGTGGAAGGGGAAGTGATTCCCCTTCCAGCACTGCCTTAGGGGGGTTGTGAGTGAGGCCCTCAGGGGGAGCACCAGCGCTTCCCCCAAGGGCATGTACCAGAACTTAGCCTCAGTCCGTAACCACTACATCCATGGCGGAGAAGGGGTTAACAAATTTAAAAGAAAAAAAATGAAAAACATGATGCAAATAAAATAAGATAGCAAACATAGACATTTCAAATAAATATTCTTTGAATAATATTAAAAACTGCTGTAACATTGCCTCTTAACTCCAATCCAAAGCCATTAAAACAACAATTCAAATATAATATTCAATCCTTCACACATTATGAAAATGAAATATGTTGTGGGAGTGATAACATATACTATAACAACAGCCCAACATGAAGAAAGCACATATTCTGAAAAAATGAGATTTACTATTTTAACGTCAGTCTAACAAACACTGGGGAAAGTACATATATTGGGAGGAGGGTCAGATATACTACTCTAAGACCAGTTTAACTAACATTGTGGAAAGGGCATAGATTGGCTAGGACAAATTTACTATTGTAACCTCAAACTAAGAAACATTAGGGAAAAGTATATATGGGGGAAAGGATAGATGTACTATACTAAATTCAGTTGACTAAACAATTGGGAAAGTTTTCACATAGTTAAGGGCTGAAACATATACTATTCTAACTCAAATTTATAAAACATTGAGGAATGAATATCCATGTGAGGGGCAGAATAATATTCTAACTGCAGTCTAACAACCATTGGAGAAAGAATATATATATAGGAGGGGTTCATATTTACTATTCTAACTCCAATCTAATTTAAATCTAAAAAAAAACATTAGGGGAAATGTATGCATTCAAGGAGTGGGGTCAAATATACTATCCTAACTACAGAGTACCAAACAATAGGTAAAAAATGCATACATGGAGGGTGTCACATTTACTCTTCAAACTTCAGTCTAACAGACATTAATGACAGTGCATACATTGGGGATTCAGATTTGCTTTTCTGTCTCCAGTCTAACAAACTTTGGATAAAGTGAATACGTTTGGGGAGTGGGCAAGATGCACTGTTTCCAATCCAATATAACACAAAAGTCATATTTACTACTCTAACTTTAATATAGTGAGCATTGGTGAAAGAACACATATAGGGAATCAGATTTACTGTTCTGGCTCCAGTATAGCAAATGTTGGGTAAAGTGCATATCCTTGGAGTATAGAAACTGATTTACATTTCCAATCTAGGAAACATTGAGGTAAGTGCATACTTGGTGTGGATGGCAGGTTTACTGTCCTAACTTAAGTAGGAAAAATATTGGAGAAAGTGCATACATTGAATTAAAGTAAATAATTCTACAATTAAGAAATATGTAAACAAAAAATCAGCACTTGCTAGAGTGACTCTCTCAGCCTGATATTTCAACCCGCTGACTTCACATCAAAAAAATCCTGCCCCACGATGTTCCATGACCTGGGCAACAAGAGGACACTCAGTGGCACAACTTATCAATGACAATGCAATTTAATGGTGAGGCTAGAAGACTATTGGGTGGTGTAAAGTGAAACAACATCAGGGTGGTGGGGGTCCCAAAAGAGCGGAAAGGCCTAGTGCAGAACTGTCCCTGGAAAACCTGATCACCAAGACACTAAAACCCAAAAGGTTATCAAAATTCTTCATGGTTAAGTGAGCCCACTGAGCATTAGTGCTACCCACTGACCTGGGCACCTCCCCCAGGTTATTAACGCTCGAATCTTCTACTACAGAAATAGGGACATTATCTGTGAGGCAACATGGTCGATAGACAACTTCCAATATGAAAACACTGCAATCAGATTTTTTCCTGACTTTATAGTAGCACTGCAGTAGTTTTGAGGACATAAAAAAATTCCTTAGAGCCTGAGAACTCTGATACATGATGCTATATCCGGCCAAGCTAATTGTTCTGGCAGAAGGGAAAACCTGGCCTTTTGAAATTCCCAGTGAAGCATGGGACTGGCTGAAGGACTGGTATCCAGTCATTCCAACTAAGAACTGGCAAAGATACCCTGGGCAAATGCTAAGTGACTGAAATGACATATGTTGCAGCCAATTGCCATCACAGCAACCAATGCCTACCCTGGAAAGCAGCAGGACTAATAAAAATACCCAAGAAAAAGCGCAAGCCAATGAAAATCATAGCCTCAAAAACCTCTCAGTCAGTCCGGGGGGGGGGGCATTACCCAGGGGAATTGGCATCTACGATCCTGAAAAAGGAACAGAACATGAATAGAACAAACTGTGGGGGTGTTGAGAAGTCATTAAAGTATAAAAGAGAGCCACAACTCATCCACCTGTAAGTGACTCACAACTAATTGGGTGACAGGCACTCTATGAGTTGGTGGTATGTGCAATTTTAAGCCTGAAAAACATAGGAGTGGGGAGGGGGAAATTCAATAGTTAGGAGATTTGTTCAGAGGTTATGGGTAGTGTTCAATGTCACAATTGTATGCATGGAAATAGGTGCAGTGATCCACCTGTCACCATAGCATAGATGCCTTTGAAAGCAAGACCTATCATGACAAAAACCCCATGCCTTATAAATGTAACCACATCATGTCATGCAATAGCACACTAAGAACCTCATTCACAAGAAACTGGCACATCAGGATTGATGCACCAGTTTTCTTGCACCAGCCCTGGACCCCTTCATGATGCCATAGTAGCTCTGTATTTCTGGTACAGTGCTCCAAGGTGCACATTTCCACAGATGTGTCAGAAGGTCTGGTGCATCTGTTGTGCTAAATTGAAGCATTGCTGGACTAGCATCAAAAAAGATGACGCTCCTGAAGCAATGCAAGGGGGGTACAATGTAAAAAAGTCCAGCGTCACTTAATACCTGCTCAGAGCAGGCATTAAATCATTTAAGCTGTGAAGGCTCAGAATGGCACAGTGAAATCCTATAGAGTTCACTGTGCCAGTTCTTTGTGGCTTTTAGCGGGGTGACACCTACCTTGCATATATTATACCTGGTGCAGGTATAATGCGGAGCAAAGCTTACAAAGTGGTGCAATGGTCCCATTGTACCAGCTTGTAAATGTGAGGCAGTGTAGGGGACTGCTTGCCCCCAGGAGACATGGTCTGACCCACAGGGTAGATTTGTAATGCAGATAAGATTTCAATCCAGTAACCAGTGAAAAAAGAGATAGAGAAACCACAAATAAATGCCAAAAGTTACACAGCTGCCTCTCCTCCTGGGCTTCGTGTAGGCACTTCGGCTAGCTGACATTTAGGCCCTCATTACAACCCTGGTGCGCGGTCGGTGATAAAGTGGCGGTAATACCGCCAACAGGCTGGCAGTAAATACTGCTAAATTATGAATATGGTGGAAAGAGCTCAGATAGACAGCCACATTACCAGACCAGCCGCCAGAGCAGAAACAAGAGGCACCACTGCGGTAGCCACCCATAGCCAGGCGGAAGACAATGTCCGCCCACCGTATAATGACAACCCAATCTGCTCCCTTTGCTGGGACGGTACCAACGACATCAAAAGCCTGGCAGAAATACTGCACAGAAGGGAAAGGACTCACCATTGGAGACACAAGGAACAGCCACACCCCCATGGAGCCCAAGCTGCAAATATTTCCAATTGTATTTTATGTCCTGCTCCACCACGAACACCAACGATGACAAAGATGACCCCAGTTAGTACAGCTGCCTAACACACAGGGGAGGGGGGAAGGAAAAAAGAGAGTGACACACACACACGTACCACACATACACCCAACACCATACACACAATCAGATGCAGTAATAAATCATATTTACCCCGTACACCTCAGGAAAAATGAAAGGAGAAAACCAATAGATAAAAGTGAGTGTTATAATATAAATACAGTAACATTACGAACATCCAATGTATTTACATATGTACAGTTCAAGGGATACTGCACAGTCCTCAATGTGTGTGGGCCACAGGGCCACATGACAAAGTCCAAGGCCACACTTGCAACAACAACACGGAGAGAACACTGCAGGGGCATCAGTTGGAAATTAGGCAGGCACCTCATAGGGACGGGGAATGGGGGGGCACCTCAACCTGCAGATGGAACAACACCACTGGTCCTTGAGGGGGCAACATGCCCTGTGCTTGGTCCTGGGGTGTGCAAGGCCACAGTCTCTCAAGTGGCTGACTTGTCCACTGGCTCTGGAGGGGGCAACATGCCCTGTGCTCTGTCCTGTGTAGTGCCATGCCACAGTCTCTCCATGTGGGTGACTTGCCCACATGCTTAGGAGGGGACAACATGCCATGTGCTCTGTCCTGGGGAGTGCAAGGCCACAGTCTCTCAAGTGGGTGACTTGCCGACTGGCTCTGGAGGGGGTGTTGTGCCCTGCGCTCTTCACCCTGAGGAGGATTGGGTGAGTGGGTGTCTTCCCCACTGGTTCTGGAGGGGGCATTGTGCCTTGTGCTCTTCATCCTGGGGAGAATGGGGTGAGTTGTTGTCTTCCCCACTGGTTCTGAAGAGGGCATTGTGCCCTGTGATGCAGAGCTTAAGGAGTTCAAGGTCACAGTCTCTCAGCTGGGTGTCATACCCACAGGATTTGCAGGTGGTGGGCCACATAACAGCCCATGGAGGCAGATCTACAGAATGTCCACCGGTGGTGACGGCTTCTCAGTGGTGGCAGTGGTACTGCTGCTGCTGGTGATAGTGGTTGTGGGAGGAAGCTCCTTCCCAGCCCCTGCATCCTCGGATGGCTGCTCAGTGGTGGCAGTGGTGCTGCTGCTGGCAGTGGTGGGGGGAGGCTCCTGCCCATCCCCTGCGGCCTTGGACAGCTGCTCAGTGGTGGCGGTGGTGCTCCTGCTGGTAGTGGTGGTAGGCTCCAGCCCATCTCCTGTAGCCTTGGATGGCTGCCCACTGGTGGGGGTGGTGGTGTTGCTGCTGCTGGTAGTGGTGGGGGAAGACTCCAGACCATCCCCTGCAGCCTTGGATGGCTGCACAACCATGATTAGTGGTGGGGGCTCTCACTCAGCACCAGGCCCCCTGTCCTTCCTGCCTGCTGGTGCAGGCCCCTTGTCCTTTCTGGCTGCTGGTGCAGACCACTTGTCCTTCCTGCCTGCTGGTGCAGGCCCCTTGCCCTTCCTGGCAGCAGTTGGTGCAGGCTCCTTGCCCTTCCTGGCAGCACTTGGGGCAGGCTCCTTGCCCTTCCTGGCCGCAACTGGTGATGGCTCATTGCCCTTCAGGGCAGCAGCTGGGGAGGGCTCCTTGCCCTTCCTGGCAGCAGCTGGGGATGGCTCCTTGCCCTTCTTGGCAGCAGCTGGGAATGGCTCCTTGCTCTTCAGGGCAGCAGCTTGGGATGGCTCCTTGCCCTTCAGGGAAGCAGCCTGGGTAGGCACCCTTTCAGAGAGGCTTCCTGGTGCCCTGGATCCTTTACCACCATGTGTTGCTGTGGATACTACCGGGCCCATGGACTGGGTGGCTGAGGTGGTTGCCTGGGTTTTAGCCACTCTGGCCAGACGTGAAGGACGGGGGGTTAGGGGTAGGGAAGAGGTCAATGGTGGAGAGGAAAAGCTGCTTAGGGACATTGGGGTGGGAAGAGGGAGAAGGTTTGGGAGTGGAGGAAGAGGGAGTGGTTGCAGGAGGTGTCTGTCTGCTGTGTTTGGATGCAGTTGCATGGGCTGGATGCTGTTGTGAGGAGGATGGCTGTTGGGTGTCTGAGTGCTTGTGTTTGTTACCTTGGGAGGGGGGTGCAAACACAGTGGGAGAGGACACAGGAGATGTCTGCATAGCTGTTGGGGTGGTGCCTGCCAGTAAGGTGTGTGTACTGATAGGTGTGCTGGTGATGGGGGTGGTGGATGAGGATGTAGTGCATCCAGGTGTGAGGGTAGATGCAACTGGGAGGGAGGTGGAGGAGGCGAAGGAAGGGGACACAGTGGATGCGGTGGATCTTGGTATGTCTGCATCTGGACGGTGTTTGTGTGAGTGCCTGTGGGATAATGTGTGGTGCTTGTGTTTGCCAGTACCACTCTTGTGTGTTGTCTTGTGTGCATGCTGGTCTGCTTGTGTGCTTGGGATAGGTTGGGTTTTTTGGGGACTGTGACTGGGACGAGGAAGTTGGAGTGGGAGGGTGGAAACAGGAACAATGGCTGCCATCAGAAAAGAGGCCAGAGCCTGGATTGATCTCTGTTGGGCCGCCAAGCAAGTGTGAATGCCCTCCAGAAATGTATTGGTCTGTTGCCCCCCTGGATGGCATTCAAAATGGTTGACTGCCCAACGTAGATGAATCTCAGGAGGTCAATAGCCTCCTCACTCAGGACAGCAGGGCTAACTGGGGCAGGGCCTTAGGTGCCTGGGGCAAAGGAGATGCCCATCGTCCTGGGTGAACAGGCACATGCAACTCGACAAGGGGCTGCTGTAAACTTCACACTTGTATAGCACACTACTCACCCGTTAGGGTCTCAAGGCGCTGTACACATACTGCTGTGGAACCCCATCTGGCTTTTCCCTGTGTGGCACCCACTCCTGGGCACCACCAAGGTGAAGCCAGACATCGAAACACTGTTGTGGAGATTAAGCAAGCTATTGCCCAGAGTTACAGAGTGGGACCCATTAATTAGATTAGGCATTGAGGCGAGAATTACCTGGTCCAAAGGAATCGAGCCCAAGACCTGCTGAGGCAGGAATCGAACCCTGGTCCCAGGCCAGATCTCTGCATCAGGGTCTGCCACTTTAACCATTGTGCCACACTTCTGCTGGGAGGGTGGAAGTGGTACAGGGGGTAGCAGATGTACCTGTAGCTGGGCTGGTCACAGAGGTGTCCACCACCACAAAGGAGCTTCCATTGGAGGCGGTATCTGTGTCCGAACTGTCTCCTCCAGACTCTGCCGTGGTGCTTCCCTCGACCTCCGTCCACTGGTGCCCTCAACGTTGGTGGACTCTGCCTCCTGGGTCCTGTGGGAAGCTGCTCCCTCTGTCGCCGGTGCCTCTGCTCCTCTGCCAGAGGATGCTAATGCACATAAGGACAGGATGACAAAACAAAAAGGGGGGTGAGAGTCAAAAGATACACTGGGTCAATGGCTGCACTAACACCACCGTTGGAGTACACAGCACACTCACACACAGGGAGGCCTGTTACACTCATGGCCCACCATACCCCTTCCCATACCCATTTGCACAGACATGGCCCAGCTGACAACCAATACGCTGCCCAGGGGACATCCACCAACCTCCCACACACATCACTTTGTGCATTCATGCCCCATGCATCGTGCTCACAGTGTACCCACCTGTTGGTCTGGAGGCCCATACAGCAGTCCGTACTGGGGTAAGACCCCATCCACTAATCTCTCCAACTCCACCAAGGTGAAGGCAGGGGCCCTTTCCCCAGTCACACAGGCCATGGTAGGTTCCAGACACAAGTCACAGCAGCACATGCAGTGTGGGTCCTCTCCTGTTCAATGTCAGGTAGCAAGTGAGTGAAGAAATAGAAAATGGTGGTGACATCCGCGGCGGTGCATACTGTCACCGCCGGCATACATCACCATGGGCCACTGTACCCCATAGGGCCCAATATTATCCAATAAGGCATAGCACAGCAGTGCCTGACCGCCTCCCTCAACGGCGCACAATGTCAGTAGAATTACCTCACTTCCACCTGTCCCTCCACACAGACGCAAGTTGTAATGAAGGGCACCGTACTCACCCCCTTGTGGCTGCTGTGATGCCCTCAAGTGCCCATCCAGCTCCAGATAGGCCACCAACCAGTATGCGTGCCATCATAGGGGTCAGGGTTCAACGGGTACCCCTTCCTCATTGGCAGACACCATTTTAGGGGGGGCTGGCCCTGGATTATAACTGTGTCACATTTCACATTTGGCCATACATGACAAATGCACTTATACATTTCAAAATAACATCATGCATTGTACTGTTGTGGCTCCAATATACAGTTTGTGGCCGGCTTCTCACTCTTTTGCCTCATAGGTTGCTACCTCTGCAGATGAATAGGAGATGGAGACATACGCCTATTTACAGACCCCTGGTAGACTTGGCAACAATGGAGGACAGGCACATTATCCTCACCTACAGACTCAACAGGACCACAATCATGGAGCTGTGTGCCCAACTGGAGCCTGACCTGATATCTGCTATCTGTCAACCCACTGGGAACCCCCCTCTTGTGAAAATCCTATCCGTGCTCCATTTCTTGGTAACTGGTTCTTTCCAAGTGACAGTGGGCTTGGCAGCAGGAATGTCACAGCCAATGTTCTTAATAGTGCTGACAAGAGTGTTGTCTGCTCTGATTAAACACATATGCAGCTACATTGTTTTCCCCCAGGTGGAGGATTTGGCCACTATGAAGACTGACTTCTATGCAATGGGACATATCCCAAACATCATTGAGGCAATTGATGGGACACATATTTCAGAGTTTACAAATCAAAAGAGTTTTCACTCAATGAATGTCCAGATGGAGTGCTTGATGGACCAGCACATCTCCCATGTAAATGCTAAGTATCCAGGGTCTGTGCATGATGCCTTTATCCTGAGAAATGGCAGCATCCCAAATGTGATGGCCCAACTACAGAGGCACAGGGTGGCTAATAGGTGAGCCCTGGTTCACACCCAGTGGATGTCGGTGTAGGGAGATGGTGTGGACCATATGGCATAGTGTGTAGCTAAATGCTTTCCCTCCATATTTGCAGGTGACTCAGGTTACCCCAACCTGTCATGGCTACTGGCCCCTGTGAGGAATTCCAGGACAAGGGCAGAGGAACGTTACAATGAGGCACATGGGCGAACAAGAAGGATAATTGAACGTACCTTTGGCCTCCTGAAGGCCAGGTTTCGATGCCTCCATCTGGCAGGTGGATCCCTGTGCTAGTCACCCAAGAAGGTCTGCCAGATCATCGTGGCATGCTGCATGTTGCGTAACCATTCCTTGAGACACCATGTGCCTTTTCTGCAGGAGGAGGAGGCTGGAGATGTCCGTGTGGCAGCAGTGAACCCTGTGGACAGTGAAGATGAGGAGGCAGAGGATGGGGATGAGGACTAAAGAACTGCAGTGATCTGTCAATACTTCCAGTGACACACAAGTAAGAGAGTATAACTTCACATTTCATTGTCATTTTTTTGTTTCACATTGTCACTGGCAAGCTGTGATTTCCCACTTCTATGCCCACTCACTGTACCCATTGGTGACTCTTTTTGCAGATGTTGGTGCCCCACTATCGCTCGTGGTGTGTTCACTGCAGCCAACTACAGGTCTATCCTATGTGAACATTACTATACAGTTGATTTGCAAAGTTTGAACCTTGTTAAACGAATAAATACTTAAATCAGTTTATTTAAGTGCTAAGAAGAAGAGGGGGAAGTGCAATGGGGTGAGG
This sequence comes from Pleurodeles waltl, assembly GCF_031143425.1. Taxonomy (NCBI): domain Eukaryota; kingdom Metazoa; phylum Chordata; class Amphibia; order Caudata; family Salamandridae; genus Pleurodeles; species Pleurodeles waltl. The sequence continues at coordinate 553,542,539 of NC_090442.1, forward strand.
TGGTGATGGAGGAAAGTCCAGGGTATAGTTCCAGTCTATTTGTAGCACAGGTCCATTGTCCAATGGGACATATGAAGGGGAGCATTGGCAGTTCATGGTAGACAGGGTGACAGAGTTGGACACAAGGGTGACAATCAGGAGAGTCTCATTTCCTGGCGGGGGTCTTGGCAATAGTCTCTGGCTTCTACCTGGATCACAGGGAATGTTTGTGGGGTGGTTCACCTTCTGCAGGGGGAGGGGTGCTGGTGGCCTGTTGGTCCTGTGGCGGGGCCTCCTGGCCACTAGCGGCAGCAGAAGTGGAAGGCAGTTCAAATGTCTGGCTAGTGGCAGGGGCCAGCTGTTGTGAGGCTGCCTCTCTCATGATGGTGGCCATGTCTGCCAGCACCCCTGCAATGGAGACCAGAGTGGTGTTGATGGACTGCAAGTCCTCCCTGATCTCCTGGTACTGTCCTTCCTGCAACCGCCTGTTCTCCTGCAAGTTGGCCAGGATCCTGCCCAGCATATCCCTGGAATGTAGGTATGTTCCAAGGATCTCAGTGAGTGCCTCCTGGAGAGTCGGTTCCCTGGGCCTGTCCTCCCTCAGGTGCACAGCAGCCCTCCCAGTATCTCTTTTGTCCTGTGCCTCTGTCCCCTGAACCATGTGCCCACTGCCACTGACCCCAGGTCCCTGATTTAGTGATAGGTGTCCAATGCATATCTGTCAGTGGTGTCCATGCATTGGTATGACATGCAGGGCTTGGCATTGGGATGAGTGAGATGTGATGGTTGAGTGTGTGGGAAGTGGTGGAGTGATGGGAGTGAGGGTGAGGGTGGGGGTATGTGATGGCATGAAGGTAGGGTGGTTATCATCGGATAGAGTTGACTTACCAGAGTCCAGTCTTCCTCCGACTCCGGCCAGGCCCTCAGGATGCATTATTGAAAAGACTTGCTCCTCCCATGTTGTTAGTTGTAGGGGAGGAGGTGGGGGTCCACCACTAGTCTTCTGTACAGCAAATTGGTGTCTTGCTGCAATGGAATGCACCTTAAAGTAAAGTAAAGACATAATTAGAAAACTTAGGAAGGCAACAGAATTGTATTTCCAAGAAATCACTGGGACGGTGGTGGATTCTGCCTCCACGCTCTGGAAATCTACAAAATGGTGATAAGGGGACATGTGGTGTCACTGATTGTAGGAGACAGAGAAGAAACAAGAGTCCAAAATGGGAAACCTTAACGCACAACTCCTAAGCTTAGAGAAGCAAGCTCAACAACAGAGAAAGGAACAAACTCAAGTACAGGCTTGATTTGAAACAAACGGACTATAGAGATGTGGCTGAAAATAATATCAAAGCAGCATACATCTACATGCAGCACTAAGTCTGGGATGTGAGGTTCAAATCTAGGAAATTACTAGCCGGGCTAGAATGTACAGAACAAATCGGAAACTGGGTTCTGGACATCAATAGGCCATCAGGGTGGTAGTGAGGGGAAATCCTGAGATAGCAGAGGTGTTTGCCAAACACTATGGAAAAATGTATGCACTGGCCATGGCTCATTCCCTTTCCAGAATACAGTACTTATTCAAGATAATAAACTTCCTAGTAGGTCAGCTGAAGACAGGCACTTCCTAGAGACAGATATAGGTGGTCATTACAACCCTGGCGGACGGTGTTAAAGCTGCGGAAATACCGCAAACAGGCCGGCGGACAAAAAAAGGGAATCATGACCCTGGCGGAAACTGCCAGCAAAGACAGCCACTTTAACACTCCGACCGCCACGGCGGTACAGACAAGCAGCGCTGCGGTTACCACCAACAGACAGGCGGGAGACAATGTACCGCCCACACTATTACAACCCGCCAATCCGCCACCTTTTCCGGGGTGGATGCACTGCGGATAAAAACACGGCGGAAACAGCTTTTGCTATGGGAAAACGCTCACCTCAACACATCCCACAAGGAAGGAGGACACCATGGAGCCTGAATTACAAATCCTACCTGCCCTTGTTTTTCTGCTCCTTTACGATCAACAGCTACGTAGGCGCAGAAGATACCGGTGAGTACTGCACCTACGACACGGGGGAGGGGGGAGGCAAAATTTAGGGGGACACCCGTCAAACACCCCCACCCCCACCCTTGCATATCACAACATGCACACCAATGCAGTCACAAAAATCACAAGAACAACCCACAATCCCCCCGGAAGAATGCAAAGACAATGCGAAAACCGGGCAAACCTTGAAATGTGCCAATATACATGTCATACAAAAATATACAGATATACCTATCTCAAAATCACTCTTATTTACACATACAATCCGAGAAGTAGTGCAGATATGTACACAACAATGTCCGTGCACCAACAGTCCAAAAAAGCATGGGCGAGGCCCACAATAGATACCTGACCAAAATCGAAGAAAACACTGCCGGGGCATCAGATAGAAACACTACAGGCACCTCAGGGGAAAGGGAAGGAGGGGCACCTCAGCCAGATGAATACGAAGCCAGATCTACGTCGGGCTCCATGCCCCTTGATGTATCCTGGGGAGTGCAAAACCACAGTCTCTCAAGTCACTACAGTGGGTGGTTTGCCCACAGTGCCATCCTGGGGAGTGCAAAGCCACAGTCTCTCAAGTCACTACAGTGGGTGGTTTGCCCACTGTGCCATCCTAGGGAGTGCAAAGCCACAGTCTCTCAAGTAGATGCAGGTGTCCACTGGTTCTGGTGGGGGACTGGTGCCCAGACTGGATGAGTCTCCACGTGAAAGTACCTGTCCTGTCACTGTCCCAGCTGCACATGGGATAAGGATGCCTGATGTGGCGGTCCATTCATTCCTAGACGGTGCATGCCCTGTTCAGCAGTGCTTTGCCATGGCGGTCTTTGCCCTGTTCAGTGGTGCTTTGCCATGGCAGTCTTTGACCTGTTCAGTGGTGCTTTGCCATGGCGGTCTTTGCCCTGTTCAACGGTGCTTTGCCATGGCGTTTCAGGACTGTTCAGCGGTGCTTTGCCATGGTGTTTCAGGACTGTTCAGCGGTGCTTTGCCATGGTGTTTCAGGACTGTTCAGCGGTGCTTTGCCATGGCGGTCTTTGCCCTGTTCAGCGGTGCTTTGCCATGGCGGTCTTTGCTCTGTTCAGCTGTGCTTTGCCATGGCGGTTCTGATACGGACATTGGTGTGTGGCATGACGTTCCATCATTGACCAGCGGGGCTGTGGCATCCTGGCCCCTCATGGGCTGTGACTCCGGCGGTGGTCTCCTGACCAGTGACGATACTTGGGCCCTCCTGGCCTGTGACTCTGGCGGTGGTCTCTGGACCAGTGACGATACTTGGGCCCTCCTGGCCCGTGACTCTGGCGGTGGTCTCCTGACCAGTGACGATACTTGGGCCCTCCTGGCCTGTGACTCTGACGGTGGTCTCCGGACCAGTGGCGATACTTGGGCACTCCTGGCCTGTGACTCTGGCGGTGGTCTCCGGACCAGTGACGATACTTGGGCCCTCCTGGCCTGTGACTCTGGCGGTGGTCTCCGGACCAGTGACGATACTTGGGCACTCCTGGCCTGTGACTCTGGCGGTGGTCTCTGGACCAGTGACGATACTTGGGCCCCCCTGGCCTGTGACTCTGGTGGTGGTCTCCGGACCAGTGACGATACTTGGGCTCCCCTGGCCTGTGACTCTGGCGGTGGTCTTTGGACCAGTTACGATACTTGGGCCCTCCTGGCCTGTGACTCCTGCGGTGGTCTCCTGACCAGTGACGATTCTTGGGCCCTCCTGGCCTGTAACTCTGGCGGTGGTCTCTGGACCAGTGACGATACTTGGGCCCTCCTGGCCCAGACTCTGGCGGTGGTCTCCTGACCAGTGACGATACTTGGGCCCTCCTGGCCTGTGACTCTGGCGGTGGTCTCTGGACCAGTGACGATACTTGGGCCCTCCTGGCCTGTGACTCTGGCGGTGGTCTCTGGACCAGTCACGATACTTGGGCCCCCCTGGCCTGTGACTCTGGCGGTGGTCTCTGGACCAGTGACAATACTTGGGCCCTCCTGACGATACTTGGGCCCTCCTGGCCTCTGACTCTAGCGGTGGTCTCTGGACCAGTGACGATGGTGCTGGCGGTTGTGTCTGGACCACCGGATATGATGGCGCACTTCTCCGCCGTGACACTCACAACAGGCTGGGCAGACTTCCTCTTGACCTTCCCCACCTTTGTTGGAGTTATAGCTGACTCACCAATCGCCTTCGATCCCATGTCACTTGTTGTCCCACCAGGAGTCTTAAGACGGTCCCGTCGTCCACTCTCCATTTTCTGAGCCTTTACAGGGGGTGGGCTGCCACGGCCTTGGCTCCGGGTCCTACTGCCTGCCCTGGTGGCCGGTGCACTCCAAAAACCTGGAACACGCACCACTGGTACTGGAGGATTTTTGACTGAGGCGCTACAACGGGACTGATGAATTGGAGGGGGGGGCAAAAAGGTCAATTTGACAGAGGGACAGTTTCTGACGAACACTGGGATGGGTAGCTGGAGGGGGTCTGGGAGTGGAGGAAGAGGAGGTGGTTGTAGGAGGTGTCACTTTAGCTGTTTTGGATGCAGGTGCAGGTACTGGAGGCTGTCGTGGGTGGATGGATGTTGGGTGAGTGATTGACGGCGTTTGGGTACTTTGGGAGGGGGCGTCACAGACACATTGGGAGAGGACACAAGGGACGTGTAAATGGCAGTGGAGGTGGTGAGTGCAGGTGAGCGGCTTGTGGTGCTGGGTGTCCTGGTGCGAGTCTTAGTGTCTGTAGATGTGGTGCATGCAGGTGTGTGTGTAGACGAGACTGGGAGGGAGGAGGGAGAAGAGGAGGAGGGGGACACAGTGGAGACAGTGGATGTTGCTGTGTCTGTAAGTGGGCGAGGCTTGCATGAGTGCCTGTGGTATGTGTGGTGCCTATGTTTCCTTGAGCTACTTGTGTGTGTTGACTTGTCTGCATGCTGGTCTGTAGGTGTGCTTGGGATGGGCTGGGGTACAGGAGATTGGATCTGGGTGGAGGAAGTTGGAGGGGGGAGGCTAGACACAGGGACAATGGCTGCCATCAGTGCTGAGGCCAGAGATTTCAGGGTTCGCTGAAGGACAGCCTGACCAGAATGAATGCCCTCCAGGAATGCATTACCTTGTTGCAACTCCCTCTCTACACCCTGGATGGCATTCACAATGGTAGACTGCCCAACAGTGAGTGACCTGAGGAGGTCAATGGCCTCCTCACTCAGGGCAGCAGGGGTGACAGGGGCAGGGCTTGAGGTGCCTAGGGCGAAGGTGATGCCCACCCTTCTGGGTGAGCGGGCACGGGGCGAAGGCTGAGGGGCTGCTGGGAGGGCGGTGCTGGTAGGGGGGGTGGCGGCTGTACCTGTAGAAGTGGGGCACACAGGTGGGGCCGCCACCACAGGGGAGCTCCCATCGGCGGACGAGTCCGTGTCGCTGGTTGGTGATCCGGTGGCCGACGTGAAGCTCCCCTCGCCCTCCGTCCCACTGGTGCATTCAGAGTCTGTGGTGTGGCCCTCCATGGCCATGTGGGATGCAGCTCCCTCGTGCTCCGGTGCCACTGTACCTCCGCCTGATGATGCTGATGTACAAAAGGACAGGGAGAGCAGAAAAAAGAGAGTTTTAGTGCATTGCATGGCGCTACCGTTGGCGGATAAGACAGACGCAGCAGCCCCCTGCATTACGCCGTTCTCCTGACCTCTGCACAATGCAATTTCTGGGACATGGCCTACATGGCAATGGTGGGAATCTGCACACATTGATGCCACAGGGGCAACTACACCTGTACTTGGCACTGTACTGAGGTGGGGTAGAGTGCCACATGGCCTGCATTACAGAGGGGCCTAGTCTACGCATTTCTGGCTGGCCTAGGTACACCCAGAGCCCTCCAACCCCACCCAGACCCCTCTACTGCTCGCATAGTCCGCAGAATGAGGTTGTACTCACCCCCTTGTGTCTGCTGTGATGCCCTCAAGCACCCATCCAACTCCGGGTAGGCCACCGCCAGGATCCGGAACATCAGGGGGTCATGGTGCGACGGGCACCCCTCCCACGTTGGGAGGCCATCCCCAGCTGAACCTCTGCCGTCTTCTTGCTGCAGCCGCGGATGTCCTCCCATCTCTTACGACAGTGGGTGCCCCATCTCTGGTGGGCCCCCAGGGTCCGGACCTCCTTGGCGATGGCACGCCAAATGTCCCTCTTTTGGTGGGCGCTGACCTACATGACATGCACAAGGAAAGAGGAACAGTCATTACCAACTGCACCGTCAATGTGAGTGGCCCCCTCCCTACTCTGGCCATGTGGCCCATTCATTCCCATGCATAAGTGTTCTATGTACTCTGCCCCCTTCCCTCTTCCACCCAGCCCTCTCCACCCAGGCCTAGCCCATACAACGTGCTCCCTGTGTACTAACCTGTTGGTCTGGAGGACCGTAGAGTAGCGTGTACTGGGGGAGGACCCCATCCACAAGTTTCTCCAACTCCTGTGCAGTGAAGGCAGGGGCCCTTTCCCCAGATGCAGCAGCCATCGTCGCTTCCAGACTGAGGTCACAGCAGCACTAGCAGTGTAGGTCCTCTCCTGTCGAAGGTCAGGTATCTAGTGAGTGAACAGATAGAAAATGGCGGTGACGTCCGCGGCGGTGACGTTCGCGGCGGTGCGCTTCATCATCGCCGTCGCACCTGTTCATTGGCTCCTGGGACCCATAGGGTCCAATGTTAACCAATGCAGCATTGCGCCGCGGTCTACGACCGCCTACCGCGACGGTGTGCAACGCCAGCGCACAGTGTGCAACCCCACAATCCCATTGTCCCAGTTGTGAGGTCAGGCAGCCGCCATTTCAGGGGCCCGCATGCCTTCATTTACTACTGCGTCACGCATAGCTAGGCCTATACTCAACACACATAGAGGAAGGGTTTTTTGTCTGGTGTAGTCTTGTGTGTAACTGTGGGTACATACCTGGAGGAATATTGACAGGTTCTTCACTGTTGTCCTTCTTAGGCACCGTCAGCTGGGACATATGAGAAGATGGCGGAATCCTCCGGTGTACCGACCGCTGGTGGACCTGTTGACAATGGAAGAAAGACATGTCATCGTCACCTACTGGTTTGACCGTGCCACAATCCAGGAACTATGTACCGAGTAGGATTTGCCTACAGTGAACGCCAATACACTGCCGCAGCGGCGGAATTCCGCCACAGCTATTATGACACACATCTCGGAAACCGCCGAAATTCAGACACCCACACAAGTCCGCCACACCAAAGGTCAGTGATAAACTGGCGATAACAAAACCTCCACCTCCACGCCAACAGAAACACGCCCATGCTATTACAACCCACGAATCCACGCGGCGGGCTTTCAACCGCGGTATTCTATTGGCGGTACACAACGTCGCGCTCAAAATACACACACATCTCCAAAACACCACCACATTGGACAATTCAAAATACACACACCTGACACACATACAAACAACACTCCCACACACCCAACGCAATATAAAACACACACCCACTTCACCCACAAACCCCTACGACCCAAAATTTATTGCGAAGGCCAGAGACACAGCACAGATCAGACAATCCCACCACGCAGAGGCACACAACACCATCACCAACACAACATCCACGCACAAAACACCACACACCACGACACATCACCACACACATAAACACTCACACCACCCCACACATCACACACACCACCCCATGGCACGCCAAAAGACACCCCCGCTTTTCCGAGGAGGAGCTCAGGGTCATGGTGGAGGAAATCATCCGGGTAGAGCCACAGCTATTTGGCTCACAGGTACAGCACACATCCATAACCAGGAAGATGGAGCTATGGCGAAGAATAGTGGACAGGGTCAACGCTGTGGGACAGCACCCAAGAAATAGGGAGGACATCAGGAAGACGTGGAACGACCTACGGGGAAGGTGCGTTCAACGGTCTCCAGGCACAACATCGCGGTTCAGCGGACTGGCGGCGGACCCCCACCTCCTCCCCCACAACTAATAACATGGGAGGAGCAAGTCTTGACCATCATGCATCCAGAGGGCCTCGGAGGAGTCGGTGGAGGATGGGACACTGGTATGTCAAATCTTAACTAACATATCCCCCACCCTACCTGCATGCTATCACACACCCCCACCCTCACACCCTCCCCTATCACCCCACATCCTCACTAATGTACTAATAACACAAACTACACATCCCAACACCAAGCCCTGCATGACACAACAAAGCATGGACACCTATCACCTAAGCATGCCCACTGCACATACCCAGAACAACCCCCTAACCATCATCACACAAGCCCCCACACAGGAAAGCTAGCACTGGGGTACACGCTCACCCACCCATTGCACACCATGACACACACACATGCAACAATCATGCTCTTATGCCCCTGCAGGAACACGAAGGAGCGTCACCACACCAGAGTGCCCAGACAACACCACTCCACCCCCAGAAGAGGCCCACAGTGACGATAGCAGCTCTGCCCTACTGGAGCCTGATGACCAGCCCGGACCATCGTGGGCCTCAGGACAGTCAGTTCCCCTAGCACAGGCACAGCCCAACACTGACCTTCCACCCTCTGGTAACACCAGCACAGCACCCACCCAGCAACCCAAACCTCTCTACCCAGGACAGGTCAATCAGCGGTGTGTCCACCACTACAGGGAACCCAGGATAACCCACCACCCCAACAACAACTGGGACCTGGGGGCAGTGGTAGTGGGCACACGGTCCAGGGGACGGAGGCACAGGAACACAGGGGAACTGGGAGGGCTGCTGTGCGACAGGGGGCGGACAGGCCCAGGGACGATGGCTACGGTCCTGGTCAAGTTTCAGGAGACCCAGCGCCTGCAGGAGGACCAGTATTTGGGGTTCAGGGAGGAGCTCAGGACCATCAGCTCCACCCTGGGCACCATCGTAGGGGTGCTGAAGGACATACAGCAGACCCTGAGGGACACCGTGGCACTCCAAGGGGCCCCTGACACTAGCATGGACGATGAACTGCCCACCACCTCCGCCGGCGCTAGTGGACAGGACGCCCCGCCACAGGACCACCACACCAGCAACCCACCCCCTGCAGACGGACAACCACCACGCAAGCGGGCCCTGAGATTCAGGAACAGGACAGAGCAAGATGGCAAGACCCCCGCCAGGAAATGAGACCACCCTGATTGTCTCCCCACTGCCCCACTTTGTTACCCTGTCCACACTTGAACTGCCCAAGCTCCTCTTCCTATGCCCAGATGGGCAGTGCACCTGTGAGACTAATAGACTGGACTCTGCCATGGACATTCCTCCACCATCACCCATCACCATGTAACAACCCCCTCCCAATTCTGAGCACTGCAATAAACACCCTTGAAACACAAAACAATCCGGAGTCAGTCTATGATTTGTTAAAATGTAATAGCAATGACAGTGTGAAAATGCGCTGTGAGATGTAAAAGCAACATACCAATGTCACATATCAAAAGTCCTTGAAGGATGCAAGTAGATGACACACGTTGGTAACCACACCTGTGAAACCGTAATGGAAAGAAACAACTCAATTACCAAATAATCCCAAATAATTACACACAGGATAGAGGAAGACGTGTGACAGTGAATGTAATGTAAAATCTGAAAATGTTCGCACCTGTGTGTCACTGGAAATATTGCTGTATGACTGACTCCCTGTTGTCGTTGTCTTCTTCCTCAGCTTCCTCCTCATCACTGTCCCCAGGCTCCACAGGCTCCACAGTTGCCGCAACACCGTCATCTGGACCATCATCCTGCAGAAAAGGCACCTGGCATCGTAAAGCCAAATTATGAAGCATCGAGGAGGCAATGATGATCTGGCACACCTTCTTCGGTGAGTAGAATAGGGAACCACCTGTCATATGGAGGCACCTGAACCTGGCCTTAAGGAGGCCGAAGGTGCGTTCGATCACCCTCCTAGTCCGCCCATGGGCCTCATTGTACCGTTCCTCTGCCCTGGTCCTGGGATTCCTCACTGGGGTCAGTAGCCAGGAAAGGTTGGGGTAACAAGAGTCACCTAATAGCCATACACGGTGCCTCTGGAGTTGACCCATCATATCAGGGATGCTGCTATTCCGCAGGATGTAGGCGTCATGCACAGAGCCAGGGAACATAGCATTAACCTGGGAGATGTACTGGTCTGCCAAACATACCATCTGTACATTCATCGAATGATAACCCTTCCTGTTTCTGTACACCTGTTCACTCCTGTGGGGGGGACCAGAGCTACATGGGTCCCATCAATGGCACCTATGACGTTGGGGATATGTCCAAGGGCATAGAAGTCACCTTTAACTGTAGGCAAATCCTCCACCTCAGGGAAAATGATGTATCTCCTTACGTGATAGGGCAGGGCAGACAACACTCTGGACAAGACGTTGGAAAACATAGGCTTGGACATCCCTGATGCCATGGCCACTGTTGTCTGAAAAGAGCCACTTGCAAGGAAATGGAGCACTGACAGCACCTGCACGTCAAGTGGAATTCCAGTGGGATGGCGGATTGGTGACATCAGGTCTGGCTCCAACTGGGTACATAGTTCCTGGATTGTGGCATGGTCAAACCTGTAGGTGACGATGACATGTCGCTCTTCCTTTGTCAACAGGTCCACCAGCGGTTGGTACACCGGAGGATTCTGCCATCTTCTCCCATGTCCCAGCTGACGGTGCCTACGAAGGACAAGAGCGACGATAAAGTCAATTTTCATCCAGTTATGTACCCACAGTTACACAGAACACAACACCACACACAAAACCCTTTCTGTATGTGTGTTGAGTGTAGGCCTAGCTATGTGTGACGCAGAATCAAATGAAGCCATGTGGGCCCCTGAAATGGCGGCTGCCTGACCTCTACACTGGGACAATGGGATTGTGGGGTAACTGCGCTGGCGTTGCACACCATCGTGGACCGCGGCGCAATGCTGCATTGGTTCACATAGGACCCTATGGGTCCCAGGAGCCAATGAACATGTGCGCCGGCGGTGATGATATGCACCGCCGTGGACGTCACCGCCATTTTCTATCTGTTCAATCAATAGATACCTGACCTTCGACAGGAGAGGACCTACACTGCAAGTGCTGCTGTGACCTCGGTCTGGAAGAGACAATGGCTACTGCGTCTGGGGAAAGGGCCTCTGCCTTCACTGCTCAGGAGCTGGAGAAACCGGTAGACGGGGTCCTCCCTCAGTACACGCTACTCTACGGTCCTCCAGACCAACAGGTCAGTACACAGGGAGCACGTTGTATGGGCAAGTCCTGGGTGGAGAGGGCTGGGTGGAAGAGGGAAGGGGGCAGAGTTCAGGGAACATTAATGCATGTCAATGAATGGGCCACATGGCTAGAATAGGGAGGGGGGCCACTCACATCGACGGTACAGTTGGTAATGACTTCTCTTCTTCCCTTGTGCATGTCATGTAGGTCAGCGCCCACCAGAAGAGGGACATTTGGCGTGCCATCGCCAAGGACGTCCGGACCCTGGGGGCCCACCAGAGGCGGGCACCCAATGCCGTAAAAGATGGGAGGACATTCGCCGCTGCAGCAAGAAGACGGCAGAGGCTCAGCTGGGGATGGCCTCCCAACGTGGGAGGGGTGCCCGTCGCACTATGACCCCCCTGATGTTCCGGATCCTGGCGGTGGCCTACCCGGAGTTGGATGGGCGCTTGAGGGCATCACAGCAGACACAAGGGGGTGAGTACAACCTCATTCCGTGGACTATGCGCGCAGTAGAGGGGTCTGGGTGGGGGAGGAGGGCTCTGGGTGTACATAGGTCAGCCAGAAATGCGTAGACTAGGCCCCTCTGTAATGCAGGCCATGTGGCACTCTACCCCACCTCTGTACAGTGCCAAGTACAGGTATAGTTGCCCCCTGTGGCATCAATGTGTGCAGATGTCCACCATAGCGATGTAGGCCATATCCCAGTAATTGCATATGCAGAGGCCAGGAGCATGGCGTAATGTGCCTGTCTTGTCCGCCAACGGTAGCGTTATGCCATGCACTCATCCTGTTCTTCTTCTGTCTCCCCCCCCCCTTTTTGTGCTCTCCATGTTCTTTTGTGCATCAGCATCATCAGGCCGAGGTACAGTGGCACCGGAGCACGAGGGAGCTGCATCCCACATGGCCATGGAGGGCCACACCACGGACTCAGAATGCACCAGTGGGACAGAGGGTGAGGGGAGCTTCTCGTCGGCCACCGGATCACCAAGCAGCGACACAGACTCGTCCGCCGATGGGGGCTCCCTTCTGGTGGCGGCACCATCTGTGCGCCCCACTTCTACAGGTACAGCCGCCACCTCCCCTACCAGCACCGCCCTCCCAGCAGTCCCTCAGCGTTCGCCCCGTGCCCGCTCACCCAGGAGGGTGGGCATCACCTTCGCCCCAGGCACCCCAGGCCCTGCCCCAGGCACCCCTGCTGCCCTCAGTGAGGAGGCCATTGACCTCCTCAGGTCACTCACTGTTGGGCAGTCTACCATTGTGAATGCCATCCAGGGTGTAGAACGAGAGTTGCAACACGGTAATGCATTCCTGGAGGGCATTCATTCTGGTCAGGCTGCCCTTCAGCGAACCCTGCAATCTCTGGCCTCAGCACTGATGGCAGCCATTGTCCCTGTGTCTAGCCTCCCCCCTCCAACCTCCTCCACCCAGACCCAATCCCCTGTACCCCAGCCCATCCCAAGCACACCATCAGACCAGCCTGCACACACGTCAACACACAAGGGCAGCTCAGGCAAACATAGGCACCTCACATCCCACAGGCACTCACACAAGCACCACCCACATACAGACACAGCAACATCCACTGCCTCCACTGTGTCCCCCTCCTCCTCTTCTCCCTCCCAGTCTCGTCTACACACACACCTGCATGCACCACATCTACAGGCACCAGGAATCGCACCAGGACACCCAGCACCACAAGCCGCTCACCTGCACTCACCACCTCCACTGTCATTTACACGTCCCCTGTGTCCTCTCCCAGTGTGTCTGTGACGCCCCCTCCCAAAGTACACAAACGCGGGCACCCACACACCCAACATCCATCCACCTCACGACAGCCTCCAGTACCTGCACCTGCACCCAAAACACCTAAAGTGACACCTCCTACAACCACCTCCTCTTCCTCCACTCCCAGACCCCCTCCAACTACCCATCCCAGTGTTCGTCAGAAACTGTCCCTGTGTAAAGTTGACCTTTTTGCCCCGCCTCCAATTCATCAGTCCCGTTGTAGCGCCTCCGCCAAAAAGCCTCCAATACCAGTGGTGCCTGTTCAACGTATGTGGAGTGCACCGGCCACCAGGGCAGGCAGTATGACCCGGAGCCAAGGCCATGGCAGCCCACCCCCTGTAAAGGCTCTGAAATTGGAAAGTGGACGATGGGACCGTGTGAAGACTCCTGGTGGGAAAAAAACTCACAGGGGCCCCAAGGGGATTGGAGAGTCAGCTGTGACTCCACCAAAGGTGGGGAAGGGCCAGAGGAAGTCTGCCCAGCCTGTTGTGAGTCTCACGGCGGAGAAGGGCGGCATCATTCCCGGCAGTCGAGACGCCACCGCCACCGAAGTCAGTGCTCAGGAGGGCCCAAGTATCGTCACTGGTCAGGAGACCACCACCGGGGTCAGTGCTTAGGAGGGCCCAAGTATCGTCACTGGTCAGGAGACCACCACCCAAGTCATTGCCCAGGAGGGCCCAAGTATCGTCACTGGTCAGGACACCACCGCCGGAGTCAGTGCCCAGGAGGGCCCAAGTATCGTCACTGGTCAGGAGACCACCGCCACTGCCGGAGTCAGTGCCCAGGAGGGCCCAAGTATCATCACTGGTCAGGAGACCACCGCCGGAGTCAGTGCCCAGAAGGGGCCAAGTATTGTCACTGGTCAGGAGACCACAGCCGGAGTCAGTGCCCAGGAGGGCCCAAGTATCGTCACTGGTCAGGAGACCACCGCCACCGCCGGAGTCAGTGCCCAGGAGGGGCCAAGTATTGTCACTGGTCAGGAGACCACAGCCGGAGTCAGTGCCCAGGAGGGCCCAAGTATCGTCACTGGTCAGGAGACCACCGCCACCGCCGGAGTCAGTGCCCAGGAGGGCCCAAGTATCGTCACTGGTCAGGAGACCACCGCCACCGCCGGAGTCAGTGCCCAGGAGGCCCCAAGTATCATCACTGGTCAGGAGACCACCGCCGGAGTCAGTGCCCAGGAGGGCCCAAGTATCATCACTGGTCAGGAGACCACCGCCGGAGTCAGTGCCCAGGAGGGCCCAAGTATTGTCACTGGTCAGGAGACCACAGCCCGAGTCATTGCCCAGGAGGGCCCAAGTATCGTCACTGGTCAGGAGACCACCGCCGGAGTCAGTGCCCAGGAGGGCCCAAGTATCGTCACTGGTCAGGAGACCACCGCCGGAGTCAGTGCTCAGGAGGGACCCGGCTGCCACAGCCCCGGTGCGCTATGAGGGAACGCCATGGTAAAGCACCGCTGAACAGGGCAAGCACCGCCATGGCAAAGCACCGCTGAACAGTCCAAAGACCGCCATGGCAAAGCACCGCTGAACAGGGCAAGCACAGCCATGGCAAAGCACCGCTGAACAGTCCAGAGACCGCCATGGCAAAGCACCGCTGAACAGGGCAAGCATCGCCATGGCAAAGCACCGCTGAACAGTGCAAGCACCGCTGAACAGGGCAAGCACCGCCATGGCAAAGCACCGCTGAACAGGGCATGCACCGGGTAAGAATGTAAAGACCGCCACATCAAGCATCCTTATCCCATGTGCATCTGGGACAGTGATGGGACAGGAACTTTCACGGGGAGACTGATCCAGTCTGGCCACCAGTCCCCCTCCAGAGCCACTGGTGGATGTTATCTACTTGAGAGACTGTGGCTTTGTACTCCCCAGGATATGGCAGTGGGCAACCCACCCAGTGTAGAGACTTGAGAGACTGTGGCTTTGCACTCCCCAGGATACATCAATGGGCATGGAGCCCCGTCGTGGATCTGGCTTTGCAGTCATCCGGCTGAGGTGCCCCCCCTTCCCCCTGAGGTGCCTGTAGTATTTCTATCTGATGCCCCGGCAGTGTTCTCTCCGATTGAGGACAGGTATCTTTTGTGGGCCTCGCCCATCTTTTTTTGGACTAGTGGTGCACGGACATTGCTATGTGCATATCTGCACTACTTCTCGTAATGTATATATTTCTGGCTGATTTTCTTATATATCTGTATATTTTTGACAGACATGTGTATTGATACATTACAATGTTTGAACAGATTTCGCTTTGTCTTTGCATTCTTCCGGTGGGATTGTGGGTTACTGTGATTTTTTTGGATGCATTGGTGTGTATGTTGTAATATGTGAGGGTGGGGGTGGGAGTGTTTCGTGGGTGTCCCCCTAACGTTTGCCTCCCCCCTCCCCCATGTCGTAGGTGCTGTACTCACTGTTGTCTTCGGCCACGCCGCTGTTGGTCTTCGTAGATGAGTAGGAATACAAGGGCCCGAAGAATGTGTAATTCGGGCTCCATGGAGTCCTCGTTCCTCGTGGGATGTGTTGAGGTGAGCGTTTTCCCATTGCATTAACTGTTACCGCCGTGTTTTTATCCACGGTGAATCCGCCCCGGAAAAGGTGGCGGATTGGCGGGTTGTGATACTATGGGCGGTACATTGTCTTCCGCCTGTCTGTTGGTGGTGTCCGCCGCACTGCTTGTCTGTACCGCCGTGGCGGGCGGTGTGTTAAAGTGGCTGTCTTTGTTGGCGGTTTCCGCCAGGGTCATAATTCCCTTTTTTTGTCCGCCGGCCTGTTTGCGGTATTGCCGCACCTTTAACACCGTCCGCCAGGGTTGTAATGACCCCCAAAGTCTTTAGACTAATTTCAATTATTTTTCAAAAGTACTGTTTTTGGAAAATTTTTAACTTTATTGCTAGGGTCTTGCTTAGAGCCCTAAAATAGTAATTAGAGATTTAAAATACTTTACTTTAGTTAGGACTTAGAAAATAAAAGTTTTTAGTAGTTAAAAAGGTACCTACTTTAGTAAGATAAAATGCCTGATACAGAGAACCAGGCTCAGGAGCTTTTCCTGACCCCTTGGATGGAGTATAAATATCCCCAGCTAAGAGCTCTCTGTAAAGCATACCAAATTCACACTGGTGCTCATTCTACCACAGAAACACTTTGAAGGCTTGTGGCAGAATATGAGACTGAAAATCCAGTGGGGAATCCTCAGAAAATCAAGAAAACTCAATGAAGATGAGGAGGAGGAGGTAGGATCCTCTCCCTCAGTAGTTGGAGCCCCCTCAGAGGAGGATTTGGCTCTAGAAAGGATAACAAAAAGGTGAGCTTTAGAATCTTAGCTTTTGGAAATAGAAATGCAAAGAAGGGAGTTGGGTCTAAGACTCATCTCTGGTGGAACCATACAAATAACTAGGTAGCAAGAAATATTTTTTAACCTAATACTCCCCAAAGGTGTTGCCCCGTCCCCTTACACAGAATGTGATGATATCAGCAAATGTTTTTCTGCCTATGAGAGAGCCTGCATAGCCAGGGAAGTAGATAGGACAAATTGTGGCCCTTTATTGCGGCAACTGTTCTCTGGTAAATGCAGGGATAGACTGTTGACATTGAATGAGGTAGATGCTAAGTCTTATGAGCACAAGAAGGCTACACTGATTGAGGGCTTTGGGCTTACCACTGAACACTACAGACTAAAATTCAGGGAAACTTGAAAGACTCAGAGTCAGACCTGGGTAGAATTTGTGGATTTTTCAGTAAAAATGCTGTAACAAGGTACAATATTACGATGGGCTTTACAATTTAATTGTAAAAGAGCATCTATTGAGTAATTGTTACAATGAGAAACTACATCAGTTCCTGGTAGACCTAGGTCCACTTACTCCTTTAGAATTGGGGAAGAAGACAGACCACTGGGTCAAAACAAGGGTAACTAAAACTTCCACTGGTGGGGAGGCCACAAGAAAGAGGTCAACACCCCCCAAATGAAAGATGGGAACCATAACATAAACAAAGTGTCTTTATCAGGCCCCCAAAAACCTGCTCAAAAGGAGCCTCAAGACTCCTCACAGTTCAAGGGTAGGTACAGAGGGAAGCACTTTGATCCCAAGAAGGCTTTGTGCCATAATTGTAAAACTACAGGACACAAAACTGGAGACCCTAGCTGTCAAAATCAAAAGGATGCCTCTAGTCCACCTGCAGAAAATGCAGTTGCTAATCTCCAGATAGAAGCTCAGTTGTGGCATGACCATGTCAGTGAACCCATTAAAGCAACATTAGTCACTGAGGGAGGGGTAGACGTATCCTGTACTTCCTGGCCATTAATATGTAAAGCAGTACCCCCTGATTAATGTGACTAAGGTAGAAGTATTGAGTGACACTGGGGCTAGTATCATTATGATGACTCAGCACCTGGTGTACTCATATCAGTACCTGATAGGGACACCTTATCCTGACACCAATTCTGACAATGCCACAAAGATCCATCCTATAGCTATGGTATCTTTGGACTGGGGGGAGCAGTTGGACAGAAATAAGTGGCTGAGTCTCCATCCATCCTAGTAGACTTTCTGCTTGGAAAGGACCTGGAGAATTATCTGTAGGCTGAAGTAGAATTGAGGGCCCATGCTGCCGCTTGGAATCCCAGAATGTGGTTATGTCAAAACCAGAGCACAGAGCAAACTCAAAAGTGAACAAGAGGTGTTGGATCCAGGAAAAATGGACCAGGCCTCTAGGAGAAAAGACAAGAAGACTAAGAACCAGCATCTAGACAGACTCCAAGCCAGATCCTCCTCTAGAGAGGATCTGTGCCATAGACAAAAAACCTGTCCCACTCTTGAAAGCCTGAGGCAGACAGCTGCAAAGGAAGAACAGGGTAACATCAGTGGTACCCACAGTGTTTATTAGGAAGATGGACTCTTGTATACTTAGGCCAGAGACCTCGAGCCTGGTACAACAAGGAGGGTGGTAGTACCTCAACAGTACAGAGAGTTTCTTCTCTCCCTAGCCCATCGCATTCCCCTGGCTGGGCACCTGGGCCAAAACAAAACCTGGAATAGGTTAGTAAATCATTTTTACTGGCCTGGGGTGTCCAAAAAGGTGAAGGACTTTTGTTAGTCCTGTGTCTCCTGTCAAGCCAGTGGTAAGACAGGAGGACACCTGAAGAACCCCTTAATCTCACTACCTGTGGTTGGGGTGCCATTCAAAAGAGTAGGGATCTTTATTGTTGGCCCCATTGACCCTCAAACAGCCTCAGGAAATATATAGATATCCTAGTGGTTGTGGATCATGGCACTAGATATCCCGAAGCTATTCCTCTTAGGACCATCACTGCCTCTACAGTGGCCAAGGCTCTCCTGGGCATTTTTACTAGAGTTCACTTTCCTAAACAAGTAGCATCGGACAGGGGTTCAAACTTTATGTCTGCATACTTAAAACACATGTGTCAGGAATGTGATGTGACTTATAAGATCACTTCCCCACACCATCCACAGGCAAAGAGATTGGTTGAAAGATTTAACCAAGCATTGAAAGGCATGATTGGAGGACTCACTAAAAACCCAGATGGAATGTCTTACTTTCATTTCTTCTTTTTGCCTACAGGGAAGTGCCACAAAAGGCGGTAGGTTTTTCCCCCTTTGAACTTCTGTTTGGTCTTCCTGTTGAGAGTCCATTAAGTCTTGTAAGAGAAGGTATGGAGAGGCCTCTCAAAGAGCCCAAACAAGACATTGTGGATTATGTGCTTGGCCTTCATTCCAGGATGGCTCAGTATTTAGAAAAAGTAAACAAAAACCTTCAGACCAGCCAAGAGCTCCAGAAGCACCAATATGACCAGAAAGCTGCTATGGTGGAATTCCAACCAGGGCAGAACGTATGGGTGTTGGAGCCTGTGCCTCCTAGAGCTCCCCAGGATTAATGGTATGGGCCCTACCCTATCCTTGAAAGAAAAGGGACGGTCACCTACTTAGTTGACCTTGGCAGTTTTACGAACTCCAAGAGAATAATTCATGTCGACAGCGTTGATGTGACCATAATCATGGTCACCTATGAGGGACTGGAAGAGGAGGGTGAATCTCTCCCTGATCTCTTCTCCAGCATTCCAAAAGATGGTTCTCTTGATGGAGTGGTCTTGTCAGCCACCCTCAAAGAAAGACAGCAGGCTGAATGCAGGCAAGTACCCGATCAGTATGCTGAACTATTCTCTCTGACCCCTGGTAGGACCAGATGGCGTACCCATGATGTGGACACTGGAGACAGCTTGCCTGTCAAAAACAAACTTTATAGACAGTCAGACCATGTCAGAGAGAGCATCCAAGCTGAAGTAAACAAGATGCTGGATTTGGGTGTCATTGAACCCTTTGAGAGCCCCTGGCCAGCCCACTAGTTTTAGTCTCCAAGCCTCACTCCAAGGGTGAGAAAAGATAAATGAGGTTCTGTGTAGACTGTAGCAGCCTCAGTGCAGTAACAAAAATGGATGAATACCAAATTCCTAGGGCAGACAATCTTATTGACAGATTAGACGCATCCAAATATCTGAGTACTTTGATCTCACATCTGTGTACTGGCTGATAGGCCTGACCCCTGTAGCAAAAGAACGATCTGCATTCTCCACTCCAGGTGGGCATTACCAGTTTCCTGTGATACGTTTTGGATTAAGGAATTCCCATGCCACCTTCCAGAGGTTTGGGAACCAAGTCCTGGCTGGGATTGAATCCTTTAATGCATCTTATCTGGATTATACAACTGTCTATAGCTCCACCTAGCAGCATCATGTGATCCACCTTGGAAGAGTCCTTGAGGCTATTCAAAAGGTAGGTAAGTGCCAGATAGGGTAGGGAAAGGATGTATATTTGGATTATCTGGTAGGTGGAGGCCAAGTTCAACCACTACAGGCCAAGAACCAGACATTTGTGGCATGGGAGGCTCCAATAATCCAGACTCAACTCAGAGCCTTCCTTGGCTTGACTGGGTACTATAGGACATTTGCAAATGATTATGGCACCATAGTGGCCCTCCTCACAGAACCCACCTCCAAAAAGATGCCCTAAAAGATTAACTGGACAGTGAGTTGTCAAAAGGCTTTTGACTCTCTGAAGGATGCAATGTGTTCTGTCCCAGTCCTGAAAGCTCCAGATTACTCCAGCCAGTTTATTGTCCAAATAGGTGCCTCTGAGTATGGGATAGGTGCAGTCCTAGCACAGATAAATGATGACGGACATGACCAGCATGTTTCTTTTATACGCAGAAGACTTCTCCCCAGAGAACAAAAATGCATTGCCATAGAGGGAAGCCTTTGTTGTGGTCTGGGCTTTGAAGAAGCTGAGGATGTACTTGTTTGGCTCTCACGTCATAGTTCAGACAGACCACAGGCCTCTCAGGGAGCTACAACAAATGAAAGGTGAAAACCTCAAACTGATTAGGTGGTCTGTATCTCTACAGGGAATGGACTTTAAAGTGAAACACAGACCTGGGGCTGGCCATGCAAATGCAGATGGCCTTTCCAGGTTCTTCCACTTAGTGGATGAAGATTCCCCAAGGGCAGAGTAGTTTCATCCCTTTAATTTGGAGGGGTAGTTTGAGAAAGTGCCTCTTTTGACATTGTTAGGCCCCTACTTTTTACAGCCTCCTACAACACTGTCATACCAATACAATAAAAACTTTGAAGTAGGAAGTGTTCTACAATTCAGCAGCAGGTTGTATAATTATAACTACTGCCCACTTAAGCCATACATTAGAAACCTCTGAGGAATGTGACCAAAATATAACAGAGATCATAATAAGGTAGTTCCCATAGAGGAAGCAATACATTTTACAGTAAAAAGGAGTGCAGGTGGCTTATGAAGTGAATATTACTGAGAACACTGGGATCTAACACAATTACTGCAAACTCGCCTCAATATCACTGCATCATAGGTATTTTTAAATTGTTGAGAGTACAGTGTGTCTGAACAATTAATGTTGTAACAACATGATATGTAAGGCATAAGTGTCAGGAATGATGGGCTGCTGCAATTCAGTTAGCTGGTTGTGAAAGTAGTAAAGACACTGGGCATCAAGCCTGCATACAGATGGAAGACTGCTGGCATTTCTTCTCAGCATTCAGCACATCAGATGTTTTCTGGGAGGCAGTATTGGAAAACACAATAGCCCAGAAACCAACAACACAATGAATGGCAAAAGTTACCATGGACTCCAATATGGAGAAAACAACCTCATTAGGAATGAACATAAATAAATTAGACACTAGAGCCTTGAATGTCTCTATGAAAAGTTAAATCACTTTTCTCAGATTTCATCCTGTTTTATGTCTTTATTGACTCAGTCACAAAGTGGATAAATAGCGTGGAATAATAGCCTACTGGACTATGACATGCAGATCGACTTCCTCAAATGCAAGTGAATGATTTAGAAAACCACCCATATGAGAACATATTTGCCTACTGGGTATTCCTGAACAAATGGAAACAAGCAACATGATGAGCACCATTTCAGATCCAATAATTAGATTTCTAGGAGTTACCCTTGAATCAAGTGACACAGTGAGCATGAGGCCCATGTCTGGATATACCCTTCCCACTTAGGGCAACTTTAGCAGCACAAAAGGATGATGGATGAAGTGCTGAACATTGCAAACACTCACCCCCAGTCACAGATCTGGGTTTAATCCATCGTTCTTTTGCTCACCTTGTCACCACAAAAGGGAATGCCCATCCACAAACAATCACTCACGTAATCACCCACAGACACCCCCTTCCCCAGCATTCACAACATTCACACATGTACTCACACATGCAGACACGCACCCACAAACACCCCCTCACCCTGCATTCATGACTTTCACACAGGCACTCACACACACAGACACACACAGACACCCACATACCCTCCCCTGTCGGATGATCCACTTACCTCGGCCGACGAGGAGGTAGTCCGCGAGGGACGGGTCCTGGCGCTTCCACTGCCAACAGTGCCTTGCTATCTGGACACCTCCACACCGTATTACGGTTTGTAATATGGTGTGCGGCCTCTTTTTGGCATAGCTGTGCCAGTGGCGGTACCACCTCTGCACCGCCAACCACCAGCATGACTAGTCTCAGAATTTCACCCGATTTCAGGCAGAATTCGGATATCAGTCTTAAGATGGTATTTCAGCACCAGCAGCTAACACCAAAGTCATGATGAGGTCCATAATCTTAAAACAGTTATTTTGAGAAAATGCTTTTCAACATATGCAGAGAGCTGTAACTCAGGCACTGCACAGCCCCAGCATCAGCCTCATCATTTTACCTTGCAACTATGAATCCTCAAAAAGGAATTCACACTAGAGTAATTGTGAAATTGGGATTTATTAGTGGTACCTTAAAACCTAGTTAGGGCAAATGCACATATCTTTCTGATTGTTAACAAGTGCAACTGATCGCTGTGTGTTAAGTAGATTCACAGTCTAGACACAATAAAAATTGATAAATAACTTCATAGGATACAACACCTAGTACTCGCGAAATTGGGCACAGGAAGCATGTTGTCAGAGTACCATGCAATTTACAAAAGAGCATAAATGATCAGTTGATTGTGATGAGCTTGAACAGCTTGGACAAAAAGGCAGGGAGGTAAACCAGCAACCTGCTAATGGGAAGGCGGCTAAAAAGTAAAAGTGTATACCCTTAGATGTGTAAGATGAAATCTAAACTCAGGTGTATAATTCTCTTTCGATAGGGCTCTACTGAGTCAGTAGTCGAGATGGGAGAATATCAGAGGACAGTATCCATGGTACACATTCTAACCCATCTAAATTTCCTATGGGACTGGAAAAATAAATACGGTTCCTTTGCTTTTAGAATCAACACTGCAAGGTAAATTAAAATAGCCAGGCCTCTCAATATCTTAAAGTAGACCTGTGAACCAGGGAATTAAGGCCAGATTGGATAATCTCATACAGTTCTCCAGGACTAGATAAGAGGAGCCAGTCTCTGAGGAGGGTTATATTTAAATCACAAAAGCAGGGGAGCCATTTTCACCAGATCCTCAAAGTAGGAAATTTGCATGTACAATATAACTTTTAGTAGCTTTGGGAACAGCTAGGAGCCTACACAGGAATGTATTTTCTTGGGATTGGAGATGTGTTAAATTAGTGTAACCCCTGCCCCAAATATCCTGATCAATAGACATTTACTTTGGTACAGTGAAACCAACTGTTTAATGGCCTTGTGGCCCAGTTTCCCTGCAAAATGAAAACTGCTTAACATGCCACTGCAACCGTCTGTACATATTGTATTAGTAAGTTACACCATTTAAGGTTAGTCTCAAATGAAATACCCAAGAAGTTAAAATCTGGGATTGGAATTCCCCCTATAAAGGCATTTTTTTTCCAGAACAACTCTTCTTGGTACCACGGGTCATAGGCCCTCATTATGACCCTGGCAGACGACGGTATTTTGGAGAAAGGTACTGCCAACAAGCTGGCTGTACCTTTCCCCAAAATATGACATTGGCGGTTTGGCTCAAGCCAAACTGCCAGTGTACCACTCCATTTGCCAGGGCGGTAACAGCTGCTGGGCTGGAGACTTCAGTCTTCAGCCAGGCGGCCATCACTGCCCCAAAAGCGGGATTATGACCCCACCTACCACCATGGTTTTTGTGGCAATCTTACTGCCATGAAAACCATGGCGGTAGGTACTATCAGTGCCAGGGAATTCTTTGCGTGATAGTGATAGGGGGTCTCCCCCACCCCTCCTACACCTCCCCTGGAACGTCCCCACCCTCCCCCTCCCGACACCCCCAAGACATACACTCACAACCACAAACCAACATACACACGCATACACACACTCATACTTCCTTTCACCCACGCATGCATACATTCATTCACACACACATCCACACCCACATGACATACATTCCAGCACACACGCATTCACACATCACAACATAGATGCAGACTCACATTCCACATGCCACACACCCGCATGCACGCACACACTAACATACATCCACCCCCCCCACACACAACACCCCCCACCCCCTCTCCTGTCAGAGTACCCAATTTATCTGTTTGCAGGGTGTCCTCGGGCAGGAGACGGGACATGGCGCTGCCTCCATTCCTGCCTTTTCCATCAGCTCCCAGAGCTTAGACCTATTCACCAAGTCAAAAACGCAGGCGAGGTCCATGAAGGCCAGCTATAACAAACCTCTCCTGGCTTTGATATATTTATCAATCATTAGGGGTAGGTTTAAGGATTGTACCACCATATCCAGGTCTGTTTGAAACCCATATTGTATGGCTGAGAAAAAAGAGTTAGCCTTGACCCAATCTTACAACTTCTCAAGGATAACTCTGCCCAAAATTCTTAACTGATGCATTCAGCAACGAAATAGGGAATTAGCAACTTGGAAGGTTTTGGTCACCTTTTTTAAAAATGGCCACAATTATTGCTTATCTCCATCATTTCATCAATTATCTCCTAATACTAGCCTGAAACACATTTGTCAATAGAGGGGCCCAAAAAGTGGGGTTGTGCCTAAATAATTTATGGGGATGCTGTCAGGGCCCATTGATTCTAAAATGGTCCTGGCAACATCACAAACGACAATCATATCACTTAGTTGAGAAGGTTCAGACTAACTAGGGAGTATAGGATCTGAGGGATTTGGGTTTGCGCTTGCGTGGTTGTTTGAGTTAAAATAGTTGGTAAAGAGGATGATACAAGCAGCTGCCTTTATGTGACAACCCATACTCTGTTTGGGACCCTGAGGGAAGAAGGGTGACTTACAGCTTTCCAGAACAGTCTATTGTCTCTAGTTTCTGAAGCCTGTTTCAAATCAGCCTAAGCCTTAGATCTTATGTCTTCTTTCCTTTTATATAGAACGGTGCTGTAATCCCACTTAGCTGCCATAAAAGCTAATGTGTTAGAAGGTAAGCTATTGGTGACCTGTTTTAGGTTGTTCAAAGTGGCAGTGCAGACCATTTCTGGGCAGGTCGGTCATGGGAAGGTTTCTTATTGGTCAGCATGCAAGCAGTTTTATGGCATTCTACTGTGTAGTCCTCCAATACCCTATCAGGATCAGAATCTTCTGGCAAACAGCTTATAAAGCCCCTGAGGTTTCCCATGAACTTTAAAGAACTGTTTAGGATCAATACTATCCCATCTGCTCACTTTTTAGGATAGTAGTATATGGGGGGCTTGCTCCCGTAGTTTGTTGCCCTGAGGGTGGAAAGTAAAATACCAGCTTCTATGGGAGAATGATCACTCATGGAGGTTGGACAAACTTTGGGGTTTATGATTTTAGGTAGTAGGTCAGGAAAAAGTAGAATAAAATTCATAGTACTACCCCTCCCAGTAAAAGTTGGTGGACAGACCACTCCAACTCCTTATTAATGAGGTGAGTAAGTGAGATAGTATGACACAATGATCCGCTTTAGAGCCTCCCTGTATGGGATATGTGTAAAATCTGTATTATTTTCTCCCACTGGATCCATAAACCCAGAAACGTGCTCACTGCTAAAGTAGTACAGGTTAATGTTGAAGGCTACTGACCAAAGGAGGGGCACCTCCTTCTCCAATCTATGCACAGTGTCAGAGATATAGCATTCCAACTCTTCAATTAAGGTGGTCGGGTGTTCAGTGAAAGTATAAAAATAAAAATTGATTAAGACCACAGTGCCATCATCCGACAGGGTCAATTTTAGAATCTGATACCAAGGAGTTGACATCAGTTCCTCAATACACAAGTTCACACATCCAAAGGAAACTAAACCAGCTAGCCCCCCTTTCGCACTACCTGAAATAGACGAGGTAGCTGACACATCAAAGAATTGAAAACCATCAATAATAAAGTTGGTCAGGACCCAGGTCTCTTGTCAACATACAAAGTCATAACCTTTGATATATGTTCACAGTCTCCTTGTGTGGTATTAGGAGAAGGGCCTATATATACTTCATGTCCTCAAAAAAAAAATGATTTTTGTGCACCTATAGCAGGCAGGGGGTCAAGAGAAAAATGTAAAAATCATTAAAAATGTGTGCTGGTGTTCACCTATGGCAAGCTGGGGGGGCAAGGGAAACTGGATTAACACAAAGTGGCCACTGGCTACATGGTCTAATAACAACAGCAAGCAAGGAGGCATGGACACAACAAAAAACACATGCAGGCCTATAGCAAAAGCACACTGTCTTGCTACACAAAAATGGCCACCTGCCACATGGTTAAACAGTAACAGCAAACCAGAAGACATGGCCTTAACAAAGAACACACACAGGCCTATGAAAAAAGCAAAGCTCACTGGCTGGCTACACAAGATGGCCACCAGCTACATGGTGAAACAAAATTGCAAGACAGGAGGCATGGCCACAAGAAAGAATACATACAGACCCATGGCAATAGCACACTGACTGGCTACACAAAGTGACTACTGGCCACATAGTCAAACAACAACAGCAAGCAAGGAGGCAATGTCACACAAAGGAACACATTCAGGCCTATGTCAAATGCACACTGGCTGGCCACACAAAATGGAAATGGGCCACATAGTCAAACAACAACAGCAAGCAAGAAGGCATGGCCACAAAAAATAAAGCATGCATGGGCGGCTTAAAAAATGGGCACCAGCCACATGGTGGAACAACAACTGCAGTCAAGGAGGAATGGTCACAACAAAGAACACATGCAGGTCTATGGCAAAAGCACACTGTCTGGCTGCACAAATTGGTAACCAGCCACAATGTCAAACAACAACAGTGAGAAAATAGGTATTCAGGCCTATGGACACAGACTACACAAAATGGCACCTGGCCACATGGCACTGAGAAGAAAGACAAATGGTGGTCTATGGCAAACACACATAAACACTGGCCAGGCAAAGGAGGCATGGGAACACTGAAGAAAACAGACACTATTAATAATTCAACAATGCCAAAGATGAAAATTAGGTGAACTATAAAGATTTAACAATAGCACACATCCTCCAAAGGTATCAAATACTACCCCACCCAAAAAAAAGTTTTGCAGAAAATTAGTATAAAAAAACACATTAATTTTTAAATTAACTGAATGGTATCCTTGCCCTAAATTATGTTTTAAAACAATATATACCATGGAAACATTTGTTTCATGTACCCATGAGTAGCACCTGGCCTACTGGCTGGATGGCTTGAGGGCAGATTAGGCCACATAGTCAAAATAAATGAATAGTGCAAATTTAGCAAACATGGAGAAAATGTATTGAACTGTGCAACTTTTTTCTTATACGAAAGATAAAAAAGTTAAAGGCAAGGAAATGACTAGTCCCCTTCTAAAAACTCCAGTCAACAAAACTTCAGAATCAAATAAAAGTACAAATAAATAGTGGCACATGCGCTCTATCAAACACACAACACCCTTTAACAAAAGTATCTGTATGTACATGTGATGTCACCAAAATAATGTCTTCAATTCAAAGGTATATATGCAGAAGGCAAAGAAAGTAATCCTTCCACCTCGAAATCCAAATGGAAAGTGACAAGGAGATGGGCAAAGAACTGGTAGAGCTTGCTGGACAGGGAGAGGAAATTGAAGTCTCTGGGGGCTTCTTTCTTGCTGAAAAAAAGAAGTAAAATAAAAAAATGCTTCTTGCACCACAAAAACAACCTGAATGGTATATTGCAGTAGTTAATTACCTGATAAATGTCTTTTCTAGTAGAGTTGGAGATGGGGGTACCCTTTTCAGACTGTAATACATTTAGCACATATTTTTCCATGTTCTCAGGCTTCAAACTGAACTGGTATCTGTATGAAGCAATACCTCATCTCGTACCACAACAAAAGCATGCCTGGGCAGTTTTCAAATGAAATAGACACCAAATAGTCTCAAATAATTGGAAACATTAATCAATAAGGGCCTAGAAAAAATTGTTGAAGATAAGTTACTGCTCTTGATAACCAAAGCCAAACATGACTATTTGGTCTCCTGCCTTTTGGCTAGGTTCAAGCTATAGAAATGCCACCTATGTACATACAAACAGATTCAGCTTAAAATATCCTTATTGGGTCATGTACTAACAATGAAAATAATGATAACAACCAGGTATAATTCTATTTCACAGTATACTACCACTTCCAATACACAGGTCCTGTCTAACCTGCATTGGTACAGATATCAAGACCTATGTATGGGGTGAGAGAGAACCAAGACTACAATCCCCAAAAAACTCTTGGTATTATCATGCTACCTCTAGAGGCATACTACCTAGTGAGGCAACGTTCACATTTTCTCATAGACCAATGAATCTTCATTCGGGTGGTCATAGAAAAGCAATTGACAAATGAATCTCTCTTGTGAGTTGCCACAGAACAGGAATTACTCCATTGTCAGATTCACTCTTCCGCCTGAACCAAGGTTTATGACCATGGAACAAACGCATGATGTGCAGACAACCCTGTCCTTGCTCACATTATGGGCCATAGAGCATACACAATTCTACATTTATGTTATGTAATGTTATGTTACATGGATTTATTTAGCGCGTATCTACCAAAACTTCCTCTTGGTGCTAAAAGCTTTAGATCAGTAACATCAAAGAATCATATGTTGAAAGTTAAGTCTTAAATAACCATGTCTTCAGGGCCTTCCTAAAGGATAATTCCTGGTTTATTGCTTGTATACTAATAGGTAGAGAGTTCCACAATTTAGCTCCTTGATATGATAGAGATCTTCTACCCCATCTGGCTTTCTTCACTTTAGGAATCAATGCCAGATATGCCGAGGAGGATCTAAGGGGGTGATTATGACCTTGGCGGACGGCGGAGGCCGTCCGCCAAGGTACCGCCGCCAAATGACCGCACCGCGGTCAAAAGACCGCGGCGGCCATTCAGACATTTCCTCTGGGTCGGCGGGCGCTCTCCAAAAGAGCGGCCGCCGGCCCAGAGGAAATGCCCCTGCAACGAGGACGCCGGCTCAGAATTGAGCCGGCGTAGTTGCAGGGGTGCGACGGGTGCAGTTTGCACCCGTCGCTTATTTCAGTGTCTGCATTGCAGACACTGAAATACACAGTGGGGCCCCCAGGGGCCCCGCGGCACCCCCTACCGCTGTTCCTGGCGGGAGACCCGCCAGGAACAGGATGGCGGTAGGGGGTGTCAGAATCCCCATGGCGGCGGAGCGCGCTCCGCCGCCATGGAGGATTCCCCCGAGCAGCGGGAAGTCGCGGGAGACCGCCGACTTTCCGCTTCTGACCGCGGCTGAACCGCCGCGGTCAGAATGCTCGTGGGAGCACCGCCAGCCTGTTGGCGGTGCTCCCGTGGTCGGTGGCCCTGGCGGCCACCGGCCGCCAGGGTCAGAATGACCCCCTAAGTGACTAGTAGGAGAGTAAAAGGATTCTAATGAACTCAAAATCTCTGGGCCCTGCTTGTACAGTGCTCTGTGCATATGGCATAGTCCTTTAAATTGTATTCTTTTAGCTACAGGAAGCCAATGTAGGGAAGAAATTCCCGCTTTTATTGATTCATGCCTGGGGACATTCAGTAGCAGACGTGCTGAAGCATTTTGTACTCTCTGTAGTCTTTTGATCACATAATTAGGTGAACCAATAAACAAGGCATTCCCATTATCAATTCTAGAGCCAATCATTGCTTGTAAAATTATTCTTTAAGCTGTAAAAGGTAAAATGGAACAGACTCTCCTTAGCATCCTAAGGAGGCTAAAGGAGTTAGTGGGCCATAGAAAGATGAGGGTCTAACCAGACCCCAAGACTTTTTATAAGTTCTTTAGGAGGAGGTAGAGAACTCATGCCATCCATCCGTACCGGAATCGAGCTGGGCTTTGTTGTTTGCACAAAGAACATCACCTCTGTTTTATTATCATTCACTTTTAATTTACTGGTTGTGATCCAGGCGGGTACAGCTTGAAGGTAGGGACCCAGTGCTGCTTCTATAGTACAGGA
Organism: Pleurodeles waltl; assembly: GCF_031143425.1. NCBI lineage: Eukaryota > Metazoa > Chordata > Amphibia > Caudata > Salamandridae > Pleurodeles > Pleurodeles waltl. Next base: position 553,572,445 of record NC_090442.1, read on the forward strand.
TTCCTGTGAGAGAGATACAAATAGTTGAGTATCATCTGCATACGTTACCACGTTTAGCCCAAAAGACTGAACTATTTCTGAAAGTGGCAGCATATAAATATTAAATAAGGTAGGGCTAAGAGAAGATCCCTGTGGGACTTTGCATTTGTTTATGATTTGGTTGGAAAGATAGGATCTGTCTAATACTTGTAACGGTCTGTCTTTGATAAAAGATTTCATCCAGTCTAAGACTGGCCCTGATATTCCAATCTCTTGGATCCTCTCCAACAGTATATTCAGATCTACTGTATCAAAGGCGGCACTGAGATCCAACAAAATGATGGCTGTTTCCCTCCCCTTATCTAATAATTTTTTTGCTTCTTCAGTCACAGCGATCAATGCGCTCTCAATGCCATGTAGTGGTCTGAAACCCGTCTGAGTGGGATGGAGGATCTTATTATCTTCAATAAAAGAAGACAATTGAGAATGGACATACTTTTCAGCTATCTTAGATATGATTGGTAACAATGAAATGGGTCTGTAATTGTTAAAAAGTCCAGGATCTAAATTAGGTTTCTTCAGAAGTGGTTTTATGATAGCATGCTTCCATTGCTCTGGCACTACACCGGAGGCTATTGAAGAATTAATAAGCTCTGTGATTACGGGAACCATTACAGGCACCCCTAACCATAGAAACTTAGGGGGGGCTGGATCCAGGGGGGAACCTGATTTAATAGATGCAAGATGTCTTTTCACAAAATCTTCCTGTATCGGAGGAAGGTCTGCCAGGATCACTGAATCCGTCAACTTTTGCTTAGAATCATTCCGTATCGAATTCGACGCACTGGTAAAGGTTGAGTAAATATCTAAGACTTTTTGTTGGAAATATGATGCCAAATTATTGACATGATCATAGGAAGCGTCCACCAATCCTGTGTCCTCTTGAGACTGAGTTATCTCATTGAGGACACGAAAAATCTCTTTAGGTGAGCGCGCTGCCTGTTCGATTCTCAAGGTGTAGTGTCTTGATTGGGCAGATTTAATTTCATTATGATAGAGCTAAATCGTTTTCTTGTATTATAGTTTTAAGGTTTTATCAGGTGACTTTCTCCATCTCTTTTCACATTTTCTGCACTCTCTTTTAAGTTGGAGCAGATGCAGAGTGAACCAGGAAGAGTTCCCCCTCAAATGACCTGTGGCGGAAAGAGGTAGGAGTGCATCAAAGCTGCCAGAAATCCAACTGTTAAAAGATTTTGACAAGTCTGTGGTATTAGTTTGCTTAGTTGCTTACTGTTTTGCAATGTATTAATCCGCACATCTGCCTTGAGCTTATGCCAGCGTCTGGAAGGTGGAGGAATATTCATGTTCGGTTTCCTATTTTTAAACCTGGTAAATTCTATCCTTATCAGATAATGGTCAGACGATGCCAAAGGATAGGATACCAGAAGTATTAATTCCTTAACATTTGAGAAGACCAAATCGATCGTATGGCCCTTGTTATGTGTTTGGCCTTTAATCAATTGTACTACATCAAGGGCATTTATGTCTGCAGTCAACAATTTGGCTATTGAACTATATACCGCTTCTGCATGAATGTTAAAATCACTTAGTAACAAAAAGTTGGATTTGGTATGAACCAGTTGTCTGCCAAAGAATGCAGAAAGTTTTCTGTAGGGCCAGGGGGACGATAGACCAGAACACACGATAAGGAAGATTGGGTATTCAAATTAATGGAAAAGTACATACTTTCACATCCTATAATCTGTAGTGGTGTGTATTAACAGAGAAAGTATTCTTATAAATTAGTGTGATACCCCCGCCTCTGGTGTTAGCTCTATCAGGTCTACTTATACGGTATTCACTGGGTAGTGCCAGTGAAATATCGGGTGCAGATCCTTCATGTAACCATGTTTCAGTCAGGAAGAGAATCATAGGTTTAGTCTGTTCTAATAGTAAAAGTATATCATGTTTATGTGCCATTAAAGAGAGACAATTCACCCCTCAATACAGATATCAGCACCTATTTGACACAATGAAAATATTGTGATTGACAATGTGATGCTGGATTGCCTTAATGAGCAAAGAGGGGTCTTCATTTGAGTGACCACCTCTTTACAACCAATAGTATTAAATCCTACTAAGCCCTATTACAAATCAATACTCTAAGCATAATGAATGTATGAAATTATTGTGAACAGGATAAGCTCTAGATAATTAGACACGCCTGTTAATCATGACAGAGTGCTCAGAGAAGCACAGCCTACAATTTTAAAATCCTACAAAAGTGGTACTGAATACATTGGAAGACATGTTGTGCAAACCTCCTCCAACATTCAAACTATTAGAGGCGTGACCACAAAGAATGTAATTTATGATCTGTACTGTGAGATTAAACAGCACTACAGCCATTTTAGACAAATCTAAGAAGAGTCAGTGAAGCTCAACAGTCAACATCACACCCAGCACACCCAGCGCTCCTACATGACACTACAAATACTATTGGAGACTCAAAACAAGATGCATGGCTGCTAGCACTGCCCAAAGTATACATACACAGGCACTGACACTGGGAACAAACATCACTGCCAATGGAACACAAATGATTACTAGCACTACACTACATGAAAAATTGTGAACATATCAAATCCAAAATCAATGGGCAGATAAAAAGCTATAAAACAATAGAAGGTACAAAATGTGATGTGTGGAGTGTCAGATCTAACAATTCAGAAGTTATTTGTTACAAGTGTTATTGCATGGTTATCTAGCACATGACAACTGCAGCATAGAATCTGGAAACAGACCACATGTAAACATGGTAAGAAGAGAGTGCATTGCACATAGCATGTTTTTTCTATATTACAATGATAAAACATAGTAAAACATACACTTTCAATGAAATTAAATATAAGTTTCTATTTAAAGAGGTCCTGTAATAAGTTAAAGTTTATGAGTTGGAACTCACTGATTGTCAAACCTGAAAAGGAATGCTTGTGAAGAACTTCAAGCATGTCATTGTGATATAAAAATGTGGGTATATTCTGTTAAAGAGACTACAGAGGGCCTGCTTACCAGATTTTCTGCCTCACCCATTCAAGTACATTTCTGTTGTGTAGCTAGTTCGTGGAGGCAAATTCAGCTTTTTAAAAGATAGTGAGTTGATTGCACAGGTTTGATAGCCTCAAGGAATAACAGAGTCTGCAGACAACCAGAAAACATTATCTGTGGGACAGAGGAGTATAGTCCTGAACAGAATGTGTTCCTAGAAGGCAATGTCAAGTAAAAGTATGCAAGTAAATGGAGCCTGAGCATGTGTTCCTTTGTATTAAAATGCAGACCAGCCATAAATGTTGAACAACCAACGTTTTTGGGTAATGTGCTCTCGTACACCAATCAACCCATTTCTGTGGAGAAATACATTATCAAAAAATGAGAAGGGTAAGGCAGAGAATCCTAATAGGATGTAGAGTCTAATCTATAGTTTAAGTTACACTTTGATTGGCATGGATACCCAATGTGATCACAATGGGACATATTAATACTAAGGTGTGAAGAGGTGCTAAATGACATAGGGGGTTATTCTAACTTTGGAGGAGTGTTAATCCGTCCCAAAAGTGACGGTAAAGTGACGGATATACCACCAGCCGTATTACGAGTTCCATAGGATATAATGGACTCGTAATACGGCTGGTGGTAAATCCGTCACTTTTCCGTCACTTTTGGGACGGATTAACACCTCCTCCAAAGTTAGAATAACCCCCATAGTTCTCTACAGCCACAATTCTGGATAACAAAAAATGACCTCTTCCCAAGACACAAAAAATGATTGTGTGATGAATTTTGCTAGGATATAGGCCATTCCTAAGTCAGTTCCCTGGATATGTGTTTTATTCAAAAACAAATTATAAATCCTGATGAAGTCAAATTTAATATGTACATATTCTAAAGCCCACAGATAAAATGTCAGAAGGAGCCACTCGTACCAGCTCTCAGAGAGTAGAATTATTATTAAATGATAGGATATGCATGTACAGCAAAGAAAACGCAAGCAGTGAGAAAACACAAAGTACAAAATATCATTCCAATGCTTTTTATGGGAGGACAACTATAAAGAATGAAAATATAGCACAGTTACTGACCTACCAAGCAGAAATTGAAATAAGAAACGTACTGCGAGACCCCAGGAAGACTAGTACAAGTTCTTAAGTGAGTGCAAGGTCTATTAGAAAATGCAAAACCCAATATTTCAGATTGTGCTGCAGACCATTTCTCTGGCACGCTTAGGGACCAATTACGAGATCAGCCCACCATGGCTGTGGTGGTCCGACAGCCACATTATGAGGTTGGAGGGCAGACCTCCCAACCTACTGCCCTCCCCACCAGGATCCAAGATCCCGACAGGCTGATGGTGGTCCTGGTTGTAATCAGCTAGGGCAGTGCTGAACTCAGCACCGCCCTGCTGATTACAACCTTGATGTCTGCAAGCCTTTTCATGGTGGTTTCATGCCTGTGGCATGGGAAGTGCTGGGGTGCCCCTGTCTAGAACCCTTGAAATGTGCACTGTCTGCTGTGCAGACAGTGTGCATTTCAAGGGTACTGGTGTACACTGCGTGCATCAGCATTGCCGCTGGCTCAATTATGAGCTGGGAACAATGCTGATGCACCTTTCCCACCTTGGTTTCCACCAGTCAGCCCAGTGGGAAAGTTGTAATTGGGCCGTTGGAGAGACAACCAACACCTCAGCGGTCTCCTGGTTAGGAGTTTGGCAAACGGATGTCTCCATCCACCAAACTCCTAATTAACCCCTTAATTTAAAATGACTTACACCCAGAACTAGAAGTTCAACATTAGAAAACTCTGCTACTTCATTTGACCAAACCAATAACGAAAAATAAAATAATCACACATGCAACTAACAATAACCTACTAAAATGAACTCAGAGTAACATGTTAATGATGGATAGCACATTTAAGCTATGCCCTCCACACAAATCTATACAATCCATGGAAAACATCAAAACACATACACCTTTAGTTTGTGCATTTATACCCAACAAAGTGCAACATACTACGAATTATTACATGATGTGAACTCACAAATCCACAATTAGAATTTGTAAAACATTATTGACTTTGTACTTGACTTTTAACAATCATTCTACCATAGTAAAAACATAACCATATATAGTCATTTGTGTATATTATTACCATTTTAATCAGTGGATCTGGATACACCTCCAAATACACACAAAGCCTGATTCACAGAGTGTGGAGGGTCTCAGTCCTCAAGATACTACTCTTAAAATTCCTTTATGAATTGCAATTATTTGTACACTTACACAAAAGTAAAATTTTACCTTTGTGAATCAGACCTGTTGTGTAGAAAACTCAACAAATGCTGAATTTGCCATGAAGTAAACAAATTTATTGCCTTTGCAGACAGACAAGTAAGTGAAGTATCAAAACACTATCACCTCTTAATTGTACCATCCTACTCCAAAACACATTAATATAAATTAAACACCCCTAATGGACTATTTTGAAGATACTTGAGTTGGCAAAATTCACTGTTCATCATAATTAAAGGTAAAATTCATACTAGCTTTCTTCCTGCATATACCATTATTTCTTTTGGCTGTTGATGCCTGTTTTCATATTGTCATAATAAGATCATTAAAGATAAGGGACTTTATGCCTCACAGGCTTATATTGCTAGTTTATATTTATAAAAATCAAAGGAGCCATATATAATCCCAAGTCCAACCTAAAATCCACAGTAAATCTTGAAGTTGAATGAGTCTTTCTTTAGATGTTTTTGACGTTTAGCCTCCAAGAGAACTTTAGGGCAAATTGGATAAATTATTTTTTTACATCATGCTTTTTCAAAAGTGTTACAAATCATGTTTTTAAGGCAGGGTGAAAAAAGGCTTTAAGTAAACGTTCCAATGCTTCAACAATTCTAATGGAAGTCAGGAACGTTAATTTCCCATACAGATAAATGATACATGTTCCAGTAGAAAATTGTTACAATAATTTAGTTTATGGATGGAGTTCCACTTACATTTCACCCACAGGCAAAGAAAATGTTCCACCGCAAAAGTGCCCATTGAAAATCATATATTTAGTATAATAACACTACACTGATTTACTCTCCTGGGTCATAATGTTTATTACTGTTTCTGTATCAATTGATAGCTATCCAACATTTATGTTCCAGAAAATAAAAAATGACTATTATAAGTCACTTTGTTATAAGACATGCATTTTTATCCTACTGTAAGCCATGATGCTTTATTATATATGTGCATATTTACATTTGGTCTTTGATGCTCCAATGTACTGACTAATTTGCTGCTTTTTGTGCCAGTCCATCATGTGTGTTGGTGAAATACGCTAGAAGTAGGCAATTTGTCTGTCTGTGAATGGTGGTTAGCGATGTTCAAAATTAATCAGGGCAATTCATTAGGTCAGGCAACTACTAACTATGACATTCAGATATTGACTATGCAGAGGATGTTGCCAAGCGTACCATGACTGACCAACCTAAAATGTATTTTCAGATTACTAATATTACAGTTTCAGAACATAGATAGATGACCTATGCATCATGATAGATGGTACTGTGGTGTCAGTGTCCACATTTACCCAATGATCATAGCATACATTGTTGTTCTACTTTTCAATTGTACAACATAGGTAAAGCACCACTGCCATGACTGGACTGCCATTTAGTTGTCTGAAATGAAAGAAGCTTTGTCATACCAATAATACCTAATGCCACCAAACAGTAAAAGCATAATTTTCATTCCAATATCCAAATGTTTGTCCCCTAGGCAAATGTGAATTCACCAATTATAATTTTCCTTTCAATGATTTGTTTGTTGTGCCACCCTTGTTGTATTATCAAGTATAATCATATGACAAATATTTGATCTAATTTAAAAATTAGGTTTGTAATCACTGTCTCGCATTTTCTTATACAGAACTGTTAGAAAATGCCTCTTTTTAAGTGGTCATTCCCCTTTGCTGCTGACTAATGTTGCTAGTTTTTTGAACTCTCAAGACTGAGCCACCACTGATCAGCCCCCAGTGTGTCTCGTGTGACCCTGTAACAACTTGCTATAATGTGCTATTCTCCAATTGGAATAATTTTCTTTCCAATAAGGCCATTGGAAAGGGTGCAAGAAAGACATAAATAGCATGGATGTCAAATGTCACCTGCAAACTGAAACATACATTGTGTCATCCACTAGACTGACAAGGAAAATATGTCCTAATGCCTACATGTGTAGCCTGCCTTCTGCAGCATTTAAATCTACAGACAAACCTGTGAAAATAACTCTTTTTGACAGAAAGGAACCCTAATTTTAAATATTTATTGTGCCACCCATAGGTAGGCTTTGAAGTCTACAACTTAAATTATCTAGCATTTAAAACTGAAACAGAACATGTGAGACTTTAAGGTGGGTATGTTCCTATTGTAACTAGCCCCAAAAACATGTTTTACTATGGAGGACTGTAGATGTTTCAATGAGAAAAACGAAAGTACTGCTAAAATGCTACTCAGTTTAATTTTAGTTTAGAATATGCTACAGAGTCCATTCAACTACTGATTTTAAAATCCAATTCAATGTTGAAGTTTGATTTTTAATAAATACAAAGGAAGAGTAACATATAGCATGTTAGACTTCGCCAGCCAGTTCCTCACCCTGTCAGTATTTTCTCCTTGATGAGGTGTCAAGGGTTTGGGATTTTGGGAGGGACCTAGGTGTGAGGTATCTGACGAATCCTCCCTCAGGAAAGGTAGCTGCAAAGGTTTCAGGAAATTCAATAACTTATAAAAGGACCATGGTGAAGTCTGCCAATACATAGCTGTGTAAAGTAACACCTGGAGAAAAGAGGTCCAGCCTTTCTCCATTCCAGTGGCCGGAGAGGCCTCAGAACCAGTTTGGTGTGGTTGAGAAGGAAGGATCTGCTAATTTTCCTAAACACAGCCCTGAATGGGGGAGCCTCCTTTGGAGCACAAAGGACACGCTGTTCTGATTTTTCCCTGAGAATTGTGCACTATGTAATAGGTTGCAGGAAGGCAACCAGAATGAGCTGCAAAAGGGGGGAAATCGGTCCTAGTGAACATTGTACTAAGTGACCAGGGAGTATCCAGTAGTCATCCCCACCTACTGGCTAATGATTTTGCAAAAGATACCCTCTAGCTTTTCGGGATACATCTATACCTGTGGAAGATCAGAAGAGGAAGACATTTACTGTCTGGGAACTGCGTGGAGAATTCTCGGTGTTCCTTCTCCTGCTTGCAAACAAAACTAAGATGTGGATTGCAATAATCAGTTGTTTGACTTCTTGTGTGGGTGCAGGGATATCAAAAACTACAAGATGCCTTTTCCTTGAATGACTAGCTGACCAGTGGTAAATGGACCTGGAATGGATTTTGCCAGTGGTTTCTGCTGGAGTAGGTCCTCGACCCTCAGTGCTGGCCCTGTGGTCATGGAAGCCTTGAAAGTGATGAAGAGGGCTACTCCAGAAAGTTAAAAATAGTTGGGAGCAAGAAAAATGGTAAGCTTCCAAACCTCCAGAGGACCGTAGGCAAGCACTCAAAGCTATCTTCCCAAGAAGTGACATCAGCAGCCAAGAAAATCAGATTGACCCTTCTCAGAGCGTTTTGCTGCCTAAAACAAGTTTTCAGCAGACAGTCACAGCTAAGTTATCAAATTTCAGTGAAAGCTGCAGTGTTCAAAAAACATAAACCGATGAAAGGGTTACACTCGACATGAAATTGGAATTTTCCCTTTTGAATATTTTCTGGCCAAAATCAAAATCTTCAGCAGGACCTCTGCCAAATGGTATCCAATGCTGAGTGCATCTCATTCGATACAGCCTGCAACTTTTTTCCGCTGGAGGATTGTTACACTCAAAAAGTCTAAAACAAAAAGCTTTGACTTTGATGACACCATGGCTAGATTTCTGTGAACAGTGACTTCTGATTGGCACTTTACTTATTCTTGATGCTTTGCACTCAAAACTCTTACAAGTTTATGTCCTCAACTACTCCGATAAAGGTTTCATCATATATAAGCCATTTTTCTTTAGAAATTGGTTGTGGAATTTCTATATTAAGGTGGTTTTACTTTTTGTTTGTTTTGGTGCTGTCAAATGCTTTAAGTATTTTCCCTAGGTTAAATGTGTCTTTTCTGTGCCGTGGCTAGCAAGGGTGGAACCAAGGAATAAATTACTGAAACTGTGGGCCTCAATTAAAAGAACTGATGCCTCGGCATCAATGTGTCAGATTTGTTGCTCCTGCAGCCCTAATGACACCATGGATGTGCTGTATTTACAATACAGAGCTCCATTGTGAAAGTTTTCACAGATGCGTCTGAAATTCTGACACATCTGTTGGTGCTAAAGTAACACATTCCAGGAGTTGTGCTGTAAAACTGAAACAATACCAGCAATGTGTCAGAATACAGAGAAGAGTCCCATGTTAAAAGCTCTGCGTCAAACTTTATGCCCGGTCCGAGCAGGCGTAAGGATTTTGATGCAGTCAAGTCTCAGAGTGACACAGTGAAAAGTTGTAAATTTCACTGTATCAGTTCTGCATGACTTTTAACATGGGAGCGCCTACCCTACATACATAATACCTAGTTCAGGTCTACTGTGACAGCAGGCCTCTACAAGCTGATGCATTGGGCCCAATGCGTCAGTTTCTAGATATGGAGCAGTGTAGAGCACAGATTGCACTGCTGCTGTGCAAAACTAGAATGACGCAGCAGCAGCAGAAGCTTCTTGTAAATGAGACCCTGTGTGTCTAAAAGATGACAAGCCTGTATGTGTATTCCTTGTTCTGGACTCACATCCAAACCTACTTTATAACCCAGTTTTTTACACAAACCATTTCCTGGACTTCAAATGAAATGGCATGCAATGCAGCCTGGAAACCTATACTTTAAGTGAATAAATATGTTTAATAACATTAATAATAGTCAAAGATTGTTTATTAAACAAGTATGGAATCCCATTTCATCATAAAAAATTACTTTCAGTAACACGTCGAATAGAGCATGTTTCCCGACTGACTAATTAGTTCATACTCTGTGCTACTCTTCTTCTCCTGGGTGGCCCTCATAATATTTATCTTGGTTGCCTGTTACCAGCAGGTGTTATGGGTTATTCTGTGGTCACTCCTGGCAACACCTAGTAGAGCATTTTTTGTGGGCACACTTGATCAAATGCATTCCATTGTCTGCTCATGCATCATTGCTGGTTTAACCATATACTGCATTCCTTTCTGGTTGGCTGTAACCACTGCATACTATGGACTGCCCCTCTGTCACTCTTGGATGGATCCAACTGAGAGTCTGCCACTGCATATCTTAGGGTGCTTCTCAACTATCAATGGGTAATCACCAGAGGCTCTGGTCGTAGATGGCTGTAACCAATGTATCCTATAGGCTTCTCTTAAGTCACCATTGAATTTGGGCTATTAATCTGGCTACCTATGAACAATGCATGCCTTGGCCAGATTCTTTCATTTCTGAATGAATACTTTAGAGCATTTTTCCTAACTGCTACTAACACGTACATGCCCGTGGTTGTTCCGCTCTCATTCCTTGGTGGACCATACTAAACAAATTGGGATTCCCCATTGATAACTTTCCAATGAAACTGTAGTTAATGCTAATTGTTTAGGCTGGGTATTGTGCCATGCCCATGTCGATCTGTGACTTGCCACATGTTTGTTTTTCATTTGTCTGCATTCTTTGTATATGAGCATGCTCATCCTATTGTGATCTTTGGGCGCTGGATTCTGGGACCATGTAAATGTTTGCTGATTTCTCCTCTTATTGCTTCTAGCTAGATTCTAAAAACATAACAATGTATTTTCTAGTTGCATTTATCCTATGAATGTATTTGCAAATGTGTACTCTACTCCTCTTCACTACCGAACTGATTCCTTAGATCATTCACAATGCCATCCCCCATTGATCCTATAGGACACTTACCTATAAGTGATTTCCTGTAGCCAGTGCATGCTCTTTTAATTTTCCTCCATTCATGAGGCCATATTTACAATTTTTACATGCAACACAGCACAGCAATCAAAGTTGTGGTATTGCATTTTGTGATAGTGAGACAGCACAACAGCGCCATATCTGCGAAGATATGACACCTTTGCAGTCACCCCGTATGCCGGTGCACTTTAAGCTGCCTTGCACCACGCACACAAGCTTGCTTTATTGTGCTTGGTTGTGTGCATGAATTCGAATATAGTTTTTGTACTCCAGGTGTACCTTTCTAGTACCAAATACTTGTTTAAAATGTCCCTAGATCTGTATGTGTGCCGTTCACAAGCAAATTTAAAAAGGTTTAGAAAAAAGAAAACGTTCTCAAACATTAATCCTGCTTTGTAGAGCCGTGCACTTTTGGCACAAAGTCCTATCTATCTTTTTTAGTAGGCAAAGGTTTTCAACAACACCCAATGATGGTTGCATGATAATGCTCATATCCCACTCATGGAACACCCTCTTGATGCAAATACATTAAGGTTTGAGCTGGAAAAAAAAAAAACATTTCAAAGTTTAAAGCTGATTTTTGACACTTTTTGATACACATCATCAGCACAAAGCCATCATAAATCTGGCCCACGGTTCTCTGTATTCCCAGCCTATGCACATTGTCACCCAATGCTATTCTCCTGGGTGCCCCATATAACGCTTTCGCAATGGCTCTAACTAGTATTCAAGGATAGCCCCTAAAGCCATTTACTATGGCCATATATTTCCTGTGCATTCCTATTGATTACTTCTTATTCTTCTTGAATGGTATCTCTTGATCACTTTCTTGGCTGCTATATGGAAAGCTGCTCATCTGTTACTCTGTTGATTACATAAATGTGAAAAAATGCATTTTCAATCGATTACAGGCAAGGAGTTAGGGCCAATATGACAGTGAACAAATGAACAATATTATCAGGTATTTGCCACACATTTCTACTAATGTGCCCGCTTTTAGTGGTAAAAGACTGGGACAGAAGGGAGAGGGAGAGTACAGGCCTGCAAGAAACTCCGGAAAATTATCAGTATCCTTTTTCTCGGGTACAAATCATCGCCTATACTAAGACAACAGTATCTAAAACATGAATTCACCTGGCTAGCTTATGAGCTGCGACAGTGCTCAATTGTTTAAGATTATAAACATATCTTAAAAACTAATCAGGTCAGGTTGTATTAGATTGCAAAAGGAGTCCATTACTTGGGCATAGAGTTCGACCTATATACTTTCGTTGGGAAAAAGGGCTTGGGGTAATAACAGAGAACATCCAAAAATCATGTGAAATTAACGGTTAGGCTTGCAAATGATACAAAAACAACAACTATGACTAAGTTTAAGGAAATTGGCCTTGTATGTCATCAAATATCCTTCATTGATTGTTTAGTTTATAGACCAGTCTATGGTGGGTCACCCAGTGGCCAACACATCCATCCATTCGGAGTGTGTGGGGCAACTGTTTGTCTCCAATTCCCTGATGATGCAAATCTTACCTAGTAAAGATTCAATCCATATTTTAGTACTAGCTTTAGGCCCCACATAGACCTGTGAGCCGTTGGTTAGGACCAATGACCTGGAGGTAGATATCGGTGGGTTACTCGTTACTGTTGTAGCATTCCAAAAAGAGGTCCAAAAAGGTTGCATGAATTGGCAATAAACTTGATTGTAGTGTTGGTTCTTTATGTATGTTAGGGCTTTTTCTGTCAATTTGTAAAAGCACATATTCAGATTGTATTTACCCTGACTAAGCTTCTGAGATAAGATTCCGAGGGGTGTTTATGATAAATCTAATATAGCAATTTATTCTCTTTTTCCAAAGATTCATTTCTGTCCTTCCCAGCTTTTCACCTCTTTTCAGAATCTCTTAGAATGCAGCCACATATATAATATTTCATGGTGGTCCACAGTTGTTATGGGGATCACCCGAGTGCTCATTGTGCTTGTAGGTGTTCATGAAAATTCTCCAGTAGTGACTTTTTTCCCTCAGGGAGTTTTGTAGTTGGAGGTATTCCTTCTCTATGCTTTTGCTTTAGGTAAGGAGCTCCCCATATGTAACAGTAAACAGATCTGAAACTACACCTATTTCAATGTCATTCTTTGTATTATTACATTATTAACAAAGATATAGTTGATTCTTGCTTCTGCCCCATAAACACAAGAAAGGAAAGCATACTCTGCCCCTCTTGGATGGAGCATGCACCAGGGCTGTAGAAGAATGTTGTCTACCATCAGAACTTTCAGGAAGCCCATCCTCTCTGGGACATGATCAATCATCAGATTCTGATCTCTCTGTTTTGAGAATAAAGTGTTTGAACTCTGAAACCTGTTGAGTTTCATGAAGAAAGCTTGTTTTGCGGTGTAGGGGACCTATAGGACTCCCACTTTGAACATTTTTTAACTTTTAGTTTTGCAAACATTTATCTGCCTTTCTAGTTTGTCCAAATTTTCAAAACCCTGATGGGCAGGTGCTGGTAAATAATAATTGACACCCTCCATTCCCTGTGTGGCACACTGGTTGTCAATCATTGATTTGTTGATCCTGAGACATATATCAACTTCCCCACCCAGAAACTCTTTAACTTCTCTGATTCCTCTGGAGACTGGTAAATGTATTGTAATAGCATGGTGTCTAGTCCCCTACTGTCAAAATATATCAGCATTCTTTTACCTTTACATTGTTGAATGATCCATTTCTGTTCAGTGATCAGAGAGAAAATCATCTTTCTCAAGCCATTATGGATAAAACATCTCCTATGAGAGAGTAGATGCCTGAAAATGGGACTAGATCTGAGAGTTTCAGTAGCAAAGATAAGGCTTGTTCTGTTCGATTATCAGAGGAAAGAGGGGTGGGAGAACTGGTTCTGTCTGTGTTCCTTAGTGTAAGAAGTGCAACCTGGTACCTGTCAGCTTTCTAATCTTGTCTAGATGGAGATGATAGACTGTGGCAACCAGTGAATAACAATCAACCCTTAATGTCACAATAGTTGATGGAAATCTTATTTTGCTCCTGGGGAATATCAAAACTTTAGGCAAGAGAAATGAGTAACATGCACTGATGATGCCACTCATAAAAGAAAACAGCCTAATAATAAGTTATGTTTTGTTTGTTTGAATCTGGTGGGGAGTTAAGTGGGGGCCTACAGAGTCCCATTATTCTGCTTTTAGGGGCAATCTGGGTTTATCAAGGTCTCTGATGGCGCGACTCTAAGGGCCACAGAGTTTACTGTTATCTCCCTGTCGAACTTTGGGTCTGAAAGAAGCACCCGTAGGAGGAGCTGTGTCAGCACTTAGATTGTGGGGAGAAGGCTGTTTGCAAAGAGAGTCTCACTTTCATTACTATGTCTGTTTGATCTTCTACAAATTTCTGTAACTCTTCTTGGCCATAGGACACTTTGATGTTATCAGCTGTGGTTGTTCTGATTGTTGGGTCTAGTAAACCATAGCCAATACCCTTATCTTTGAGCAGGGGGTGATGAGGCAAACATTTCTTCTGGATGGTATTCTGTGTCAAAGAAGTAGTCGGCAGAGAAATAACTAATGGCAGTCTTAGATGCCGGGCCATGTTTTGTGGACAACTTAAGAATTTGTTGGGCTTGTAAAGCAGTAGAAGACAGGCTATTGTGTGATGCGCTTTTGCATTGTCATCTTTGACATAGCCTGTGGGCATTTTGAAAATGTAAAAGCAGTTGGAAGTCAGGAGAAAGTACTTTCAGCATGAAGAGGGTCAAGAATTTGACTGTGTCAGTCCCTTCTTCAGTTTTCAGAATACCAAAGATCCAATAGTTGTCTCCTTGTGATCTAGCCTCCAAATGTGTGACATTTTTCAGGTGCTGTAGATCACCCCTCCAATCTGGTGTCTCGAGTAGTTTGATCTCAGTTTCATAAATCTGTCAATCCATGTTGTCAAGTTGCTTCTTAAATGTAGCCAGTTCATAGTGAAGTATTTTAAGTTTCTTGTTAGTATCTGTGGTGGCTTGCTGCACTGTGGTAAGTGAAGTCTGTATGCTTTTGAGTTTTAACATTAGAGAATGCAACATGAAAGATGACAGATTCATGTAAGAGAGGTGTAGCTATTTTACTTGCACCCTCCAGTGGTGTTTGAGTAGGACAGTTGTCTGACAGATTTCAGTGTAGACTTTTTTTTGTTCTGGCACCTGGCAGATATTCAACTATGAGTGCACTTCGACCTTGTTTCTCCTGATGTATGTTATTGCTAATGATGATAGTCAGGACTTCATCAAAACTGGAAAGCAATAGTTTTTAAGGTGAGGTAAGAACCCAGAGGTTAATGGCAGTCTTCACAGGCGGCACCACTTCTCTATTGTTGAACCTGGTTATTTCTTCATTAGAGTGGCTCCTACTAATGGCTACCTCATTTGGGTCTCATGTATTCATCATTCAGTTCCCAGCCTGATACATAATTATGGGTTCAAATGTTCATAAAAGGGTGAATCCTTACCCTACTATCCAACAAAGACCACAGAGCCACACCATATTTTGATCACCCTTCCGGTAGGTGCCCTCTGCTGCATGATACTGCCCACCTTTGTCAACCAGGGCTTATGCTGCTTTTCACACAAAGCCTTCTTCTCATCCCACAGGAGCCAAAGCCAGGACTTTACTATAAAATGTGAGGGAAGTGATGGTTTACGCTCGTGAAATTGACATCTGCAACAACAATGTGTGAATCCTCCAGACCAGAAGCTTTGAGCGAGGGAAGGAAACGGCTACTGCAGCAGAGCTGTTGTGGTGTGCGGCCTATGAAGTGCATGCAGGTAGTAAGGCACCCTCTCACTGCTTGTTTCTTATAGTTAGGGGTCACAGACCTATCACACCCCCAGTTTGTATAATTTCATGACTAGTAGAAACCATTAACCAGGGTATTGGAAAGAGTAGCCTATTGGTAGAGCTTACTTGGAGACATCTAAATTCCTCGAGGTCAGGCTCTACCTCCTTAATGAGGATGGTTGCAGTCCATGGACACATGCAAAAAACTGAATTTCCAGAGCTAGAGGCCTCACTCCGAGATGGTTATCTTCCTCGAGGTCAATCTCTACCTTCTTTACTTCATCTTTCTGATACTAATGCAAGCTCTATTTTTATTGGTGCATTCTGGTACTCCCATTGAGGTACCCATCACCACACTTAGGGCCCAATGTACAATGCCATTTTTGGAGTTGCAAAAGATGAAAATTGCGATTTGTGACTGGTATGCGCCCAGCATACAGTTTCGCATTGGCCCTGGTGAGGTGGCAGGCCCCAAGGCTGCAGGAGGGCTGCAGGAGAGCCACGCGGCCCCCTGCATACATAAATTGTTCAACCTTGGGGAGGTGGCAGTCCATGGGGAAGTTTTATGCCGTTCACCCCCTCCTTAAATTTCACATGCCCCAGTACATGGCCCACCTCAGAGGCTTCTTAAAAACAAGCGCAGGAGTGTGCACTTATTTGTTTCTTGATTTCTTCCACAAGTTTGCAGCAAAGTTTTGTTTTTTTAAAGGTGATTTTTTTTACTTTAGGAGGATCCCTATGAGACCCTGGCACCAGAGCTAGGGGGTAAGGGTGACTCTACCCTGGCCCCTTGTCTTACTTTGTTTACATTTTTTGTGGGACTCAGATGAAGCCAAGTCCCAAGGTGGCTTCCAGCACTTCCTGGTTGAAGTGTTGGCAGCCAATCAGAGCTCTGCAGATCTCAGCATGAGCTTCTTGTTATTTGCGAAGTCTTTGCAGCCATAGATATACAAATTTGGAATTCCTTTAATTTCTCAACAACTGCCAAATGGATTTAAACCAAATAACAAAAAAGCACAATCTGTATACCGAAAGCTACCTTTTTGCAACATTTTGAATAATTCCGTCCTGTAGTTCATGCTGTAGTCATGTTCAAAACTCCTATGCGAACTAACAATTTTTTTAACACCCCACATTTTCCTGAGCCTCCGTTTCACAGATCACCCCAAAACATTCTGTTTGCACAAGAATCAGGGGGGTACTTTTTAAAAAACTTTTCCTGAAGATTTGTCAAATGGTGCCAAAGATATAGACAAGTTAAAAAACACTTTTTCAATGGAAAGGTGGCTACTATATATATATATATATATATATATATATATATATATATATATATATATAAAATACGCTTTCTAATGTAAAGTTTAAGACACATGTAATAATACGCAACATTGAACTCCAGAGTTCTTCTGAATTCCTGTTATACAAGTGTTAGAGTTGGAGTTGCCATCAACATTCATTCTTTGTTCCTGTTACACATATTGGTGGTCATTCTGACCCTGGCGGTCTTTGACTGCCAGGGCGGAGGACCGCGGGAGCACCGCCGACAGGCCGGCGGTGCTCCAATGGGGATTCCGACCGCGGCGGTAAAGCCGCGGTCGGACCGGCACCACTGGCGGGGTCCCGCCAGTGTACCGCGGCCCCATTGAATCCTCCGCGGCGGCGCAGCTTGCTGCACCGCCGCGGGGATTCCGACCCCCCCTACCGCCATCCAGATCCCGGCGGTCGGACCGCCGAGATCCGGATGGCGGTAGGGGGGGGTCGCGGGGCCCCTGGGGGCCCCTGCAGTGCCCATGCCACTGGCATGGGCATTGCAGGGGCCCCCGTAAGAGGGCCCCTACATGTATTTCACTGTCTGCTGTGCAGACAGTGAAATACGCGACGGGTGCAACTGCACCCGTCGCACAGCTTCCACTCCGCCGGCTCGATTCCGAGCCGGCTTCATCGTGGAAGCCTCTTTCCCGCTGGGCTGGCTGGCGGTCTGAAGGCGACCGCCCGCCAGCCCAGCGGGAAAGTCAGAATTACCGCCGCGGTCTTTCGACCGCGGAACGGTAACCTGACGGCGGGACTTTGGCGGGCGGCCTCCGCCGCCCGCCAAGGTCAGAATGAGGGCCATTGTCATTTCAGAACTGAATTCATAGAATCAGGATATAGTTTCCAGTGGGAGATACACGTAGTACTATTCAAAGTCCTTTATAATTGGTGCCTGCCATGCTAGCTCACAGTAAGCTATGTAAATCACAGTAAGGGTCTTCAACACCCAAAGGCATGAATATTTTTCATTCATTCCAGTGAATAACTGCGAAGTTCTTCATCACAGTTATCTAACCATAAGGGATCGCTTTACCATACACTGCTATGTTCCCAAAAATATCCATGTTAGCTTTGCAGTTTAAATCCTTCCGCAAATGTTCTTTTTGCGTGAATTACCTCAGTGGCTCAGACCATCAAAAAGGGGATTCCAGAAGCAGCTTCTCATCACATCCAAAGTAGTATGGGTAATATTAGATTGCAGTTGCCTTTGTACACAGTTTTTTCAATACCACATATGTTTGTAAACCTGCAGTATTTACTGGAGAAAAAGGCAAATGCCCAAGTATTCACTTCTTTTAATAAAGTCTCAAAGATAATAAAATGTTTCTAGAAGGCAAATATGCATCTAAATTATGTGCCCAACACTTTTTATAATAATATAGTGACTGCTGTATGCACTACAGCTATTGCCATTTTTTAACAACAATTTACAACATTGCTCATTTTTGTAAGGCTGGAAAAACTACAGTGAATAGTAAAACATAATGATGTTATACCCAAGAGGGAATTTAATATTTTATTGATACATCTGCCTCACTTTTCAGCACAAATACATTGTATGTGCACACACCCATTAACATATGCAGAGTCTCGGGTGCGTGGCCAAGAAAGAAGTTTGCATTGTGTTTATATAGCTTGCGCCTTCGTCTGGGCAAAAATATAGCTACACATACTTCTCCACATACAAACATAATTGAATGCAGTGAGCAGACTCACACACACCAGAATTCACACAACAACCATTTGCCACATTCACATATAGTTGTCGCACAAGGACATCACTGGCACTTCCAAAATGTTTTGTGCTTTTTGGTCAAAAGCTTAAGTTTAACATGTTATTCAACAGCTTATTTTACAACTCAGTGCTAGTACAATGTGCCTGGTTATATCTTAGTACTGTGCCTGATCAATCAGTCCTACAGAGTGGAAATAGGTTACACATATGCGGTCTTATAAACATTATGGCCCTCATTACAAGTGTGGTGGTCTAAAGACCACCACACTCGTGTTGGCAGTCGGACCGCCACCAAAGTGATGGTCTGACCTCCACATTATGACCGTAGTGAAAGCGCTGCCATGGGGATTACGATTCCCTTGTCTGCCAGCTTTTGGATGGTGTTTCCACTGCCATGCAAAGGCTGGTGGAGATGGTGTGCAAGGGACCCTAGGTGGGCCCCTGCACTCCCCATGCACATGGCATGGGCAGGTCAGGGCTCCCATGGGCAACTCCACACACCGCAACACTGCTGCCGGCTCGATTATGAGCTGGTGTCAATGTTGTGGTGAGCTTCCCAATGGGCCAGTGGGTGGAAATGCTGTTTCTACCCGCTGGCCCAGTGGGAAACTTGAAACAGGGCCAGCTAGCAGAAGACTGGAGAGGCAGTCTTCCAACCCAAAGAGTTTGGCGGGTGGTCTCTACCACCTGCCAAACTCATAATAAGGCTATATCTTGAATAATAATGAGGATGACTGCATTCCATGGATGTATGCAGATAGCTGAAACATGATCTCTACATTCTTATTCCCAATGTGCTGGTACTAGGATCCCTCTTTGAACAACTGCTCCCTTGCTAAGTGGACAGGGGAGAATGCTGCAGCCTATGGGACTGCTTTATTCCCCCACACTGCCCTCAGCTGTCATTCCTTTCTGTAGAAGATCCCTCAGGTTCTATTCTGCAAATGGTTACCAAATGACAAAGACTTGTAATACTTTTTCAATACTTTCAAGTCTTAATGGTCACAACTAGGGGTGTGTACAATTAATATAATTTGCTTTAGTATAATTAGACAAAATTTCCAAAAATTATGCGAAGTTACGCTAAAAGCATCTAAAGCACAAAAAGATGAGAGTATGAATTTCACATGAATTAACTCGAATGAAACCGCATGCCATGCAATGCAAGTGGGACGATTTTGAACAGGAAGTAACACTGCCTTTAGCCCGCTCATGGTTGTACCCTATGTGTGTTCCCTAAGAAAACAACATCCATTTCATTGCTGATCATTCTTCCCATTTTTTGAATTTTCTTGTCACTGTTTCTCTTGTTTTTTGTTACCCCGCCTCCAGAGCTAAAGTAGAGTTATGGAGAGGGCCAGCACCACAGGAGGCCTGCTCCAGAACAGCTAGATATGAGAGGGAATACCCCAGGCTTATTTTTTCAGAGGAGGAGGTGGCAGGTGGGAGGCCGAATAAATGGTACCTTATTATAAAGAAGAAGGAGCACTGGGGGTTAGTGCGACAAAGGATTCACCACCTTAGCAGTAGCCCAGGGACCCAGCAGTAGAATATGCATCACTCCTAGGCCATTGACCACAAGCAATACATGGGGACCTGCTTGGGAGTGCAGCGTCATAATTTTTTGGATGGAAATGTTTGAGGATATTGATCATGTCCTAACGTATGCAGCGGCAGCCAGAGCGCACGGTTTTCTGACCACATTGTTATAAAGAAAAAAAATAATATATATATATATATATATAAGTCACCAGTGGGTAGTTATAGTTGGGACCTACTTTCTATAGAAAAAGCATTTTTACCTTGTCTATATGTTTGGGCCACTTGACGAATCATCATGAAATTTTCCAGAAAATGTGTCAAGTTGGGCCTTGATGTGCGTCAGAAGTTTTTTTGCGTGATCCGTTGAGTGGGAGCTATAAGAAAGTGAGGGACACAAAAAAGTGAGTCTTGTTATTTCCAAAAGGGATTTTAGACACAACTGCTGCCCGAACCTCTCAATGGAATTACACCAAATTTAGTAGAAAGGTTGCATTTGGTCCAGAAAGCAACCTTTTGGTATTTGGTATAAATCCATTCAGTAGTTTTTGAGATATTGAATGAAAGACACATTTTATATTTAGATGCGTAAACACTTAGTGCGTAAACACTTCGCAAATCCTCTTGATTTTGTGCAGATATCTGATTGGCTGCCAATACTTCAACCAGGAAGTGTTAGCAGCCATTTTGGGACTCAGCTTTCGCTGAGTCACAAAAAATCACAAAAACAGAAGAGGGGTTAGGGTGTGAATACTCTAACCCCCCTAGCCTTGGTGCAGAGATCCCCCTAGTACACCACCAGGGAAAAAAAAAACATTTAAAAAAAAATCATGGCAAAATTCACGAATATTTGTGAATTTCGCAGTGATTTAAAAAAAAAAAAAACAAGTGCGGTCTCCCAAGTTTGTTTTTTAATATTTCCCCAAGTGGGCCAGCTCCAGGGGAAATATGTTTTATAAAATAGTGTTTCCCAACTCAACATAAATCACTGTGGAATTGCTGTTTGTTTCAAAATTTGTGACTTAGACTGATTTGCGTTATTTGCAAGGATGTGACCATGCATAAGAGTTTTTATGCAGGCACATAGATTGCTTCTGCAAACTGTTTTTAATCCAAGTGCCAGACCCATGCCATGCTGCATTCAAGGCAGTAAAACACTGTGTGCAAAGGTATGCTCCTAGCATGCAATTTCTCCCTAATAAGTGTTCGGGTCTCCAATTTGTGATGTATAAAGTACACAGTTTTCTGTGTTCAATGTTCTCGGTTTTTAAATGTGACATAAATCTGAGTACCCAAAATACTTCTCTGAATTGCCGGTTGCCATACATTTCAGTATCTACGTCACACAAATTTGATTTATTAATGCACGCTTTGTTTTCATCAAATTAACCTCATTCTCTCGTTTAATAATATTAAGGAGTGGACACCCATGAGATAGTTTGAAGGTATTGTTGTATGTTCAGATCCCCATTTTGTTTTGTTTTGTTGCATATTGTCTTATGTTCCCCATCCTTACTGCTCCATTCCAACGTGGGCCTACGTAGGAATGTGTTAGAAGAAGCCTAGTGATGAAGTAAGCCACAATTCATGGGTTAGCGCAGTTTTTTCAAACGTTGGTTCTGTGTTTAATTTTTGGTAGGTGGCCGCCCACTGTGGTGGGGGAACTTACCGATATTTTCTTGTCCCTTTTGTGATAGTGGACTTTTCTTGCCACATAAATTGAAAATGAAAAGTGAAACAGTTGACATAAGCAAGTCGATTCAAAGTGTCAAAGTTGCCATGAGCATGAGTGTGAAGGAGAGGCACAGAAGGAAAAAGAAGTTCGGTCGCTGTCAAACATATAGGCAAATGTGCAATTATCCATGTAACAGGGTTTGACCCGAAGGTGGTAACAAAACCGCCCCAAAGGCGGGACTAATGTAAAGCATTTACCAATGACATCAAACGACTTTTGAAAGGCAAGCCTGTGAATGAGTGATAGTGATGGGCTTGAGGTGGGCGTGGTTAAAAGCTCACATAGATACCAACACGTCAGAAAAGCAGCGCTTGCGACCTAAAAAGTGGGAGTCTTGAGTCCTAGACCCCCACTTAGTTGCAATGGTTAGAACATCATCTTACGCTCACTGCACATGCCAGGGACAGGAGAAAGGAAATGGTGACAGCAGAGGGCTGTGTAAAGAATACTTTGGTACAGCAAATTGTGGCACTTAGTCGTGATTTGAAAGGATAATCTGTCAAAGACAGATACAATCACTTGTTTTGAGCAAGGTGTGCTATGATATTTGTTTAATATTAACACATTGATTTTTAGGCCATCAATAGATATATTTGTACGGCTAGTTTGAGTTGAGACAAGGGCTGGAGTGAGCAGTGCTAAGCAGGCCTCTGTTGATTTACCCAGTTTTTAGATATGGCTACAGCCCAAAATACTGAATGGAATTAGATCAAATTTGGCAGGAAGCTGGATCTTGGTCCACAGATTGTGCCTTTTGTGATTTGGTGTAAGTCTCTTCCATAGTTGTGGGTTTATTTAAGGTTAATAAATATAGCTGTGTAGGGACGTGGATCCTCCACAGATTTACCTGCGGAGGAGCCACTGAGCCGGTGGAAAAGCAAGACCCTGATTGTCTGGCTGCAGACTGACATAAAAATTGCAGCCGCCAATGTAGCCCAATTTTGTTTTTCTTCCATTACGGGGCTCAATGCGGCCCACCCTTGTAAATTTGTGAATGATTTGCACATCCAGAGAAAAATGAAAAAATACATCCTTTTCATCTAACCCCAAGCTGTGCACGACTGAAGGGAGTGCACTTCGTGGGTGTGGGTCCATACAGGAGGGTTGGCCCCAGGACCCGGCTGTAGGCCAGGCCCTTCGGCCAATGCCTCCACACACAGACAAAGGCCATGTGTGGTGGTCCCAATATTAATGTGAGTGCAAAAAAAAATACCAATTCACTGGAAAAAACAAAGGTTACAAAGACATTATAGTTAGGTTGACGTTTTACCCATAAAAAACGTAGAAATTGAGAAGTTATACTTACAGTTATATATACTTATAGCTAGGACTATGTTTACATATGAAAATCATTGTTTGACTTGCCTACATCTTTGGCTCCATTTGACAGATCTTCATGAAATTTTCCTCAAAAAAGTGTGTTGGTAATTCTTGTTGC
This sequence comes from Pleurodeles waltl, assembly GCF_031143425.1. Lineage (NCBI taxonomy): Eukaryota > Metazoa > Chordata > Amphibia > Caudata > Salamandridae > Pleurodeles > Pleurodeles waltl. The sequence goes on from NC_090442.1 coordinate 553,596,031, forward strand.
ACATGGAAAGTTTTGGGGTGATCAGTCAAGCAGGGTTCGAGAAAAGGTGGGGTCAAAAAAAGTGCATTTCCCATGTTAATTCACATAGGAGTTTTGAACAGCCGGAGCTGCTAGATGGAATGACACCAAATTTGGCAAAAGCTAGATTTTGTTCCCCAAATTGTGCTTTTTATTATTTAATGTAAATCTGTTCAGTAGTTTGCAAGATATTAAAGGAACCAAATTTTGATATCTGTGGTTGCAAAGCCTTCATGAAGAATGATGAGGTTGCACAGGAAAATAGAGAACTCTGATTGGCTGTCAACACTTCAACCAGGAAGTGTTGGCAGCCATATTGGCATTGGGCTTTAGCCGAGTCCCACAAGGAAAAGGAACACAAAAAAAAGAAAAGGGTGCAGGGTAGGAATGCCCTGACTCACAGGCCTTGGGTTCTCAGAGGGACCCTGCCAGGGCAAAATAGCACTTTTTAAAAACAAACTGTTGGTGCTAATTTGTGACAAAAAAAATTAAATTAACAAACAAACACGGTCTCCCAGTATTGTTTATATTAAACCCCCTGAGTGAGCCAGGTCCTGAGGACATGTAAACATATTTTATTTTAAAAGGGGGGGGATGCACTGGCCCCCCATAGGTATTTTATGCCCCAGGGCCCACCACCTTGCTGGAGCTTATATAAACTATAACAAGGGGCCACACAACCCCCCAGTTCCTGGGGACCACCACCTCCCTTGGGCTTTAATTATAAAAATTGTGCGGTTAGTACCATTACCATACCCAACATCCTGGGGTGGCTAAAAGCTTGCTGCATGTAGCCAAAGGGCATGTGTGGCATATGGTTGGCAGAAGGACCTGGATGATGGGCAGAACTGCACCTTACCCCTTAGGCAGTCAAGATCCAATGAGCAACCGACTATTCACACTCCCCACCCCAAAATAATAAGGGGGTCATTCTGAGCCTGGCGGCCGGTGGCCGCCAGGGCCACCGACCACGGGAGCACCGCCAACACGCTGGCGGTGCTCCCGAGGGCATTCTGACCGCGGCGGTTCAGCCGCGGTCAGAAAGGGTAAACCGGCGGTCTCCCGCCAGTTTACCACTGCCCTTCAGAATCTTCCATGGCTGTGGAGCGCGCTCCGCAGCCATGGGGATTCTGACACCCCCTACCGCCATCCTGTTCCTGGCGGGTCTCCCGCCAGGAACAGGATGGCGGTAGGGGGTGCCGTGGGGCCCCTGGGGGCACCTGCAGTGCCCATGCCCATGGCATGGGCACTGCAGGGGCCCCCGTAAGAGGGCCCCGCAAAGTATTTCAGTGTCTGCTAAGCAGACACTGAAATACGCGACGGGTGCAACTGCACCCGTCGCACCCCTGCAACTACGCCGGCGTCCTCGTTTCAGGGGCATTTCCTCTGGGCCGGCGGGCGCTCTTTTGGAGAGCGCCCGCCGGCCCAGAGGAAATGTCTGAATGGCCGCCGCGGTCTTTTGACCGCGGTGCGGTCATTCAGCGGCGGTACCTTGGCGGACGGCCTCCGCCGTCCGCCAAGGTCAAAATGACCCCCTAAGTGTTTAACATTTTATTTCAGTTGCCCTGGCTTCCACAAGATAACAAGTGGGCTGTACTGGTTCCCTTGTTCCTCCATAGAGTGCTGACGAAATCTCACATGAGAGTACTGAGGGAACAAAATGCCCCAAAATATATTATGGCCATGGGAGAGGTCCCCATAGGAGACTGGGGATTAGGGTATACCTATCCTGCCCAGTATTACTTTAACAATCACTCAACTCCTGTGAGGCAGTCATAACCTTTTTTTCTGACATGACCAGTCAATGAGATCACAGGGTCTAGCGGGACCCAGGCCCAAACAACCAATCAAAATGTTCTATTTGTAAAATTTGTGATACCAGTGATCCAGATATCTCAATTTTTTAATCTTAAAAAAGGCCTGAACAGATTCACATCAAATCACAAAAAGCATACTTTCAAGGTAAACAACTTCCTTTCGGCTAAATTTGGTAAACTTTTTTGTGCAGTTTTCTCTGTATCGCCATAAAAAATCCTTTAGGAAATTGCATGGGAAAACTGTTTTGGCAACCCCTCTTTTTTCATCCTCCACTTAAACGATCACTCTGAAACTTTACCAGAAGGAGCAGAGGTGGATGAACTTCTTTTTAAAACTCCTCCAAAGGCAGCAATGTTAAACAGGAAACACTGTTCCTATGGAAAATATTACAGAGTAGTGGAAGCTACTGAGTAGTTGTAGTTAGGATTCCCAGGTATAGGAATTCTTTTGAATTTTGGTTGCTAATAACTTTGTGCCGCTTGACAAATCTCCGTGAAACTTTGCAGATGATCTTTTAAAGTACTACAGGTAGGTAGGGTAAGTGTTTTCTTAAGTTATAAGGCATTATAACATAATGTTCTGTTGTTGCAGTACTTTTGTGATATTGTGCTGTATTTCCATGTATTTTGTGGAAGTACCTCAGTAAGTAGCTATGATAATTTTTTATGTTATTGTGAGAAACCAGGATTTTTGCCCTCGTTTTGACTAATAGATAATGGTATTCTGTCTCAGATGGTGCCCTGGGCCCTCCCAGGGTCTGTGTTCTGATTAAAAGTGCATGCTAATTACATTTAATTACAATTGGTACTGACAACCTACCTGTAAGTCCATAGTACATGGTAGGGCATTAATGCACTTACATGTGCACTGTTGTATGGCCTGCTGTAATTTTCAAAGTCAGCCTTGCTTTGCAGGCAGCTCTTAAATTAAAATTATATGCATATTCATCTTCAGAATTAAAGGTACTTCCAAAGTCTCAAACTATATTATTTTTCCATGTAAGTCACCCTTATGGTCCCCGTAGGTGTCCCAGGGGTAAGGTGCCTTTTATCTATAAGGAGGGACATTACAAAAGATGTTTTATAAGCCTTGTTTTTTTTTCTATTGTGGTGCATTGGTTCCAAAGGCTAATACATGAAGGGTTTATTTTACTTTTGGACGGAGTGAGCTAAAAATATCATTCAAGATATCAAATTAGTAGTAAGAATAAATCCAATACCTTGCCAATGTTATATTTATTATAACTATTCAAGGATAGAGTTTTAGAGCTATTTTCTAAAATTACCTAAAATCATCCCAGTTGTAGCCTTTCCTGACTGACCAGCTTTTGACAGGTTGAGCCAAGCTCCCTTATTGAGATGTGAAGTGGCCTCGACTGAGACAAACGAACCATATGGTGGGAGGAGAACTGCAGCAACAGATGACAGAGCAGGAAGGGGGGCTGGGTGGCCAAACTGGTCTTCAAAGGTGTAAAAGACATTTTGGACAGAAACCAGACCTCTCCTATTCCCTGCACCCCCAGACAGATGGGATGCCCAGTAATTAGATTAAGAGAGGGAGTGGAAGGGGAAAGTTAGGGAAAGTTAGCCATATAAGTAGGTTGGGTTAGTCAGACCTTAACCTCCAGCAGAGAGTTTCTCTATTTTGGATTTTTAGAGAACAATGCTTTCTGGGACATGAATAGGCCATACTTTGGAGGAAGTGGTCATACCTGAGGGTACCATTGTGTACCCCATTGGTCCGGCATGTCCCCAAGCTTGTTCCACCAGAAACATGGACAAATATGGGAGAGCTGTCTAGAAACTCAGATCCCCACCTGACAACTTTTGGAAAAGGACTGCCCTTCTAGTCTCTTGGACTGCACAAGAGAGGACTGCACTCAGAAGGACAGCACCTGCAACACTCACAAGACTTCACAACAAAAGGACATTGCCTGTCTTAAAGGATTAGGAGTGGACTCCCTGATCAGCAACAAGTAGAAATGTGCTGGAAGGGCTACCTTCAACATCAGCAATAGGGATAACTTTGGCTGCCAAGCTTCCTCTGAATTTTACTTGTATTGACCAGGTGCATTGTGGGAGTTGTAGTCCCAGACTGCAAGAGGCACAACAGAGCTTCTGAGACCCTAGATGGTTCTGTGGACCACTTTTCTGCATCAAGAAACATTCTGGAAGTAAGTGTAAAAGTGTTACATCACGGCCAGCCAGAACATTTGACTGTCCCCCTGGTTAGAGCAACCTCTTTTTAACCCTTTGAATGCTATTTGCTTCTAAGAGCAAGCTTTACTTTTAATTTTTACAAATTCATATATCTTGTTCCCTACATTGGATTTCTGTCATTTTGGTGTCATTTTACTTGTATATATATAAGCTATTTTTATAAATAGTTTTTGGATTTTTATTGTGCCTTGTTTTTTGCTCATTTACTGTTTTGTTTATACTAAATGCTTTGCACACCTGTCTCCTAAGTTAAGCTTGAAAGCTAGGGAGCCAAGCTATCAAGGGTTGAGCAATGACTAATTTGTTGAGACCTTGACTGGGCCTTATTTGCGATTGTGGTCTCATTACTAGCAGCAGGTACCTACCTGCACCTTCTAATCATCCACTTTCCCACAGTGATTCTCTAATGACTGCCTTGACAAAAGGTAAAGTCAGACGCAGTTTTAGGTATACTTTGGCTGTGATGTGTGTTATGCCTTTGGGTATAGAAAAGTATTAGGTTTGATGTTTCCCCTACTGATTACCACTTTGTCAAAATGGTAGTAGGTAGGGATAATATTTATAATGTTTTATATACTTTAAAGAAAATTTAGAGAGTTAAAATTAATTTAAAAATAAATATGTAGAAACAATGTTAAATACACTGTACCACAATATAGTTACAAGTATAGTGCACTACAGTGTACTTTCTTCCTATAACATGTTTAAATCTACACAAAAAGTCTACTGATTACCACAGTAATGTTTACAAATCACACTACTATAGCTATAGTTGACCACTCTACAATGCACTGTATTCTGAGAAATGATGTAATTTCACATATCAAAAGTCTTACTATGATTGATATGATTTTACATGCTAAAAGTTATATATTATGCAAAGGTATAGCCAGCACATAGAGAAAGGATGAGTTATAGTTATGTAGTGTGGCACTTGATGCAAGAAGAATGTGTACAGAGGTGAACAAAGTATAGTAAGTTGAAGGTAGTGCATAACTCAGAAATGTTACTTCTAACAAGTGGTGCATGCATTAGACATTTTATATAACTATAACTTCATAATTTCTCCAGTTTGTAAGGCTTACCCTTGATTTGCATATAAAGAATAAAGTTTTACTAACTATGACCAAGTTTTACCTCTGATTTTTGATTAAATGTAAATAAGTTTTATTTTTTTAAATAAAAATGTGTTTCAATTCATAGCTTTGAGTGTCATTTAGATAAGTGTTGTTAAGTTTTGTTAAGCACAATTTAGTAAAGTAAGAACAGTGTCAAACAGTATAGTGTCATAGAGTCTAGTATTGTGGAGTGGAAGACACTGGAGTGGAGTAGAGTAGAGTGATTTCAAGTAAAGTGTTATGTAGTGCAGTGGTATGGTTCGTCATGAGGCGGAATTGAGTACTGAACAGAGTAGTGGCATGATGTACAGTGGAATGGCATGTTGTACAGAACAGGTAAGTGTCGTACAGTGGAGGCCCATTGAATGTAAAGTTTTGGAGGTGAGTGTTGTGGAGTGGAGTGGCGTATCGTCGAGTGACATAGAGTTGGACTGAGTATTGTGGAGTGGCATAGAGTGAAGTATGGTGTGCTATGCGGTGTAATATAGGGGCATACAGTGAATTACAGTATTGAACCTTGCTACCTGAGGGTTCTGAGCGATATTGTCGGCAACTCAACCATCACTCTCAGGGCTTCTTTGATGTCACTCAGAACCCCTCAGTGAAAAAAATCTGCATAATTCACTGTTACACACCTACAATTATATATGTTATGTATGGCTTTCATAGAGAGCTTCTATCATTTATTTCAATTTGCAATTGTGATTACTCACTGCTATGATACAACAACAGGTGATAAAACTTGTCAGTCACTGTTGCTATGTCATAAAGTACTTCGAGGCCAGACTGACAGGGCTCACTGAGGGATGTATGTCAGAACAACAAATGCTCCAACCACCGATGCCTGAACAACGAGGTCTGAACAACAACCTCGTTGTTACCACTAATGCCTTTACCACAAATGCCTTAACAATGATTTTTCGTTGTAAAGGCATTCCTGGTAAAGGCATTAGTGAATGACATGCATGGTTCCAGCATGCGTCCCCTTGGCCCCCCACCCCTAAAAATTACGCCAACCACCCCCATCCCCACAACACCCCAAACCCCCATCCCCAAAATTACCTCAACCCCAACCCCCTCCCCTAAAACCTAAAGCACTCCAACCCCCACCCCACCCCTAAAACCTAAACCCTGACCCTCCCTCTCCGCCCCTAATCCTTAATAACACCGAGCCCCCCATTCTACCCCCAAAAACTAAAAATACCCGACTCCCCACCCCGCCCCTAAAACCTAAAGCACCCCAAGCCCCCACCCCACCCCTAAAACCTAAACCCTGACTCCCCTCCCCTGCCCCTAAAACTAAAAATACCCCAACTCCCCACCCCTGCCCCTAAAACTTAAAATACTCCGACCCCCCTGCCCTTAAAACAGCCCCAGTCCCAGCCCAACTTACCTCCTCCTTGATTGCGTTGTCCAACTCCCTTCTTCTGTGCCTTAACCATGCATGTAGGTGGTTCAGCTCATGCGTGGTTAAGGCCCTGAACAAGAAAGTAGTGGAAAACAAAAGCGTTGTTCCGCTTTCGTTTTCCACTACTTCGTTGTTCAGGACTCGTTGTTCGGGATGCTTCCCCTTGCTGAGAGCCGGTCAGTGCAGCTGTGCTTGCCTGTTTTGGATGAAAGCAGAAACCACAGCTGCATCAGAGGGAAGGAAGGCCGAAAGTTGGTAGGGTTAGTCAAAGATGGCAGGCAAGTTTTTATTTTTTAACCTTTTGGACAGGTATACATAACAGATGCCATGTTATATATGTGGACAACCTCTATAACTACCTAATCCCGTGACACATAGAATGAGAAAAGTTCTGACAAATTAAATGAACATTTAATTTACAAGCACAAAGAGTGAGATCAACTCACTCTTTGTACTTGAACAATGAGTGAGATCATCCATTTTGAAGCTGGGTTTCAAAATGGCTGCCAACACTTCCTTGTTCAAGAGTTGTCAGCCAATCAAATCTCTGCACTAGATCGGGAGGATTCGGGTTGTATTCACGCCTCTAGATACACAAATGTGGTTGTCTTTTAGGTCTAGTTGTATTAAGGTTCACAATAGTGAATACCAAATAGTGATTTTTAGCAAATCACTAACTGGGGTTTTCAAAATGCGATGTAACAACACAATCGCAAAAATGTTTGTGATTTCATAAAATTCCCAATCACAAATAGCGAGTACCAAATAGCGATTTGGTATTATAGCAAATTAGTATTTTGAAATCAAAAATTGCGATTTTTGTATTTTGGAGCAGCGTGATGACATCACAACCAGGAAGTGAGTCAGTGCATGCTGTTTCCAGAAGCCTGAGGTGCAGGGGCAGGCAGAGAGATCTAGCACAGCACCAGGGAGGCACTCAAGAGTGTCAGCCAGGACCAGAAAATACTATGGCCACTAATAGGAATGGGAAGGAAAAAGGAGAGAGGAAGCGCAAACTGAAATTCAGTGAGCAGGAATTGGAAGTGCTCACAGAAGAGGTGGTCAAGAACCATGACCAGTTATTTGGAAAACACTCAATACAGGTCCCAGAAAGTGAGAAGAGAAAAATGTGGACTGACATCAGACCAAAATATGTGCGGTGGATGTTGTGCAGCGTTCATCGAGGAGACACACAAGGGCTGGTATGACTTGTGTTCACATGCTGAGGAGAGGGTAGCAAGTAGGCTGAATGAGGCAAGGAGCACTGAAGGAGGGCCACCAACACAGACACTGTCCACCCCATGGAAGACATGGTGGAGTCAACACTGCTGCCTGAAGCTGTTAGTGGTGTCACTGACATTGACACCTCAGGCACACCCTGCACCAGCAAAGGTAAGTGCAGTAATGATTTGAATCACCATAAGTGAATGTGCAAATTCCCCTTTGAAACTAGCAATTGCACTATGCACAGTGATAAGTAGTCAATGCCATATATTACATTTAACACAACAATGCCTTATGGAAGTTGTAGTCCATATCCCTAAATTGCATCTCCTACATAAACAGCAAGATAGTGTAAAACCAAACATAAATAACACAACAGATAATTAAAGATATTATGCCAGGATAAATGTTTATCATTTAAGTAACTGTGAGAGTACAAATCCAAGAATGACATGCTGCTCATTGTTGTTGCAGATGTTCCGGGCCCTAACGCAGCAGAAAGTGAAAATGAAGGAAATGGCGAAAGTCAGCCAGTCTGATTCAAACACCATTGAGTCCATCATATAAGCACCTGATTGTGTATATTGTATACCTATGTCCTATTCACACACATATATTACCTGAAATCAAGGCAATAAATGTGCTACCTACAGCAGTAAATGAAAGTAGACGTGGTGTTGTCATTACTTACATCAGAAATAGTTGGCCGTAATCTCAGCACGGCTTTGTCTGCCCTCTGCTGCACTGGATCTATCTGCTGGGTGAAGGGGTGGCAGAGGATTGTCATCCTCATCAGAGTCAGGCTCTGTGGGTTCCACTAGTTTGCCTCTCATCATTGCAATGTTGTGCAACATAGCACATGTGGCCACGATTTTGCAGGTGTTTTCCGGACTGTTTTGCTGTGCAGGTATCTGAATCAACTCTTTTGCAGGCTGAAGGTCCTCTCTATCGCACTATGTATCCTCCTGTGTGCTACATTGTATCTCCTTTCACTTAGCATCGCAGGATTGAGATAGGGTGTCAAGATGAAGGACCACACTGCAGATGCACTGTCTCCTCGAATGACAGGGAAGTAAAATGAGTTTTTGTTATCTGTGACATCACATAGAAGTTATGCAACATTGTTAACTGTTACATTACCAAGTTGGTATTATTCGCCAAGCTCCCCAGCAAGAAGCCTTGTGTGTATTCCACTGTGCCTACAGATGTAGGAATCATGTGTGCTACCTGGGTATCTGGCCAACATCCGTTATTAAGTTGGAGGCATTGTATATGACCTGCATGTTCATGGAATGTGTAGTATTTCTGTTCCAATAAACATACTCTGTGGCAGATAGCTACATGTGTCCCATCAATGCAGCCAATGACATGTGGAAAATGGGCTTCCTTGTAGAAATCAAATTTTGTTTTCCACAAATCCTTTGGGGTGTTGTGGAATTTTATGTGCAGATGGATTTTGGTTAGTATGGCATTTAGGAATGAATTAAAGAAGCGTGAAAGCACACTTTGAGAGACACCTCCAGCTGCTGCCATGACCCCTTAATAGCTTCCTGAGGCTAGAAGGTGCAGGGAGCACACAACCTGTACATGAGTGGGTATGGCATTGGTTCTGTATGTGTTTTGCTGCAGTACGGGTTGTAAATCATCTATTAAGTCAAGTATTATGGCTAAGTATAACCTGAACTTCTCTGTCCGATCAAATCGGGTAATGCGCTCTCTAAAGATGTGCTCCTGTCTCTTCCTCCCTCTCCTCAAACCTGCCAGAATCTTCATCTTCCTTGCCATGACATAGTGTACAGCCATTGTGGAAAAGGTATGTTGCAGTCTGGGCCTCTTCATATAGGTTGCACCCGTTTACCACCTGATTTAAATTTGTGGTAAATTGCACATGCAAAAACCCATTTTGCGACTAATCACAATTTGCGAATGCTTGATACATTGAATTGCAATTCGGTAATTGCAAACCACAGTGTGTGATTCACATTATCTCCTAGCAATTTTAAGGAATTGCTATTTTACCGTTCCCTTAAATTTGCACTGCGAATGCCTTTAATGAAAGGCGATTTTGGATTCGTGAACAGTGGATTTTACTGATTCGCACCGTTTGCAAATGCAAAATCCTTTGATACATCTAGCCCTTAATATTTCCAAAAATACTGAATGGATTTACACCAAATAACAAAAAGGCATCTTTCTGGACCAAATGTTTCCTGCCCGCCAAATTTGGTGTAATTCTATCCAGTGGTTTGGGCTGTTGTTGTGTTCAAAATCCCTAGGGGAAATAACTTGGGGAACACACTTTTTTTGACCCCCCCCCCCTTTTTCTCAACCCCTGCATGACGTATCACCCTGAAACTGTTGCTTCACAACAAGACCCTTAGGCACAATCTTTTGTAATATTTCTTGAAGATTCATCAGAGAGCTCCAAAGATATGGCCAAGTCAAACAACACTTTTTGAATGGAAACTAGGCCATAACTATAACTACCTACTGGCTACAGCCAGGAGGTCAATTTATATATATATATCTATATAAATCTATATATATATATATATCTTTATATAATAATATAATAGGTTACAGGGATGTTATAGATAGGTTGTCATTTTGCCCGTACAAACCCATTGGGATTCAGCAGTTATAGTAATATTTTTATTAGGAACCATACCTCATTGCCCAAAGTTACTTTCCGGAATGAGTTATAGTTTCTTCGGATAAGTATAACTATAACTATAACTGCTGAATTTCTATGGTTTTGTACTGGTAAAACGTCAACCTACCTATAATGTCCCAGTAACCATTGATTTTTCAGAGAATTTCACTCAAAACATTGATGTTATAGGTAGGCTGACATTTAAATGTACAGACCCAGAGAAGTTCATCCTTGTAACGTTTTATTTTTTCAGTGAATTTCTTTGTTTTTTTAACGTGAAGAAATTTTAATTACTATGAGGGCCATTACAACATTGGCGGTAAAAGCCGCTTACTGCCGTGCAGAAGACCGCCAACACACCGCTGCGGCTGCGGAATTCCGCCACAGCTATTATGACCCACAGCTCGGAATGCGCCAAAATTTAGACACCCACATAAGTCCGCCACACCAAAGGTCAGTGATAAACTGGCGATACCAAAACCGACACCGTCACGGCAACAGGAATACGCTCACACTATCACGACCCACGAATCCATGCGGCGGTCTTTTAACCGCGGTATTCCATTGGTGGTACACACCGCCGCGCTCAAAATACACACACTCTCACAAAACACTACCAAATTGGACAATTCCAAAAACACACACCTGATACACATACACACACCACTCCCACACATCCAATACAATATAAAACAGACACCCATTTCACCCACAAACCCCTACAACAAAAGTTGCAACAGAAGGCAAGAGAGAGACACCACCAGAAACAACACTAGCATCCACAGGCGGCACTCAACACCATCACTCACACAACATCCACGCACCTCACACTACACACCCCTAAATATCACCCCACACATCACAACACACACCGCCCCACACATCACCCACACCACACCATGGCACCGCAAAGACACCCAAGGTTTTCTGAGGAGGAGCTCAGGGTCATGGTGGAGGAAGTCATCCGGGTCGAGCCACAGCTATTCGGATCACAGGTGCAGCACACCACCATAGCTAGGAAGATGGAGCTATGGCTCAGAATCATGGACAGGGTCAACACAGTGGGACAGCACCCAAGAACACGGGAAAACATCAGGAAGAGGTGGAACGACCTATGGGGTAAGGTGCATTCCGTGGTCTCAAGACACCAGAGTGCAGTTCAGAGGACTGGCGGGTGGCCCCCACCTCCTCCCCCACAACTAACAACATATGAGGAGCAGGACTTGGCTATACTGCATCCTGAGGGCCTTGCAGGAGTAGCAGGATGAATGGACTCTGGTAAGTCAAGTTTTAACTACTTCATCCCCCACCCTACCTGCATGCTATCACATACCCCAACCCTCGCCCTCACCCCATCACTCCAACTCCTCACACATGTCCCACTATCACAAACCACACATCACAAACCCAAGCCCTGCATGCAACATCAAAGCATGGACACCCATCACCAAGGCATGGCCACTGCACATACCCATACACCCCCCTAAACCATTATCACACAAGGTCCCACACAAGAAGGCAAGCCCTGGGCTACAGGGTCACCCACCCATTGCACACCATGGCACATACAGATGCATTAATCATGCCTTTACACTCCTGCAGGACCCATACCCAACATCACCGGACAAGAGGGTCCAGACATGTCCACTCCACCAACAGAAGAGGCCCACAGTGATGACAGCAGCTCTGTCCAACTGGATCTAGATGACCAGCCCGGCCCATCTGGGACCTCGGGACAGACGGTTCCCCTCACACAGTCACAGGCCACTACAGAGCTTCCCCGTCTGGAAACACCAGCACAACACCCACCCAGCGGGCCCATACCTCTGTCACCAGGACACGTCAAGCAGCAGTGTGTCCATCACTACAGGGAACCCAGGCTAACCCACCACCACAACAACACCAGGGACCTGGGTGCAGTGGTAGAGGGCACACGCTTCAGGGGACAGAGGCCCAGGAACATATGGGAACTGGGAGGGCTGCTGTGTGACAGGGGTAGGACAGGCCCAGGGAACCCACTCTCCACGAGGCCCTCTCCAACATCATGGGAGCCTACTTCATTCCCAGGAGACGATGGCAACGTACTGGCCAAGTTTCAGGAGACCCAGCGGCTGCAGGAGGAACAGTATTTGGGGTTCAGGGAGGAACTCAAATCCATCAATACCACCCTGAGCACCATTGTAGGGGTGTTGAAGGAACTCGTCAACACCAGGAGGGACACTGTGGCACAACAAGGGGCCCCTGACACTAGCCTGGACGATGAACTGCCCTCCACCTCCTCCGGTGCTAGTGGACAGGAGGCACCACCACAGGACCACGAAACCAGCACCCCACCCCCTGCAGATGGAGAACCACCCCGCAAACAGTCCCTGAGATCCAGGACAAAGACAGAGAACAATGCCAAGACCCCCGCCAAGAAATGAGACCACCCTGATTGTCATCCTTCTGTCCCACTTTGTCACCCTGTCCATACTTAAACTACCCTAGCTCCACTTCCTATGCCCCTCTGGACAATGCACCTGTGAGATTAATAGACTGGACTCTGCCATGGACATTCCTCCACCATCCCCCCTGACTAATTTACAACACCCTCCACTACTTTGCACTTAAATAAACACCCTTAAATCACAAAACAATCTGGAGTCAGTCTGGGCTTTCGAAAATGTGTATTTGCAATAACTGTGGAAAAATACTATATCCAATGTATTGCCAACATACCTATGTCACACAGCTCTAATCCATGCGGAAACAAAGCAGATGTCACACAATGGGACCCACGTCTGTGAAATTGAAAGGGAATGTGACAAATCAGGGTCCATACACTGTGTGAAAGTGATAGACAGATGAGAGGTAGAAGAATTAAATCAGATGTAGCGGGCAGTGTTGTCTTCATACCTGTGTCTCACTGGAAGTATTGAAGAATCACTGTGTTCCTGTTGTCTATGTCTTCTTCTGCTTCCTCGTCTTCACTGTCCACAGGTCCACCGCTGCCACAACACCTCCATCTGGACCATCCTCCTGCAGAAAAGGCACCTGTCGTCGCAAAGCCAAGTTGTGAAGCATACAGCAGGCCACGATGATCTGGCACACCTTCTTTGGTGAGTAGAATAGGGAACCACCTGTCAGATGGAGGCACCGGAACCTGGCCATCAGGAGGCCGAAGGTCCTTTCTATAATCCTCCTAGTTCGCCCATGTGCCTCATTGTAGCGTTCCTCTGCCCTTGTCCTGGGATTCCTCACTGGAGTCAGTAGCCATGACAGGTTGGGGGTAACCAGAGTCACCTGCAAATGTTGAGGGACAACTGTTAGACACACACTAACTCTTAGGGACATCCCCAGACACCTAGTCACACTGTATTGGGTCCATGTCCTCACCTAATAGCCACACACAGTGCCTCTGGAGTTGCCCCATCACATAAGGGATGCTGCTATTCCTTAGAATGAAAGCGTCATGCACTGAGCCAGGAGACTTGTCATTAACATGGGAGTGGTACTGGTCAGCCAACACACCACCTGCACATTCATAGAATGGTAACTCTTCCGGTTTCTGTACACCTGGTCACTCCTGCAGGGGGACCAAGGCCACATGTGTCCCATCAATGGCACCTATGATGTTGGGGATATGTCCCAGGGCATAGAAGTCACCTTTCACTGTAGGCAAATCCTCCACCTGAGGGAACACGATGTAGCTGCGCATATGTTTCAGCAGGGCAGAGAACACTCTGGACAGCACGTTGGAGAACATAGGCTTGGACATCCCTGATGCAATGGCCACTGTTGTTTGAAAAGACCCACTTGCCAGGAAATGGAGTACTGACAGCACCTGCACTAGAGGGGAGATTCCTGTGGGATGGCAGATAGCTGACATCAGGTCTGGCTCCAACTGCGCACACAGTTCCAGGATTGTGGTATGATCAAGTCTGTAGGTGACAATTACATGTCGCTCTTCCATTGTCTACAGGTCCACCAGCAGTCTGTACACCGGAGGATGCCACCATCTCCTCACCTGCCCCAGCGGACGTGATCTATGGAGGAGAACAGCTTGCAGAGAGTCAACCAACACTGAGGTACGTAAACACAACTTTATTCCATAATTTTTGAAAATCGATATATGCCTGTATTAGTGTTTATGCAAGGCCTAGATATGTGTGGCGCAGTCAAAATTAATGCCATGTGGGCCCCTGAAATGGCGGCTGCCTGACCTGTAAGGTGAGACAAGGGGATATGAGGTAACTGCACTGGCGTTGTACACCGTCGTTGTTGGCGGTCGAACACCGCGGCGCTATCCTGCATTGGTTAACATTGGACCCTATGGGTCCCAGGAGCCAATGACAATGTACGCCGGCCGTGACGTACGCACCGCTGCGGACATTACCGCCATTTTCTCTCTGTTCACTCACTTGATACCTGATCTTCGACAGGAGAGGACCTACACTGGAAGTGCTGCTGTGACCTCAGTCTGGAAGAGACAATGGGTCATGTGTCTGGAGAAAGGGCCCCTGCCTTCAGCACGGTGGAGTTGGAGAAACTAGCGGATGGGGTCCTCCCCCAGTACACGCTACTCTGAGGTTCTCCAGACAAACAGGTAAGTACACTGTGAGCATGCCGAATGGGCAATGCCTGTGTGGAGTGGTGTGGATGAAAGATGGGGAGGGAGAATGAAGTGTGCATGAAACGACGGTGAGTGCATGTGCGTCATTGCAAGGATAGGGATGCGGGCCAATGACTGTGATGGTGAGGACGGTTATATCTTCTCCTTTTCCCCTGTACTATTCGTGTAGGTCAGCGCCCACCAGAAGAAGGATATTTGGCGTGCCATCGCCAAGGAAGTCCGGACCCTGGAGGTCCACCACAGACGGAGCACCCACTGCCGGAAAAGATGGGAGGACATTCGCCACTGGAGCAAGAAGACAGCAGAGGCCCAGCTAGCAATGGCCTCCCAATGTGGGAGGGGTGCCCGTCGCACCATGACCCCCCTGATGTTCTGGATCCTGGCGGTTGCGTATCCGGAGTTGGATGGGCACTTGAGGGCATCACAACAGCCACAAGGGGGTGAGTACACTCTCATTCTGCTGGTTCAGCGCGCATTTTAGGTGTCTGGGTGGGGGAGGTGGGTTGTGGGTTGCCCTAGGCCAGGGCGAGTTTAGTAGGCAAGGTCCCTTCTTAAGGTAGGCCATGTGGCACCTCCCCCCACCTGTGTACAGAGCCAACTACACCTAGTCAGGCTCCTGTGACTTCCATGCATGCAGCAATCGGGCATAGGCCTTGTACCCCATGTCCCTGTGATTAATTAGAGAATTCAAAGTGCACAGCGTAGTGCAGGGGCCTTCTGAGTCTGTAGTGTCCGCCAACGGTAGCGGTATTGCATGCACTGTGGTCTCCCTGTTCTCGTGTGCATTAGCATCATCAGACGGAGAAGCAGTGGCACCGGAGCAGGATGGAGCTGCATCCCACATGGCCCTGGAGGGCGACACAACGGAGTCAGAAGCCACCAGTGGGACGGAGGGAGAGGGGAGCTCCACGGCGGGGAGAGGAGCTGAAACCAGCGACACGGACTCCTCCTCTGATGGGAGCTCCCTTGCGGTGGTGGGCCACTCTCTGCCCCCGCATCTAAAGGTACAGACGCCACCCCCCACCACACCTCTCTCCCAGCAGCCCCTTAGCGTGTGCCCCGTGCCCACTCACCCAGGAGGGTGGGCATCTCCTTCGCCCCAGGCACCTCAGCCCCTGCCAGCCCTGCTGCCCTCAGTGAGGAGGCCATTGACCTCCTCAGGTCCCTCACTGTTGGGCAGTCTGAATGCCATCCAGGGTGTAGAGAGGCAGTTGCAACAGACGGAGGGCATTCATTCTGGTCAGGCAGCCCAACAGCGAGCTTTCAGACTCTGGCCTCAGCACTGATGGCAGCCATTGTTCCTGTGTCCAGACTCTCCCCTCCAAACTTCCTCCACCCAGACCCAAACCCCTGTACCTCAGCCTATCTCAAGCACACCATTAGACCAGCATGCACACACCTCAACACACAAGGGAAGCTCAGGCAAACATAAGCACCACACATCCCACAGGCACTCACGCAAGCATCATACACATGCAGACATAGCAACATTCACTGCGTCCACTGTGTCCCCCTCCTCCTCGTCTCCCTCCTCCCTCCCAGTCTCGTCTCCATTCACACCTGCATACACTACATCTTCAGCCACTACCTCCATCACCAGCACATCCACCACCACACGCCGCTCACTTGCACTCACCACCCCCACTAGGATTCACACATCCCCTGTGTCCTCTCCCAGTGGGTCTGTGAGCCCACCTCCTAAGGTACACAAACGCAGCCACACACCCACCCACCAGCCATCCACCTCACGACAGCCTCTAGCCCATGCACCTTCACCCAAGTCAGCAAACATAGACCTCCTATAACCACTACCTCTTCCTCCACTCCCAAACCCCCTCCATCTACCCGTCCAGTGTGTCCAAAAACTTTTCCTGTCCAACCTTGGCCTCTTCCCCTCACCTCCCCCACCCCTTCAGTCCCCTAGGGCACGCCTTTCCAGGTCCCAACCCAGCACCTCAGCCACAACATCTGCGGGAAAAGTGGTGCCAGTAGTAACTGGCTTCTGGAGCGCGCCAAGCAGCAGGGCAGCAGGTGTGCCAAGGAGCCAGACCACGGAAAGTCCCCCACATCAAAAGTACAAAAAGTTGGCCACTGCCGGCGGGAGAGAGGCAAAACATCTACCACCAAAGCCTCTCCCAGGAGTACAGTTGGGAGTGGGAAGACAGCTGTACCACCATTCAAGGTGGGGAAGGGGCACAGAAAAACAGGCAAGTCGCCGAAAACCTGCACGGCGGACAAGACCGCCACCAGCACTGCTGAACAGGACA